>NC_081418.1:93564343-93930593 GCF_949786415.1 Peromyscus eremicus
AAAATTATAATGGAGAGTTGAAGAAAAAATTAGAAGGTAAAATTTAAGAAAATATAAATAACTATCAAAATGTGGATGAAAAGTTGATACATGTAGACAAGACATTTCTTCTCAGGTTCATAACTAAAAGAATTTTATTCAGAAATTTAATATTTTGTACAATTGAATCATATAAATATGTGTCATTGTAATTTCCTAAAATTCTAAACATTTCATGAATAGTTTGAACAGAAGTATCAACCTTAACTAATTCCTTTCAAATATCTAGGATTCGTTAAAGGATATTGGTGAGAAAAGACAATTATAGATTCTTATTTTTTTCTTTATGTTTACATAAAACACTGAATCTTTCTATTACAGAGATGCCAAATAATATTAACAAATGAGTGAGATGATCAGATGTTGCCCCTGATGGTAGGATGGTGGCTTTCTGTGATCGTTATTTTTATACTATTTATTCAGGTAACACCATAAAACTATTACTCAAGTAAAACTTTATCTAATTCAGTATTGATGTATTATGTGAGCTTACACTGTTTATAAACAGACGCTGCCTTGCTGAGCCCCAGCAGATATGCATAATGTCCACAGTGAAGTTAACAGCCCATTGCACAAGAAACATGAGCTGTCGGAATTCCCAGGTGAGTGCTCCATGGGCTGACAGTAAGGCAAGGTTCAGAAGAGATTTATTCTCCCTCCAAACCTGGCAGAGCTGAACTCACACACTGTCGTATGAGAGCCTTTTCCTGGGGAGAAGAGGCACACATGAGTCTACTCATCCCAGAGAGTACAAGCGACAGACCACACCAGAGTCCAACCTGGTGAACCAATGATTCCTTACTGAGATTACTAGCAGGTATGGGTGAGGGCTTTCTTACAGGAGCAGGAATGCAGCTGCATCACCAAAAAGCCCAGCCCAGCACCGGTGACACTCATGAAAGCTTCAACCCTGGAGCTCTCTGCACATCTTTGTAGGCAGCTCAACAGGTCTGAGAAATCTCCTCTCTCTCAAGGCAGCTTGGCTGGTCAGTGTCTCATCCAGGGATTATTTCTGAGTGTGTGTTTTTCTCTTTGCTCTTCCTCATTCCTCTTAATCTCTTTTCTATAGCTGGTGCATATCTGGTTCCATGTGTGGATATGTGTATGTAAACACATACAAGCCTGTGTATGTATATCCATATGCCTTACACTATTATTCTCTCTTCACCGGGTCAGTTCTACACGGAAGAAAACTGTATCTGCAACTGTCAATGTGAAACAATCTAGAACCACTATAAAAAGACTCACCAGGAGGGATTGTCTAGATCATGTCAGCCTGTGGGTGACTGATTGTCTATGGGGGATTGTCTTGATCGCATTAACTGATGAGGAAAGGCCCAGCCCATACCGAATGGCACCATTTCCTGGTTTATAAGAGTAGAGGAGGTGAACTGAGCAGAAGAATGTGCGTATTCATTCCCTCTCTGCTCTTGTCCGTGCATGTGACTGCCTGCTCCAAGTTCATCTAGCCCTCTGATTGAGATATCTGTCTCCAGATGAAGATTCTGAAGTAGAGGGGGGGTTTTTTGTTTTTTGTTTGTTTGTTTGTTTGTTTGTTTAATTATTTTCATTGACATTTGAGTTAGACATGGGGGATGATATTGGCCTCGAGTCTATTTCATTTTCAAAATAGTGTTATTAAAATGATCAGCATAATATAAAAGCTATATAAGTAAGAGAAAGTTTTAAAAATATAAACATGTAGATCCCAGGTAAATACTTCTATTGTCTTGATAAATGTAATCTCAAAGTTCTCAATTTCCCCTTTTTTATTTTTCCTCCTTGGGCCTTCCACTCTCCTCCCCATCTCTAGATTCCTAAACATACATGTAAATCAGTAAATATGGAATAAGGATAGATTACAAAAACTGACATCCAAGGCTGGAAGGATGGCTCGGTGGAGAAAGGCACGTGCCACCAAGCCTGTTGACTTGAGTTTGATCCCCACAATCCACATGGTGGAAGGAGAGAACTCACTCCTGCAAGTTGTCATCTGACCTCCACCCACATGTGCATGCCATTACATGCACACACACACACACACACACACACACACACACACACACACACACACACAAATGAGTGAATGTAACTTAAAGGAACTGTTTTGTAAAGCACTGGACATTATGGGAGCACAGAGAGGCGTGCTGTGTGCAGTACCATTCTAGAAATGTAAGTTCTGTCCCCTCTGATACACAATATCTGAGCTGGAAGCTCAGCTGTGAAGAGCAGACAGACAGCAGCAGCAGCGGAAGTGTATAGAACTGAACACATTGGCTTATATGGCCAAAATGCCCTCCAAAAAGATCACACAATGTAAGTCTCTTCAGGGAACTCATGAGAGGGTTGAGCCACAGACCAATAATACTAAGACATGTTCTAAATCAGGAGGTGGGGGAGGGCTAAAAAGACAATCTATCTTACTGTAATCTGAATTCCTTTGACTCTTAAGTGAGATTGATTTGTTTTTAATTTCTCCAATTAATTGTTTACATTGTGCTCCAAAGCCCTAAAGACTTCTAGTCTGAAATTACCTTTTCCCTCATCATCTTGGCTCTTCCTTAAAGATACAGTTTCTTTGACAATCTCCTCAAGGAAGTATTTCTCCCTCTACCAACCTCACGTAACAGCAGGCTGCAATGCTGGGGTGTGCTTTCTTTTTGCCCTATAAACCTGCTTTTGGTCTCTAGTCCCTACTGTCTTACAAATCTGCTCTCTTCCTGAGGCCTGTTTCATTCAGTCATCAACTCTGACCTAATCTGATGCACAGGCAACTGCGCCATTCCCACTGCTGTGGTTTCCAACCCCACATCTTTCAGTCTCACCTGACCCTGCTATTGCATCTAGTTACTTCAGTGCTCTGCAGACTATAGGAATGGCCTAGCAACTCCTCCAAATTTAACCTCATTATCTACTCCTCCACTTTTGCTTCCAACAAAGGGCCACTTTTGTAATCTTATTTCTCATAGATAGTTCGTCTCAAAAATATGTGGAACAGCTGAGCCCAATAGTAAATACTTTGCTATTTCGTGAGGCCTCTCCACGATTTCCATAGTAATGGGCTAGTTTAACTTGGCACCAGTTGGGTAAAGGGGTTTGATTTTGTCCACATTCTCACTATTAATTTTTTGTTGTTTGTTTTCTTGATGATTGTCATTCTGATCTGAGTGAGGTTGAATCTCAATGCTAATAAGACAGATATCTTACTTCTGGAGTCATTTGTGGATTCTAGACTTTATAGGCACATAGAACTATAAATGTACAGACAGCTCGAAAGTAGAAGTGAAACTGTCTGATGGAATAAACAGAAATAATGAAAGGAGGAGATGGGAGAAAGTAAGGGGTGTGCAGGATAATAAACATTGAATATAGCTTATGTAACCCTGAATAATAATAATAATAATAATAATAATAATAATAATAATAAACAAGTGGCTCTGTTCTAGTTTCCTTTATGTTGCTGTGATCAAACACTAACCAAAAGCTACTTAGAGGAAAAAGGGATATATTTGCCTTGCACTTCCAGGTCACAGTCCATTATTAAGGGATGTCAGGACAGGAACTGAAGCAGAAACCATGGAGGAACACTTCTTGTTGGATCACTAAAGTTTTAATTATATAGCCCAGGACCACCTGCCAAGTGAATGGTGACACCCAGAGTGGACTGAGCCTTCTTACATCAGTTAACACTCTGGACAGTCTTCCACAAACATGCCCACTGGCAAATCTAACCTGGGCAAGCCTTCAATTGAGGTTGTCTTCTCAGATGACTCTAGGCTGTCAAGCTGACAGTTGAACTAACCAGAACAGGATCCAACACCAATATATTGTTCTCCTATAAAAGCTTCTTTTAGGGATATTTTTATTTTGTTTTGTTCAGACAGGGTTTCACTATGTAGTCCTGGCTATCCTGGAACTCACTCTATAGACCAGGCTGGCCTCAAACTCACAGAGATTCCCCTGCCTCTGCCTCCCGAATGCTGGGATTAAAGGCATGCACCACTATGCCTGGCTCAAAGCTTCCTTTTAATATTGTACTTTCAAGTCAAGCCCTGAAGTCTCCAGTCCACAATACAATATCATTCCAAGAGCATCAGCCACCAAATCTCCATTTTTCTTAATCTCTCCATCCCTGAGCTTATCTTCCCACACATTCTATCCTTTACCCTCTAACTTATTGGTATGTGTGCTTCTGTGAATATATATTGAATTATTAAATTACTAGTGAGGTTTGCCCATTGAAATGCTTTAAGTATTGCTGTACTTACTGACATTCAGCTTTGGTACTGCAAAACCGAGACACTTTATGCTTTGAAAGAAACAGACTTTTCTTCCTTAAATTCTTTTCTTTATTTTTAAAATCTAAATGTCTTTGTAATGAAATTCCCATGCCTGGTTCCTTTCCATCCTCTCTGCCTAGAATAGATTTTCCTTTCTCAATCTTCATGTGCAAGTTTGTGCGATGCTTTTCATTTAAATTCATTTATTTTTTTTTTGTTCTGTCTTTCTGGCGTAGCTATTATTTATAGGCTATGCTCCCCGTGTGCGTCGTTTTTCTCTCTCAGTTCTTTTATCTTTGTCTTTTCCCCTTTACCTCCCTGGTTTTGTTCTCCCCCATATGCCTGCCTTTTCTGTAGCCTCAAAACATTTTAATTCTGATATCGGTTATTTGCTTTGTAGCCACTGGGTCAGGGGAGGTCACCAAACTTTCTTCTAATTCTGCTGCATCCATCCCCGCCCCCTTCATAGTTTGCTAATGAATTCCTGGTTCCTCGTGAAGAGGCAGGAGATGCTTGAACTTTCCTAAAAACCTAACTTCTAGACTGTTCAGTGTCTGGTTTACCAAAGGAAGTATTCTCAGTGGGATTCTCTGTGGCTAGAGGACATTTTCTCCCACTTGTCTGCTGGTATCTAGGTGGTCTCCTTGAATGACTCTATCCAGTACACTGCCTACTCCTCACCCACTCCCCACCCCAACATGCACTTGGATTATTTTTTAGTATGCTGCTTGAGTCATACCTGGCTGTTAAGGATAAGTTTGTTCCTACCAATTCAATTCATAATTTCTAACTGACTTTAGTCCAACGAACAATGGAAAGCCATAGAGCTTTATAAAGGAGATCAGAGAATTAGCACAGACTGTGAGCAAAGCCTCTCTGTCTCCACTTCTCATCTGTGCACAGAACAATTTGTATTTGGGGACAGAGAGAGGAAGAGGATCTGTCTCTTAGGACTGAGCCCCCTGACTTTCTAATCTTTATTTTCAAAGGAGTCACCACCTCTTTTTTTAATGGTTTATTATTATCTATTATTATCATTTATTTATTTACTATTACTATTTATTAAAATATTTATTATTATCATTATTGTGTGTGTGCACATGTGTGATGATCAGAAGATGACTCTCAGGACCCACCCAACTCTCTCCTTCCACTGTGGGTCCTGGGGATGGAACTCAGGTGGTCAGGCTGGCAAGGAAAGCATTTTTACTGACTGGAACTGTCTTGCCGACCCAGTGGTTGCTATGAATTGAAGACTCTCAGAAATTAGAGACTCCTTTAAATATGTGCAATTGCATCCATTTTCGTGTGTAATATGGACATGGACATTGCTTCACTAAATTCTGGGCTTTCCAGCTTATTGCTTTCTCAAACACGTTAAAAGCCATCCATTTTCTGTCTAGAAAGAAACAGACATGGTTTCTTTTAATTCTTGAAAATAATATGTTGTGCCGGGCGGTGGTGGCGCACGCCTTTAATCCCAGCACTCGGGAGGCAGAGGCAGGAGGATCTCTGTGAGTTCGAGGCCAGCCTGGGCTACCAAGTGAGTTCCAGGAAAGGCGCAAAGCTACACAGAGAAACCCTGTCTCGAAAAACCAAAAAAAAAAAAAAAAAAAAAAAAAAAAAAAAAAAAAAAAAAAAGAAAATAATATGTTGTATGACTTAGAGGAGGAAAAAAATGATATCCATACACTCACAGAAACACTTCCTTATTGTATCTACAATGATATTAAAGATGAGCTCATTGTTCTTTTTCAAGAACTTCCTGACAGCTAAAAGTATTGGAAAACTCTTATTTCTGAGACTCAACGCTTGTTTCTAGCTGATCTGCACTAATTCTGTAAATGAGGAAATAGATACAAAAAAATTAAATCTTAAATTTCTGAACTGCTTTCAAAGCCCCCCAACACACACCTTTTTGTTTCAGAATACCAATACAAGCTCCATCCTGTGGAGTCATCATGCTTCTTGCCAGCCTGTTACTAGTGGGCAGAGCTTCCCTTACCTGCATGAGGAGACCTGGAGTGTATTCAGAGACAAAGCCCATGCAAGGGATGCCTGGAAGTGCACTGTGTCATCTCGCCCCTCAGCTCCTTGCTCTGCAGACTGCTGTCTGCAGCTTTGAAAAACAAAGGCCATTGGACTGCCCACCTCCCCAGCAAGCCAACTCTCCTCACACACACAGCAGGAAAAGTTAAGTTGTTCATGGAATTTGTCCCAAGAAATTCGGGTTTTTTTCCCCTTCTTTTATCTCTAGCACTATATTGACTAATATCTGTAACATGTGTTATCTATCTAGGGATTATTAGTTCCTCATTTGAGGCTGAGGAGTAAAGGCAGCAGCTAAAATTATTTACAAAATGGTGGAGAGATGGCTTAGTGATTAAGAGCCTTTAATCCCAGCACTCGGGAGGCAGAGCCAGGCGGATCTCTGTGAGTTCGAGGCCAGCCTGGGCTACCAAGTGAGTCCCAGGAAAGGCGCAAAGCTACACAGAGAAACCCTGTCTCGAAAAAAAAAAAAAAAAGAGTAGATACTGCTCTTCCAGAGGACTTGAGTTCAGTTCCCAACACCCACAATGTGACTCACAACCACCCATAATGCTAGCTCCAGGGGCTATGATACCCTCTTCTGGCCTCTTCAGACACCTGCACACATGTGCACATCTTCACACAGACATACATGCACAGACACACAATTAAAATTACAAAAAAGAAAATGAAGTAAACAAATAATAAAATATGCGTGAGTTGATGTGTATTATATGCAAATACCAGTATTGTTAAATGAATTAAAATTGTGGGTTTGAAACGACAGACATAATTAATGACTTTAAAAAGTAATGGAAGGGTTAATGTACAGAAATGAAGACTTTGAGAATACAGGTGAGTGCTAACATTTTTCTGGGTTCAAAAGGATATTATAGTCCCTTGTGAGCTCTTTGTCTAAAAGATAGGAGCTTCTGTAAGGATTTGTCATACCTCACTCCTTTTCTACCTTCTCTTCTCCTCCATAATCAAGTGGAAAGAGTTACATCTGCAGTCAACCGATATGAGCACAAGCCCACCTCTCACAGCTGAAGTACTTTGTATGAGCCACCTAAACCTTGGGCTGTAACTCCCATCTATGAATGGGAGTAAACGATGGATCTTAAGGGCCCCATGATTTCTGATATCTTCCCTGTATCAGAGGTCTAGCCCTCAGTGTAAGAGATGGAGCCTAATAAGAGGTGCTTAGGACACTGGGACACTGCACTCACAAATAGTTGGTGTTGCTCTTATGGGACATTGATTAATTCTTTTAAGAGGGTTGTTATAAAAGGATGAACCCTAGTCCCTAAATGCTGTCTGGCTTCCAGTCTCACTACATGACCACATGCACACATTTTCTCACTGTGATGCCATCTTCCATGAAGCCAGCAGATGCTGCTGCTACTATGCCCCTGACCCTCCAGAATAATGATCTTATTTACTTTATAAAAAAGCTCTCTTTTATTTTTTTAAGTATCTATCCTCAGGTGTTTTGTTACATGAACAGATCTGGGGGAACCATGCGGGACACAAGTAGGAGAGATTTGTCCCGACCACCGGCCAGCTGGGACACAGGAAAACTTCCAACTACAAACAGACAATGGACTAATATAATTGCTGTGCTTATGAAATCAAACTAGATGTTATATGCAAAGCTCCTAGGCCCATCCCATACTCTGAGCATGAAATGAGTTTCATTTGTTCCTGCCTGGAGGGGTAGCAGAAGAACAACAAGCTTGGGCAGCAAACACTGAGGATGCCCTTTGCATCAGTTTCTTGGAATTGAAACAATCCCTCTAGGAAAGAGAGGGAGGTTCATGAGACTCAAGAAGCAAACAAGCCCACATGTCTGACAAAGCTTAAACTTGCAGGAGTCAGGAGTTTTCTCCCCAGGGTTACAAAATCACAAAAGAGCTGCTGAAGGAGAGGACTCTGGCCATCCCAGATGTGTAGAGGATGTTTCTAGGACATACTGAGCTGCTGGTAAGTTGTGCAGAGAGCTCCAGACATATCTGTGCAGGTGCAGGAGTGGGATTTGGTGATGCATACTTTGGGTCATCCTGGCTCCTACAAATAACCACTCACCTATATTCTCATTAGTAGCTCAAATAAAAATTCTTTGAGCCACCAAGTTGGACTTTGGTACATTCATTTGCTATGGAATATTACTTGAAGATGTGTTACATTTGTTTATGCTGTGGAACATTCATTTAATAATCCAAAGATGTGTTGCTTTCTTTTATGTTGCATTTGTTTAACTCTGTGAAACTGTGTTACTTTGCCTGTCTAAAACACCTGATTGATCTAATGAAGAGCTAAATGGTCAATAGCTAGGCAGGAGAAGGATAGGCAGAGCTGCCAGACAGAAAGAATAAATAAAAGGAGAAATCTGGGAAGAGAAGATCAAGGATCAAGAAAAAGAGAAGGAGAGGAAGATTCCAGGGGCCAGCCACCCAGCTACACAGCAAGCCAGCACGAAGTAAGAAGTGAAGAAAGTTATATAGAATAGAGAAAAGTAAAAGCCTAAAGGCAAAAGATAGACAAGATAATTTAAGAAAAGCTGTCTAAAAACAAGCCAAGCTAAGGCCATGCATTCATAAGAAAGAATAAGTCCCTATGTATTTATTTGGGAGTTGGGTGGTAGGCCCCCAAAGAGTTTAAAAAAAAAAAAACTAACAACATTCATTACTGTAGTCTGTTGTAGGTTTGATATCTTTGGTGAGTGTGTGTGTGTGTGTGTGTGTGTGTGTGTGTGTGTGTGTTGTATCTCCCTATGAAAAGTCTTTCTCATACACCCCAGTAACCATTCGAAGTTAATAATGGTCCTTTTCTTTTTAATCATGTAGAGAATTGATCTTATGATGCAACCATTTATTCATTCAACAAAAGTATCTATTGCATATTGACACTGTTCTGGGCACATCCTCTCCTCAATGAAGAAACAGACAAAAGATGCCAGTGGCCATGTCAGAGGAGCAGCAGGTGGCAATTGACTTCAGGGTGTCAGCCCACCAGGAGAAAAATCCCTAATAGATGAATCTCAGATAAGTAAGGTCCCGAGACCACAGACTCCAGAGTGTCTTTTGCTTCTGCTGTGCCTTCACATGTTTGCTGCTGCCCTCCTTCTCTGGTATCTGATATGGTGTGAGTTGGTGTGGGGAGATCCTCACTGCCTGTAATGTAGCATGTTTATCTCATGGAAATATTCCATTCTACTGGATATTTTTACCTGTGGACTATTATGAAGATAATTTCTTCCTAAGCTATACTATCTAATGATAATAATAATAGTGTTAGTTTAAATAGAGCTTTGATCATAAAAAATAAAACAAGGAAGTGTCACACAGCCAGAACACTTAAGTTTCTACTGAAGAGTCATATAGACAGTGGCTTAGGTTAATGATTAAGAAAAAGAATTGAGTATCAGTAGCCCAGCTAGCTTTAATTCTTCTAATCTTAATGTTGGGAGATGTGTTCACAGGTTTCAGAGTGCATCGTACTGAAACAAAGCTTTGAAAATAACTTAAAGTTAGACTAAGATGTTTTTGTCAAATAGCTTTGAGGTGAAAAACCCAAGAAGACAATCTAAAGTTTTAGGAAGGCACTTCATTAAATGGGGAACTCATTAAGGTCTGGGAACAAATGCAAAGCAGCCCAATTATTACCAGCTGATGTGCTTTCCTTGTTAGGTTTGGTTGATGATCAAAGGTGATGATTAATTCCTTATACCCATTTTTACCCTCAATCTCCTGCTATTAAAAAACTATTGATGAGTGAGTATGCACCCTAAAGATTTACAGTAGAGCTGGCTGATTCTTCTTCATATATAAAAGTTTAGATTTGTGATTCCTTTAAGATTCCTTATAAAATTACCTTTCAAGATAAGTAATAAAGTAATTGGTCTTTTCTTTGTAACCACAAAATGCAGCCTTCCAGTTAAAGAATATCTTGTTTATTTACATACTGTTAATCTACAAGTTGCTTGGGTGTGAATGGATGTGGGTTTTTGGGATAATTTGTTTTTCACATGTAATACATAAAATGTTTAATCCTATAAGGGATATGGAAAACATGCTGTTTTTTACTTGTATTTATTGTAATCATTCAATTGGAAAACAGAATATAATCACATTGTCATTTTTATATTGCCTGAAAGATTTTACTGGGGTATATAAGCTGCAAGGGAAAGAATAAAGATAGAGTTAAAATGAGTTCGAAGGAAAGCATCAAGAATGAGATTTAAAAGGAAAACATCAAGAATAAAGATAGAGTTAGAAAGAAAATATCTAGAATTAGAGAATAAGGACAAATAAAGAGAAAGGAGAAGGAAAACATCAAGAGAGATAGAAGGAACATTTCTGGATAGAGGTTAAAAAAAGAGACTATAGAACACAGAATGAAGAATACAGAAGAATAAAGAAGGAAATCATCAAAAGAGTGTGTGAGTGTCTTTTTTCCCTTAACCCTTCAGGTAAAACGTCCTAGTGTGTGCCTGCAACACCGTGGGTCCCCGCCAAGCTCCGTGCTGCTGGAGCCTGATCTCCCAGGCAGCGGTACAAAAACGGCCTCCACTGTCTGCAGATGTGCAGGGAAGGTCTCTGATAAACTATCCCTTCATTTTAGAGCAGAGCTCAGGCCAGGCTTCATCAGGAAGAGGGAAGGGAAGGGTCCCCACAGACTTCTGGGGTGAGGTGTTTCTGTTAACGTGGACACCCATGGTGGCTGTATGAGACAGAGTCACAGGAGAGGAAGGGCAGGAGAGTGGGATAGCGAAGCTAACAGTGAAATGAGATTCTTTTTTCCTTATTTCATGGTATTTGAAAAACCACAGCAAGGGGAGACTGACATATCACGTGGTGAGAAGATGAATGTATGGGTTTAGCATCCAGTTCTCTCATTTCCTCCTTAGGAGAGCTAGGCCAAGTGATATTTCTCTCAGCTCCCACAGGAGTGTTAGATGAATGGATCAACAATTCTAAAACCACTCAGTCTTGGGAAATCTAGAAATTTTAAAAATCTCTAAAGAAGTGAACCAGAAAAGGAGTGAATATTCTCAAGTAGGTGGCAAGGAGTGTGAAGCCTTATTTTTCTTGAGTGTCTCTGTCTTTTCCCCTTTATCAATCTTGTTTTGCCACCCAAAAGTGTGAGTAAGAAATGCTGGAGCTTTATTGATTCCAATTTGAAGGCTGTGTCTATTTTGGAAAAGGCAATGTAATTGTCACTTTTGATGTTTTCTTTCTATTTATCACAACTCACAGGCTCTTGGAAAGTTAGAAAAGTATGAAGAGCCCTGTGATTTTTAGTCATAATCTTTAGCATCATATATGGGTGAAAAGTGAAGAGGAAGACAGAAGACCACTTTGTTATCTCCTGATATTATTTCCTTGATCTCTCCTTAAGGATGTGTTCCAGTTTGATCTCTCTTGCTGTGATAAAACACTCTGACCAAAAGCAAATTTGGAGAGGAAGAGATTTATTTGGCTTATGTATCCAAGTCATGATTCATCACCGAGGAAGTAACAAGAATCAAGGAAGAATGCTGCTTGCTGGCCTGTACATTGGGTCATGCTTTGCTTTTTTTTTTTTTTCAAAGCCCAAGACCACCTACTTAGGGGGTGGTAATTTCCACAATGGTATCAGATACCAATCTCCCAGAGACATGCCCCAAGCCAATTGATTAAGGTAAACTTTCCATTGAAATTCCTTTCTCAGATTGCCAAAGAAAGAAGGTTAAGACCTTAAATTGTGTATTTGTTCTAAAAATTCCAACTCTCAAATACAAACTAGCATCTGGCCCAAGTACAGTATAAGCTGTTCTGAACACATAACTCAAGAGGTTTAAAAACAGTAAATGGATACTAGATGGGATAGTTCAAGAGTAGAGTGCTCACACTGTAAGCACAAATATCCAGGTTTGGTCATTTAAAAATACCATTTAAAAGCTGGGCCCTGGGGCCTGTACTTGTCATCTCAGCCCTGGGAAGGTAGAGAAAAGTGGCTTCCTGGGGCTCGCTGACCAGCCAGCCTAGCCTACTTGGCATGTTCCAGGCCAGCAAGAGACCCTATTTCAAAATCAAAGTAGATAGCACCTGTGGTTGTCTTGTGACCTACACACATACATGTGCATGTGCACGGCACACATAAACACAAACACACACAAGGTAACATTCTAGGTTTGCCTTCTACTGAAAAGAGAGATTATTTTGAGTATACTTTTTCACTGTTTTTTAATAGCACTTCTGAGAAAATACTTGGTTTGAATTTATGTGAGTCAAAAATAAGCAAGGTTCCACTCCAGTGCCCAATGTCCCCAACCTTCATGATTTAACTCAGATGTCAGCAAACACCCTGCATAGCTTCCAGGCCACTGGTAGAGTAAGACAAATTCAGTTTCATCCATTCTGATAGGCAGGGAGGGCCTTTTATAAAGGTTAAGGGGCTCTTTGTTTTTCTTTTTTTAATGACCCTAAAAGCACCAAGACAGGAAGAAAAAGTGATGATTAATCTTTCTGGTCAATGTGACGGAATCTAGAATTATCTGGGAGACAAGCCTCTGGGCATTCCCAAAAGGGACTGTATAATTTAAATTAACTGCAGCAGGAAAACCCACCTCAACTCTAGACTACAGTATTCCACAGGCTGGGGTCCTAGAATAAATAAAAGAGCACATAATAGAAGGTAAATTCCTATTGCTGAAGACATCTTATACTTCAGACTCAGGGTCCAGAGGCCCCTGAGCTGATCTGACCTGAAAACCTCCTCCCTGAGAACTAGCATTCATGTTACCAGAAGACACCACAAAAGCTTCTAAAAGATAGAGGCAACCAACAGTCCATCCAACTATGATGTCTATGAACCATAACAATGGCCAGCATAGCAGAATAACCTAAGGGTTCACTCATGGTATGCCTATCATAGTGGTAACCAATAGTTCTCCAATTGGACTTAAAGATCTCTGATTAGACTGCTCAACAAGAGGGAAAACATGCACGGTACCAGAAAAGTAGTTAACTACCCAGAGCTAGTGAGGTCATGGATCTTGGAGAAGAACCTACAACCACCACTTAACTAAACCAATATAATTTATAATGACACTCTATATTCGTGCTTATACATACAGATTAGTGCCATCCTCACCCTTTGCCAAGGAATCTTCTCTTTATAACAGACAAAGACCTTTACAGAAAACCATATCCAATCAAAATGCAGAGTTACACAGCCCAGTTCCAATAGATACATCTACAAAACAATTTCTGCACCTATGGCTTAAGGGTCATTGTGTAAGAGGGGGTGGAATGATTTTAAGAACCAGAGGATCAGGCCTGTGCTATGAGATTGTGTCTCCTAGGAATGTCAGACATTACACCCATCAAGTCTTACCAGCATGACCGCCTAAACATGAGCTGAACAAGCACATCAGGAATAAACACGCTAAAGTGGACAAGTGAAAGCCCAAGAGGCTTCAGCCCTACACAGAGAACTACAGAAAACTCAGGAATGCTGAGAGCAGGAGAAATAGGATTCCCCAGGGAAGAGCACATTAACGGGTTATTCAATATCAAGTGATCAGCTTTGAAAATGTGCATGCAAGTAACATGTACAGACTGAGAGGTTGAACTTATGGGTTTAGGAGTGTGTGTGTGTGTGTGTGTGTGTGTGTGTGTGTGTGTGTGTGTGTGTATAAAACAACAATTAGCAACAAAAGGCACTATGAATTTAAAAGAGAATGAAGAAGGGCATGGGGGGAGTTTCAAAGGAGAAAGGCAAAGGGGTAAATGATGTAACTATATTATAATCTCAAAAACAAAATAATGATTTTAAAAAAGAAAGAACGTGAGTTGGGCACCCACACCCATGCCTCCCTTCTCTAATCACGGATGCAATGTGACCAGCTACCTAAAATTCTGTCTGCCATGACTTCCCCATCACGGTAGACTACATCCAGGTACTGGGAGCCAAGATAAACCCTTCCTCAAATTGTGTTTGTCAGGGTATTTCATCAAATCAACAGGACAAATAGCGAACATGGAGAAAATGTACAGGGTCACACTCTGGCTCCCATATCTTCCCTTGCAAGTAGTTCATATCTCTTCTCACATTTCACTGACAAAGCTGCATGGAGTCACATGACTGTGGCTCACATCCCAGTCTGGAAAAACTTGTGAGGGACAATTTTCCAGCCTTTCCCAAGACTGCAAAGAACTTTATTTGAATACCTTTCTGCCATCTTTATGCTGGTTATCCATTCTGGCCTTCTGGATTATTTGGCTTTCTGTTGGATGACATGACTTCAAAGATTCTATTAAACCTTAACATGAGTTGAATTCAACTAATCAAAGGAAAAATGAAGTCCCTGAGTGGCCGGAAATCACTTAGTAGAAAGCTGTTATCCAAATTTTCTCAAAGACCTGGAATATTATAGCAGAAGATATCCACAGTTCCAACATAGTTCCAGTCTCTCTCAGCCTATCTCAGAGACAGCTGGACTCTGTCACTAAATTTTAAGAAGAACTTTACTGCCCATTTTCATTGGCCCAGAAGTCCCAGTTGTGCAGAATAATAGCACACAAACGACAGCTTTCAAAAAGCTCTCTGAGAGGTAGAGTAAGTCACAAAATATATCAGCATAAACTAATGGATGAGAATGGTCATCTTGGTCCTTAGAACCTGTGTGTTTTCACCTTTTGTCTAACTCTGTTAAATGTCGTTCATGGATTCTTGGGCAGCACGCCCATTTACCGGCCACCTCCCACAGGTCACAGCCATCAAAGTCACCTACATTTTCTCTCACCCCAACTCTAGTCCCAAAGAGGACCTGAGTTAAATTAAGCCAAAGTATTGTACCTTTTTCTCTGGCCACTCAAGAGGATGTGAGTCACAATTTTCATCAGTGAGTCAGTGGGAAACTCCTGATGGGGGTTTCAGGACAAAGGCCCCCCTGCGGTTCTGAAGGAGCCATCCTGACCAACCAATTAGCCCCTGCAGACAGTCTGAAGAGAGTGTGGAAGTTCTGGGAACCTTCTCCCTCCCCACTGCTTCCATGAGTCATCCTGATGGCTGCCCTGAGGGGAGGACAGGGATGAAGGCCTGCAGAGAGCTCACCTACAGCAAAGCCCCGTCCATTGGAGAAACCATTGGTTTCCATTTTATTAATTAGTGCATTTGTTTGTTTGGTTTGGGGTTTGTTTTTGTTTTGATTTGTCCAGTTTTGTTTGTCACTTAGAACAATTTTTTTTTCCTAAAGAGTGGCATTATCACACACAAAATGGGCTGTACGTAAGAAGATAATAATCAAGCTAGTCCAGGGAGTGGTACCAAGAGGCACAGGAAGCTTAGCTGAGAGCTTAGCTAGCTATGAGAAGGAGAGCCAGAAGTAGCATGGGACCCAGGAGACCTAGGTTAGGTTCCCAGCTCTGTCAGATATCCCCCCACAGCCAAATATAACTTTAGGGGAATTTTAATCTATAAAAGAAGGGCATTGTATTGGTTAATTTCACAGGTCCTGTGCTGGCTTTTCATTACATGAGTCTATTCATGGCATAAGGAGTATAATAATTCAAAAGGACTATTCATGGTAAGTGTAAATATTCACTGAGTATATGTATGTCTGCCCACAGTGCATGCATCAAAACTGTAATTGTACTTGCTATCAAGTCACAAGAAAAGTTCAAATAATCCACAGCTTCTGTTGATTGTCATAATGTATTTTAGAAAGTCCTTCACATAAGTTATTTAAAAATCAAAAGCTAAAGCCAGAAGTTACAGACACCTGTGCTTTAAGAGAGCCATGATTGTTGCAACCACAAAGAAGAGGAACAAAATGTAAAATGCAAAGGAAAGTGGTCAAATGAGCTTCGCCACTTCTGAACTATGAAAACAAATAGCAAGGAACCTGTGGCTGGTGGGGACTTCCAGGAGATGAAGGGTAAGGCACAAGGAGACAGGAACTAAAGTCTTTCCAGGCTGAGGAGTCCTAGAAGTAAGACTTGGCAGTGACTTGTTCCTTTGTCTCTCTTATATTCAGGCAAATTCTACTTGTGTACACAATATATCACCACAGAAGAGAAAAAGGAGAGGTGAACAAGTTTGATGAGGGATATATGGGCTCCTGATTTGTTCAGGAGACAATCCATTCCAGGCAACATAAAGACTACTAGTCACCCTAACAAAGCAGGAGCTCACATTTGTGTGAACTCTATGTATATGGGGTGGTGTGTGTGTGTGTGTGTGTGTGTGTGTGTGTGTATGTGTGTGTGTGTGTGTGTGTGTGTGTGTGTGTAAGGGGATTGTATATTCACATGTGAGCAGTAGAGTGTAGAGTCCAGCAACTGACATCATATGTCATCAATCAAGCTCCAGGTATCTTTAGAGACAAAACCTAACAGCCTGCAACAAGCCAACTCTGCTTGACTGTCTGACTGGGCTCAAGGAATCTTCCCCTCTTTCCCTCCCCAGAGTTGGGATATAAGCATGTGCCATGACACCTAGATTTTCAATACAGGTACTGGGGATAGAACCCGAGTCCCAATGCCTGTATGGCAAGAACTGCCAGATCCCTGGCCTTGATAGCTCGAAAATATTTTAGTGGAAATGTTTAAGCATTTCCTTTCTTATGAAGAAAATAATTCTTGAATCTGTGAAGGATCATGAGGCCTCATGTTCAGATGATTTCCTCTGAAGGCTAAAAGGCAATGTTGACTTCTAAACAGTGGTGGCGATGTGGAGTCAGTGGAGAGTGATGTCTATGGGCCTCTGTCAACATACGTGCCTTTTCTTTCCAATATATGCCAAGAGAAGATGCCACAGAGCCCATTGGAAGTCATTCTTCCCTACATGCAGTTACAGCCATTCTGGATGGCTCTACAGATAAAACAGGAGCTTAAATAGTTTCTTTGTATGTTCTTTTCCTCTAAAAGTCTAGTGCAGTCCATGTTACAAGGCAAGAAAAGAAAGAGTAACAAGGCAAGGAAAAACCCTCAGAAAAATCCCTCTCCCTGCTTATCAGCACTATAGGGACCATCAAAAATGGGCGAATGTGCCCCAAAAATGAACACAACCATCCTGTCTTGAATGATCATTACAACCCAAGATAGCAAGGCCTTCCCCAAGAGTGGCTAAATAAGAACCACTGGGGCAAGACCCTAGAATTTTGCCATTTTTGTTAAATTCTAAATGAAACGACCTTCTGTAAGGTTTAGTCTGCTGGTGAAGACTTTCCGCCGAGAACTGTGCATCTCAACAACAAGAGATTGTTCAAAAGGAATGACCTTAGACCTCACCCCTATTATCTGTGACTACAACACAGGGATCAGTGTTGTAACACTACTGAGTTGTACTATTTTTATATAGTTACTTTTTAAGAGAGAGAGAGAGAGAGAGAGAGAGAGAGAGAGAGAGAGAGAGAGAGAGAGAGAACCCATGGAGGCTAGCAGAGGGGGACAGATCCCCAGGAACTGAAGTTGCAAGCAGCCATTAGCTGCCTGCTGGGGGTGCTGAAAACCAAACTCTGGTCCTCTGCAAGAGCAGCAAGTCTCTTAATGATGGAGCCAGCCCCACTACATGATTTTAAGATAAGTTGGCACTCCTTGTGAAACTCCCCATTCTTAACAGTCCAAAATACTTCCAGTCAAGCCATGCTTCTAACACATAAAATCTCAGCCCGATTCACTTAACTTGATACCAACTTGTAAATGCTGGACTGAATTTAACTCCAAGAAAGTTCTCATTTTTTTGTAGATATGTCATACATCTCCTTCTACTCCAGACAGCTAGGTCTCCTCTGCTACCCTGGTCCACTTTAAATCCATGTGTTTGTAGACAGACTTTCCCATCTCCCCACGATGCTGAGAAGGATAGACCTGACAAAGGACAGAAATTATACTTGCTGATTAATCTATGCCACCTTCAACTACTGACCACTGACCTATGATTAGGCTTAGATGCCTTTTGAGAATATCATGTTTGTTCAAAGGACCATGGATTAATATTAGAAACATAAGATCATTTTTACAGAACATTTTTTACAAGGGAAAAATGTTAATTTTATGGAAGGTAGAACTCATCTAAATTTAAAATTACATATTATACAGAAAATATACAGAAGAAAACAGAGCAAATGTAAATCATAGCTCTCTCTTGGTTGGGGTATTATAAGTGAATTTAATCTTCTAAATCACACTTTCTTTTAAACACTTATTTTCTAAAACTTTAAATAATAATAAATGAATGCTTTATACAAGAGAACTAATACGAAGTACTGCTGGCTTTAGGTCATTCTCTAATATATGTGATTTTATTTGGGAACAAATGCTGAATGCTGTCATTCATACATGGAAACTAAAAGAAGTAAAGAATTAATAATAGCTACCAGAGCCTGGGAAGAAAAAAATGGGTAGAGAGATGTAGAGAGTGTGGCTAGTGGCCTCAAGGGTCAAACTGGACTTCCTATGTTTTGGGAAATAATAAAATAAATATTGTTGATAACAACTACTTAAGGATTTCAAAACAGCTAGTAGAGAGAATTTTTGATGTTCCTAATGCAAAGAATAATAAATGTGGGAGGGGGGAACTGGTGGATATGGCACTTATTCTGACCTGAGGTTGCACATTACATACAAACTTTGAGGTGTGTGTGTGTGTGTGTGTGTGTGTGTGTGTGTGTGTGTAAGTGTTTTGCCTCCTAATGTGTATGTGTAACATATGAGTGCCTGGTGCCTGAGGAAGCCAAAAAACATCACTAGATCTCCTAAGCCTTGGATTGTGGAGGGTTGTAAGCAATAATATGGTTTCTGGGAACTGAATCTGGAACCTCTGCAAGTGCAATAAGTTCTCTTCTGTTCTGAGCCATCTCTCGGTCCCCTACATACATGCTTTGAAATGTCATATTACATCTCTTAAATACAGGCAATTATTGTGGGTCCATTAAGAACAAAATGTACACTTATAAATCTTAATTTTAAATCTTCCCTGAATAATTCTAGTCTCCACAGACCCTGATAACATTTCTGGATTATACATGACATATTTTCCTCTCCAAAATACCTTTTTTTTTTTTGGACTGGAGGGATGATCCCATGGACAAGAGTGCTTACTGAGCAAGCAAGGACATCTGAATTTGAGTGCCCATCTCCCACATTAAAAACCATGCATGACCCAGGCACCTGTAACTCCAGTGCCATCGAGAGGGAAGACAGGAGGATGGCTGGGGCTTGAGTACAGCAAAGCAGGTCCAGGTTCAGTGAGAGACTGTGTCTCAAGGGCATAATGTAGAGAGTGATTGTGCAGGACACCTGACACCCTCCTCTGGCCTCTGTATCTGCACTCACACACACACACACACACACACACACACACACACACACACACACACACAACCCTCTTATTCATCTGTTTGAGGTAGCATTCCTTTTTCTATAGCAAAGTATCAACTACACCTATAAAAGCAATAGCTTTCCAAGTACTACCTATTCTAAATACTATTGACAGTCTACACCCATGAGGTGTTCACAGTAAGCCTGCAGATACCAAGTTTTCTTGGATAAATGGCATACATTCACACATGCTGCTGTGTACTTTAAACCTTCTCCAGGCTACTAATAACACCAAACACAAAAGGAAAAGCTAAGTAAATGATCCATAAACTCTGTTATTTAAAGAACAGTGACAACGGTTTAAAAACATCTGCTCAGTTCAGTACATTTTCTGAATTTTTTCAACCCCAGTCAATTGAACCAACAAATATGGAAGGCTGATTGTAGACATTTAACTGGTTGAGTGTTTGTCCACTAATCATGAGCCTTTGGGTTCCCCAGATAATATGCAAGAGAGAAGCCTGAGGGTGTGGCTCAGAGGCAAAGAGCTTGCTTGGCATGAGCAAGCTCTGGATTCAGTCCTCAGTACCAAAAGCTATTGAAAGAAGAATTCTCCCAAAAATATGAAATTCTGATATCAGCTGTGTTGGATGTGTCTGTGTCTTCCTAATAAGGGATTATAACACCTGTCAGCCTTCCTTCCCAATGTGGTACCCATCAGAGCAGTGCCGGCCTGTTCTTGTCAAGGCAGCTCTCATTCATGCATGAGGGAATAGCACATGAAAACCACATCCCCATCTTATAAATATTTATTTATTCTATGCGTGTGTGTGTGTGTGTGTGTGTGTGTGTGTGTGTGTGAATTTCTGAGTACAATGTGCATGCATTGCCTACTTAGGCAAGAAGAGGGTGTTGTGAGCCAACAATGTGGGTACTGGGACCAGAACTCCAGTCACCTGGAGTAAAGTGCATTCTGAACTGCTGAGCCATCTCTCTAGCCCCCTTACCCTCTTCTTGAGAGAAGCTGCTGGTTCCACCTATGAAATGTGAAATTATTTGTATAAGCCTTTGTTCCAAGACACAAGAATCCAGAGATCTCAGCAAATGTCCTCTGAACTCTGATCCCTGTCTATAGCACTACCTTGTCCAACGATTTGGTAATAACTGTGTCATAGTTACTGTTCTACTGCTATGAAAAGACACCATGGCCAAGGCAACTCCTTTAAATTAAAGCACTTAATTTGGGAGCTTACTTACAGTTTTAGAGAGTTAGTCCATGATCATCATGGTGGGAGGCAGACAGGCATAGTGCTGGAGCAGTAACTGAGAGCTTTACATCATGGTCCATAAGCAGCAGGCAAAGGAAGAGAGATTGGGCCTGGTATAGCCTTTAACTAGACCACACCTCCTAATCCTCAAACAATTCGACTCCCAAGTGACTAAGCATTCAAATATATGAACTTATGGGGCCATTCTCATTCAAACCACTACAGTTGCCTTTGCCTAGCAAGAACCTTATCCTTCACCTACAAAGAGTGTTAGTCCTGAAGGTTAGAGATTGATTGTCTTGTCATCACTCCATGTCTCTACCCTGCTGGGCCACATAGCTTGGTGCCCTGCAGATCACAATGCTCTTATTTTCTTTATCTTCCAGTTACCAAAGAAGAAACTGCAGTTAAAACATAGCATCTTGTTAACACTCACTCCTGTGCCTGTAGATCTAAAAGTAGTGCCTGTTAAGTGCCACATTTGTGAACTGCATCAACTAGTGACCACTACCAGTTCTCTTTTGGATTCTAACATTTTTTGGAGACAGAGAATTATAATGAGTCCTGTAACATATTCTGTAGACCAGGCTGGCCTTAAACTCACAGAGATGCACCTGCCTCTGTCTCCTGAATGATGGGACTAAAGGCATGTGCCACCTCACCTGGCTATCTAACATTTCTATCTCATTTAAATTAGTGTTGTGAGGCTCTTCCTGTGTAGATGTGAACAAACACCTGTTTACTCCAGGTAGGACACCAATAACACACCCAAAAACTGGGTCCATTCAAGTTTAGTTGATTAACCAGTGAGCTTATTGGAGTTACTTACCGCAGCGTATGTGGCTTTATGGCAATTGCATTACTGAAAAGGCTACCCAGCGTAAGTGAACACTCTGGAAAGCTGTATCCCCTAGAGCTCTTATCTAATCTTCTGGCAGCTCTAGCAGAAAGCCTTCTACCCCATAACACACACTGAGGAGGGGCCTCATGAACGGTGTAAACTTCCTTTGCTTCCTAAACCTTGTGAATTTATGATTCTGAGTCTGATGAGCTTCCCTCCTCCCTCCCTTTTCCCTTTTTCCTCCCTCCCTCCTTCCTCACTCCTCTCTCCCTCCCTCCTCCAAAAATTGAGTACTATTTTGGTTCAGAAGCAACACACACACATGAAAAATGCATTGTCACAGATGGAAGAGTTACTCTCATTGGCTTGAGACAACTGCTATGTGAACACCACCAAATATGGAGATGTATTTGCCAACCAAGTCCATCTTGTCACATTTTGCCCCTTCTATTTGGTGACTTGAAAACTGTACCCCATGACCTACTTCACTACCCCTAAATTAGCTATTTCTTCACCAAATTAATCTTTGTGCCTTTCTTCTTCCTCCTCTGGCCAGCAACATATGCACAAAACTCCTGAGTTATAGACTTTTATAAAATAGAAAAAAAAAAAAGAATGTTCTGTCTTTCCCATGTCAAACACAATAGCTGCTACCAGCCACAAGCGGCACCTTGATAATAAGACATCTTCTTGGTGATGGAGATGATGTATTAGTCACTGTTCTGTTGCTGTGATGAGACATCATGACCATGGCAACTCTTACAAAGGGAAGCATTTAGTTGAGGGTTTGCTTACAGCTTGGTCCATTATCATTATGGTGGAGAATATGGCAGGAGGCATGGCAGGCTTGGTGCTGAAGAAGTAGTTAATAGCTACATCCAGATCCACAGGGAGCAGAAAGAGAGTGACACTGGGCCTAATTAGGGCTTTCAAAACCTCAAAGCCCACCCTGAGTGACATACTTCCTCCCACAAAGCCTCATCTACTCCAACAAAACCACACCTGCTAATCCTTCTAATCCCTTTAAATAGTACCACTGCCTGCTGACTACACAATCAAATATATGAGCCTGTTGGGGGCAATTTTTACTCAAACTACCACAGACACAGACAGCTATAGGATGTGAAGAGATTTTCACCAAAAAGTAAATGCCTGGACTAAT
Organism: Peromyscus eremicus; assembly: GCF_949786415.1. Lineage (NCBI taxonomy): Eukaryota > Metazoa > Chordata > Mammalia > Rodentia > Cricetidae > Peromyscus > Peromyscus eremicus. Next base: position 93,587,272 of record NC_081418.1, read on the forward strand.
GAAACTGGGAGAGGCATGGTGCAACTCAAAGATCACTTTATACTAATTCCTGATTAAAACCCCAGAAAAGGGAGCCGGAGAAGATTCTAGATCCCTGTGCCCTTTAGTACAACTCACTTTGATTATGTTTGAATTAGGTCACCACAGCATTGAGTTGCTGCCTCACTAATACTTATTAACAGTTAACAGGGAGTTATTTTTACCTTCAGCTCCTCTCAGGAACTTCTCATTCATACCAGGCTTTGCAAAATGCAATTCTGGGGAAGGAACTGCAGAGACTGAGGGACAGGCAAATGTTAGCTAATGAATAAAGCTGCTGTTAAATTCTCTCTCGTTATCAGTTTCAGGTGTCTAAAGAAATCTCTACCACCACAGAATCTAACAACAAATGCAAAAGTACTTCATTAGAGATCATTTTTTTTTCAAAATTTTCCTTATAAGACAATTAATTTTAAATAAAGCCTTGTTGAAATGGTATTAAAGAAAAATTGTAAATGGAAGCCACTTTTTAGATCTACTCCAAAGCCAACTGCACATCAGGATACAGCAAAGTCTGAGTGACCCACTGTTTCCTCTGAAACACTGGCTCTCATCATAAATGCAATGCCAAATGTAAATGTAAGCATTCTCTCCATCTTAGAATGATTCCAGGAAATTAAACCAATCATCTGCAGCCAAATCAGCTCAAACAGCACAACTTGCCATACAAAGAACGCTAATTCACAATAACCAATTCTGAGAAAGGTCAAAAAACACTTCCTCCTTTATGCTGTTCAAGCTGTGCTGTGACTCCTGCGAACTGAATGCCAAGTCATTATGAGGAGTGTGTATGTGTGCATGTGTGCGTGTGCATGTATGTGTGTGTGTGAATATGTGTGCATATGTGTGCATATGTGTCTGTATGTGCCTATGTGTGCATATATGTTCACAAATATTGTGTGTCTATGTGTGCACATGTGTGCGTGCATACGTGCATTTGTGTGTGTGTGTGTGTGTGTGTGTGTGTGTGTGTGTGTGTGTGTGTGCTGGCTACAGGTCAGCTTAGAGTGTCTTCCTCAGTTGCTTTCTCCAATTTTTGGAGACAGTCTCTCAGCAAACTTGGAGCTCACCAATTTGACAGAATTAGCCAGTCAACAGGCTACGAGGATCTTCCCATCTCTGCCTCTCTGCCTCTTCAGCATGAGGATTGCAGGAATGTGCCACCACATCTGGCTTTTATGTGAATAGTAAGAATTTGAAGTCAGGTCCCCATGCTTACACCAAAAGTACTTTACTGACTGTACCGTCTCTCCAGCCCTCAGATGCCAACTGGATTTCTTTCATTGGTCTGGCTTGTTCTTTTGTCCACACAATGAATCTACATCTTTTTTAGCAGGTTAGTCTGATTTTATTTGTGACAGTTTGAGCAAAATATGCCTTATTACAACAGGAGAATTACCTGTGACTGTAGGCTGAGGTGTAAGTCACATGAATAACTTTGTAATGATCGAATTCTACACTTGAATTCAGTCCAACTGATTCCTGCCCAGGATGTTTCTCCAGGAACATGACAAAGATCAATAGATGAGTGTCCATTGGGCACTCCTGTGAACAGAGCAATAGACTTGATCTAGTCAGGGAAAGACAAATGTCAGGTGAGTAGATGTATGTAGATGAATACAAAGAACATAGTGAATTGGATTAGAGACGCAAGAGGACTTTTGTAAAAGTGAGGAAATGAATAAGGCCAATTTCACCAAGATGATTTTGATATACAGCTCCCAGCCTTCAACAAGCTGGGGACACACACCAAGAAACAGGACCCTACAATAATAACACTGAGACCTGAGTCAAAGAAGTACATTTATCTGAAATTATATACCTGCTGTATAAACTATTTACACTCTAGTCAAATTTCAACATCACCTTTATCAAAGTAGATCACATAGTTCAACACCAACCTCCACTACTTCCTGAAGCATCCAATCTGCCCAACTTAACGTTTACTGACCTCGGTGCACAAAATCATCCAAACATCGCAAACCTCCAAATCAAAATGGCAAAAAGCACCCGGCACCCTAGTAAAGAAGGAAGCATTTGTTTTCCCAGAGTGCAACACGCTCAATTCTCTGAGCACAGTCAATATAGTCCATTACTTTAATAACTCAAGGAGAAAAAAATCAGTATCCTCAGTTTTTTGCAGCTTTAAATAATTACAAAACAAAGGTATGTCTTTGATATGCTAAATAAGATCAGAACACAGAAGAGCAATTAAAGAGGTGTTTAACAGTGACAGTCCTGACTTTCCCTTTTGAAGTAAAAAAGAAGCACAGATATCGACCTAAATGCAGCAGAATTGTGTAGTTGTGGTGGTATTGTGTTCCCCAAAATATTGTGCACCCTAATAAGCTTATCTGGGGTCAGAGAACAGAACAGCCACAAGATACAGAGGCCAGAAAATGGTGGCACACATGCCTTTAATCCTGTTACTTGGGAGGCAGAAATCCATCCGGATCTCTGTGAGTTCAAGGCTACCCTGGAAACAGTCAGGCATGGTGACTCATGCCTTTAATCCCACGAAGTGAGCCTTTAATCCCAGGAACTGATGTCAAAAAGCAGAAAGGTATATAAAGCATGGAAACCAGGAACCAGGGCAGGTTAAGCTTTTAGGCTTTTGAGCAGCAGTTCAACTGAGATCCTTTCTGGATGAGGACTCAGAAGCTTCCAGTCTGAGAAAAAAGGATCAGCTGAGGAATTGGCAAGGTGAGGTGGCTGTGGCTTGTTCTGCTTCTCTGATCATTCAGCGTTCACCCCAATACCTTGCTCTAGGTTTGATTTTATTAATAAGGACCTTTAAGATTCCTACTACATGTAGTAATGTCCCAGAACTTTAGATGGAGTGGGTGCCTATGTGCACAACACTCTGGGTCCCACCCCAGGCATGCCATAAATCAGGACTGGCGGTGCACATCTGCAAGCCCAGCACCTCAGAGAAGGGAAATTTGATGCTCAAAGGCACTCCTCTGCTACATAGAGTTCAAGGCTAGCCTGGGCTACATGAGACCCCATCTCAATACCAATATGTATATTTTTTTACATTTATTTAATTAAGTACAGATTCAATAGTCAAGTTGATTGACTAAAGGTAAAAGTAGCACTGTTTTAAACCTGTCTACCTTGATTACTCATTCAACCATCATAGGACAAACCCTGGAATCAGTAAGTATTGTGGAGGAGGAATCTGCTTATAAAATAAAGATGGGAAAATAGGCAAAAATCAGATGCACATAAATCAGCAATTTTAAGTTCTAACCAATGTAGTTTCCAGCAAAATCAACATGCTTTAAAAGAAAAAATTAGCCATTATTTGTAACTGTGACAAATTAAGGCTGTGCCTTGGGTGTTTCTAAGGTGTAGCCTGGGCATCTACACACATAAGCCACATGTCTAAAAGTGTTTGTTAAATGCTATGTCATCATTTACATCTGATCTTATCTTGGTCTTGGGAGTCCACTCTTGATGATGACAGACAGTTGGTAACAATCTTGGTAACCAGCATTAGAAACTGACCTCCCTTAAACCTACTATGCACTCCGTATTTTTAAGGTTTTTTTAAGTAGGCCTTGTACATTGAGAATGTCACCCCTATTCCCTGACCTTCCTTTTTCTTCCTCTCCCACCTTCCCTTAGTCCTCTCTGTATTCCTAGGTAGTTTGTTTCTGTTCTCATGATATACATATATAGTACTACATATATATCAATATATATATATACATATATATATATGTGCAAGATGTTGTGCATCAGCATAATCTAGGAACCACACGTAATAAAACATACATTTGTTTTTCCCTGAGACTGGTTTAATTCACTTACTATGATTTAGGGCAAATACTCAAAATGTAATCTCCTCAGAGCCATTTCTCTTCCTTCCATAGGGTTTCTTCCCCCTGCCCCTGCCCCCTCTTCTCGAAGAATATTTATTTCATTTTTCTTGCTTTGCTTTTCAAGACAGGGTTTCTCTGTGTAGCTTTGGCTGTCCTGGAACTCATCTGTAGACCAGGCTGGCCTCGAACTCACAGATCCACCTGCCTCTGCCTCCCTAGTGCTGGGACTAAAGATGTGTCATCTCTCCAGCCCTTGTATATCCCAGTCTCCATGCATGGAGGATGCGCTGGATCCACCTATGCAGGGAGCAGGCTGGAGACAGTTTGCCCTTCTGTGGATGTTAATGGGCCTGTGCCCTGTGACATTTGCTCTGGTCTTTAACAGTCTGTACTAGAACCTGTTAAGTACAGCTAGTCTCTCCTACTTCTCTCTTTACAGTGTCTCTCATATAATACTTTCTAATCTTCATGGCACACCTTCAGAGACACATCAATAGCCTCTTCCATCTTCCACAATGAGTTTCCAAACAAGCCTAGGAGGCTCTCCTTGAAATGTTATAAAGCAATATGCTGGAAGCAACGGAAAGACTCTGAACCTGGGGTTTATCGAACATCTCCCCGTGAAGAAAAGCTTTATCTCAGTGGAGAAGTATGCAGCGTCCATACTCCAGAACTCCCATCTGGTCTATCCAACTCCAGAGGGGCTGATACCAATACAAAGTAACTTGGGTGTGTTCACATGTGTGTCAATCTCGTACCATCTAGTAGAAAGGCAATCAAGACTGACTCAACCAGCCACCTGTTTTATGCAAGGTCTTATCTGATATCTGTTTCCTCCCAGTTAAAGTGTTTCCCTTAATTGTTCTAATATTAATAAAAACTCAGGAGTCAGAAATTGAGATAAAATCCTGATAAATCCGAAGAACAGCAGAGGAACGATTGACTGACCCTACTTTCCATGGTTCCCCATCCTAAAGCCCCCAATCTTTTCCAAGCCCCTCCTTCTTCCTCTCTGTGCCTGCATCTCCTCTGAGTCTGCCAGAAAACTCCATTCTGGCCTTATGAACGTGAACTCCGCCCTCTGAATCAAGGTCCGCCTCCATTGGCGGTCTCAGAGCAACAACACAAACAAATCTCCTGCAATGCCCAGTCGTTCATCTTGCAACATTCTCTAATAGGAAACCCAGTTTTATCTCCATTTCACATTCACTTCAATATTGCGGCTTTATAAATTTGCCTGTTCTTTGAATTCAGTTTTGAACCAGTTTTTAACATCTTCTTAATTCCCTCATTAGGTGTTGACTTACAACTTGCTTAAAAAAAAAAAAATGTGTATGTAGCATATGTGTAGGTGTTTGTGGGCTAGAGGGAGTGTCTATGTGTGTATGTGTGCACATGAGTGTGGAGGGCAGAGTTTGATTCCTGCTGTCTTCCTTGGTTGTTCTGTACCTGACTCCTCGAGACACAGTCTCTCACTCAGTCTGGAACTTACCATTGGGATAGACTGGTTGGCCAGCAACTTCAGGAATGCGCCTGTCTTTGCCCTAGCCTGGCACTAGGGTTATCCATGCGTACCACCACACTGGCTATTGTACTCGGGGTCTGAAGTCAGGTCCTCATGCTTGCACAGCAGGGACCTTACCAATTAAGCCATCCCCCAGCCCCTATGCTCATTTTTTTTATCTCTATACAAGAGCCATTATTTTACAATGATACCTTGAAAAGTATCATCTACCACCATTTCAATAGTATTTGCCATTCTCCCGTATCATCTCAGAGACAGGGCCACCAGCACTGAGGGCTCAGACAACTGAATTCATCCTGCAGAGGGGATCTGTAAGACTATGTGTATTAACCTGACCTGGAAGATCTGTAGAGGGCTCATGGAAACAATTTCTCCACTGAATTCTGTGTTAATATTTACTATGGTGACCAACACACCCAATGGTTGAACTTGGCTTATCTTAACAGAGTTCATTCTCTAGCAGATAAAGGAATTTGCAGTGAGCAGGGCCTGCAAGGCAGACCTCAAGATAAATATTTTGGCCAACAGGAGCTAGAAGGCAAAAATTCCATGTCAGTGACAATATGATGGATTAAATTATGCAGCCAAGAGAGCATTGGCTCCTCAATCCTGAGAGCTGTTGATGTCCTCGAGGTGTTTTACTCTTTCCATGGCAGCACTGCACATCATAAAAGGGCTAGTATTTATTGTCCAAAGAAAGGTGATCAGATTTCTGTCCAACAATCTGTCAAGAGAGCTTCCTTATTGACTAGAACTCTGCCTTGTCCTGACCCATGGTTATTGACAGAGAGGCCCCGAGGTAATAAATTAATCCTTTCTAATCAGCTTAGAAAACATAGTTCTACTACCTCCATTGGAAAGATAGATATTAAGATGTAAGCATGCCTGCTATAAAATACTTTTTGTCTTCAGAGGTGATTTCCTGTACCAAATGCTAGATCTAAGTGAATCCCAAAGGTCACAGCATCTGATGGGTTTATGTTGGGAAGATGCAAGAATCTATTATGCAAAGAACAGTGGTCAATTTATCTGATACATCATCAAGTCACTGAGGACCCAAATGTGCCACCTAGGTTTTATTGAATGGAAGTAGACATTTAATACCCACCCACTGTACTGAGAGTAAGTCTTCACTGAACTGATTTGGGAGCAGCTTAGAGCCTCACAAACCTGAGAAAGGTTTCAAAGACACTGTCAATGTGTATCAGGGAAGGGTGTTGCAGTAGCGTGTGTTAGGGACTATCTGAAATGACAAGCGTGCAGCGGGATCTGGCAGAACACTGGCAATACAAGAGTAAATGCGGTACAATCTGAACCCTGCTGCAGATTCACAGGTAGAGATAAATCCTTAGAACCACACACCTGCCAGGGGCAGATAGCCAGAATTTATAAGGAATACAGATAGTTCACGAGAAGAAAAAAAGTATTCAATTAAAATGGGAAATGCACCTAAAAAGACATTTCTCGAAGAAAGACTGACAAATGGCCAACAAGTTCCTGGCAGCATGTTCAACACCAATCATCATCAGGAAACTGTCACCCAAACCCACACTGAGCTATCACTCCCTCTAGTTAGAATAGATATTAGCAAACAAAAAAGACAAAACGAAGAACTCAACAAAGAGGGGGAGTGGAGGAAAACTTAGACAGGTCCCGTGGGTGCTGGTTTGAACTAAGTTTTCTTTAGCTTTTGTTTTCCTCCTTTTAAAATTTAGCTCCATGCTTTTATAAATTTTTATATTTATGTGTATATTCATGTGTTTGAGTATGAGCGGGTGCCCATGGAGGCTAGAGAGCATTAAGAATCCCCTGGAGAGCTGGTGTTACATGTGGTTGTGAACTATCCGATATAGGTGCTGAGAACTGAGCTGGGAGGGTGTAATGGTTTGAAAGAAAATGGCCCCCAAAGAAGTGGCCCTATTAGGAGGTGTGGCCTTGTTGGAGTAGGTGTGGCCTTGTTAGAGGAAGCATGTCACTGTGGAGGTGGGCTTTGAGGTCTCATATATGCTCAAGCCACACCCAGTGAGATAGACTACTTTCTGTTGCCTGCAAGATGTATAACTCTCAGCTACGTTTCCAGCATCATGTCTGCCTGCAGGCCACCATGCCACACCATGAAGATAATGGACTAAACCTCTGAAAATATAAGCCACTGCAGTTAAATGTCTCAATCAGGAGATCATGAGACTCTTAATCTCAGGACTGTGGATTCATGCCCCATATTGGGATCCAAAATGTAGCAGAAAATTCTCTAGTCCCACCTGTCCCCATGGTCCCATAACTGCTTATAAAATAATCACTCAGAGACTTATGTTAATTATCAACTGTATGGCCTATTGTGGAGGCCCATAAAGGTTTCCTAGTGAGATCAGAGCTTGCTTTACCCAGCAGGGCTGCATTAGAGGATTGCTTGACCATGTGAATGCTTACCAGGTGCTTAGAAGGGTCTGCACTTGGCTGAGCTAGGGGGAGGTCTTTTGCTCGACCCCTTGGCATTCCTATAAATAGCCCTTTAAAAGAGACTGGTGAGTAATGATCCAGGCCCTCCCAAGTCTATCCTGTGTTTCTCTCTGTTTCTCTCCCCTCTACCCTTCTATCTAATATCTCTTATTTCTCTCTTCTCAATAGTACCCTCTTGTAAAATGTGGGAGCCGGTATCTCAGCTGGGCTCCCATAGCCTATGACAGGCTTCTTGCTAGCTAGCTCTTTTACTTTAAATTAACCCATTTCTATTTATCTATGTATCACCATATACTGCGTGGCTTTACCTGCATCCCATTACATGTTGCTCCTTGAACAGCAGTTTGGTGTCTCCCCCCATTCTCTTTTCTCCTCTCATTATCTCTCTCGGATTTTCCCACCTGGCTCCATTCTGCCCTGTCATAGGCCAAATGCAGCTTTATTTACTAACTAATGGGAACAGCATATATTCACAGCATACAGAAAGATATCCCACAGCAGTTAAATGTTTTCCCTTTATAAGAGTTGCTGTGGTCATGGTGTCTCTTCACAGCAATAGAAACCCCAACTAAGACAGAAGTTGATACCAGGGACTGGGGTATTGCTATGATAAGCTGGACCCAGTTTTTGTTTGGAATATGAACTTTGGGAGTTTGGGTTAGGAAACCAGTAGAATGGTTTAAGCACTGTTAAATGGATCGTATTAGTAGGATCGTGGAAGACAGTGGTGCTGTGTGTGATTTGAACTGTGGGTGCCTGGCTCAAGAGGTTTCAGAGGAGGAGAATTTTCATGTTTCCTAGAAATTATTGTTGTGATATTTTGGTGAATCTTTTTGCCTGTCTCTAAAAAGTTTGCCTGAGGCTAAAGTGAAGAGTTTTGGATTAATTCCCTTGGCAGAGGAGATCTCAAAACAGCCTGGTATCGACCCTGTCTGTGGTTATTACTGTTAACTCCAATGAAGATTTATAATGAAAAGGAGTGTGTTGAGCAAGGAAAAATACAAAATGTGAAGACTGAGAAATGGGGCACCAGAAAGTGGAATAAAGGGAAGTCCTATATTCAAGGAGATAAAGAGATTAAGAAATGGAATAAAAGGAGTGGTGACCTTAGGGCAAGATCCCACCCAGCTAAGTCTTCCAACTTGTGAAAAGGAATTACAGAAAAGCTTAGAGCTGAGTGTGGTGGTGCACACCTTTAATTCCAGCACTGGAAAGCAGAAGCTGGTGGATCTCTGAGTTTGAGGACAGCCTGGTCTACAGATCCGGTTTCAGGACAGCCAAGCTTAGGAAATGAAGGATAGAAAGCTGGTGAAGGTGTAATTGAACAAGGGGGTCATGTCCCAGCCCCAACAAGCAACAGAATTTGGCAGCTTCGGCCACTTGGTTCTGGCTTTAAAGTAACTATGAAAAGCCACTGAGGCTTATGTCAGGGGTATCCCTGAATGGAGGTCTAAAGAGGACATTGCACGAAGCTATGAACCTGAAGTCTGGATTGCCTTGGAGACCTCAAGATGTTAGAGAAGCCAGAACCATGGGATACTTCCCAAGGAAAGCTGCTAACAGGGAGTGGAACCAGCCCAAGAGAAAGAAGTGTGCTGCAATCAAAAACCTGAAAGGAGTTGGAGATTTGAAGAGCATTTCAACATCAGATATGGAGATGTCGAGTTTGGAGTTTCCCCTCTGGTTTTTATTATTGCTTTAGTCCAGTCTTTCCTCACTATGCTCCCTTCCCTAGGTTTTGGAATGGTAATGTTTATCTTGTGCCATTATATGTTGGAAGTATGTGATCTGTTTTTTTATTTTTATTTTATAAGGGATTACAATTAAGAGATTGCATAAATCTTAAGAGACCTTGAACTTTGGCCTTTTAAACATTGTTCAGACGGTGATAGACTGTGGGAACTTTAGAAGTTGGACTGAAAGCATTTTTGCATTATGATATGGCTACAGGCCTTTGGGGACCAGGAAATGGAATGTGGTAGTTTACAAGAAAATGCCCCCCCAAAAGTGTGGCATTATTAGGAGGTATGGCCTTGTTGGAGTAGGCGTGGTCTTGTTGGAGGAAATGTGCTGTGGGATGGTCTGTATGTCAAATGTGTTGCTGATTGGTCAGTAAATAAATCACTGATTGGCCATTGGCTAGGCAGGAAGTATAGGCGGGACAAGGAAAAGAATTCTGGGAAGTGGAAGGCTGAGAGGGAGACTGCCAGCCGCCATCAGGACAAGGAAGATGTAAAGTACCGGTAAGCCACAAGCCACGTGGCAAAGTAAAGATTAATAGAAATGGGCTAAATATAAGCGTAAGAGCTAGACAATAACAGGCCTGAGCTAATGGCCAAGCAGTTTAAATAATGTAAGAGTTTGTGTGTTTATTTTATAAGTGGGCTCTGGGACTGGCGGGACTTGGTGGCGGGAGCTGGAGAGAAATTCTCCAGCAACAAATGGCGTCCAACGTGGTGGCAAGAGTTTCCACCTAAAAACTTAGAAAAAAGATTCTAAAACAGACCTAAAAACAGCTTCCTAATTGTCTCTCTCAAATAAGCGGCAGCTGCTGGTTTGAGCTACTGGCGGGTTCCTAGCGTGCGTGCTCGACCTGCCGCCGTATGGCGGGAATGAGGCCTCTGCGAATGGCACATTAAGCTATGTGGTGAATTTAGCCTTTGCTAGCACAAAACAAAACAAAACAAAACAAAACAAAAAGAGGTTTCTGCGCTACACGCTGCTTTGATAAAAGCATAGACCCACTGTTTCTGAGAGTTGATGGCTCCCAGAGCTGGCGGAAAACGGACTACCGCCATGTTGGGAAGCTGAAGTGGGCGGAACCAGCAGCCACAGCGCCAGTGCCATTTCAGGCTTAGAAGGCTACAGTTTAAAGCAATAGGCTCAAGCTAATATAAAAAAATAAGCCACGTAAAGATGGCTACCACACAGAGAATCTGGATTATGTTCTCTTTGATATTCGTAACTGCAGAAAAACATTTGATTGTAAAAGCTGTTGAGTTATGCCAAAATGTATATTTTAAAGGTACCTTGACTTCAAAATTTGGATATAAGGATATGTTGCTTTGGAAAAGAGTCTCTGCTTTTGTTTCCACAGAAATCCAGAGACTATGGATTTGTTCCAGATTAAGATACATCAGGTTTGACCAGCCAAGACCCCCTGAAAGGTCTCCAATGACACCATGGCCCAGATGATTCAACATCCAGAATGGTTTCAAGTCAACTGGCTCAGATATACAGCCTCACGGACTACTCCATGATCCTAAAATTTTCTTTCTGTCTCCAGAAGATACAGCGCCCCCCTCCAGCAGGAAGTAGTAAGAGAAGCTACGCCCAAATTCCCAAATATACCAAGATGGCTTTGGAGATGGAATTGGCTCACTCCCCCTCTAAACCCAGACATATTGCTCAAAAAAAAAAATGGTTAAGAGATTCTTGTGTCCCAAATCAGAAGAGCCCTCTGGTGTGGGACAGAGAAAAAACAATATTTTTATTTAAATCAGGTTGATTATAAATACAATCTCTTTCTAAAACAAAAAGGGGGATAGTTTAGATATGATAGGATGAAAGGGTAGATTAATGAACCTACTTTTAAAGAGTAACAACTTGTTTAAAATGTTTTACATCGCTATAGATTTTAGTTTATTGATACAAGTTTAAACTTAATTTTGTTATACTGTATATATATTTCTATTCTTGTTTGAGGTATTATGTTTATGTAACTCATTTAAAATTATAATGGATAATTAAAAAATAGATTAATAATTAGTCATCTATGATAATCATATTTGTAGCCATGTTAGTTAAGTCTTCTAGGTATACATAGTTATATTTCAGATAGATAGGTAGTCTTCAAACACTTCAAAGACCTACAGAATATGGCATTTAAAATGTTTTAAAAATTTAGACTTTCTGGACAGTGAGACATGTCTGCTCCTGACAGCACCGATTTACTTCAGAGAGGAGGATGGGCATCGAAGACACTCCATACGGAGTTTATCTTCACCTTGACAAAAATAGCCATTTGGGCAAGAAACTGTTCTTGCCTGGACTGCCTGATCAACTGGACATGCAGGACCCATACAAAGGTGACCACTGAACTTTGCTTGACAAAATGGTCCTTCAGGTTCCTGCTTTGCAGAGAAAACTGCCAGACATTCTACAGGACACAGAGAAAAGTGAATAAGAGACTCTAGGCCTGTGGGCTGAAGACAGATGCCCCAACTTTACAAGAGAACTTTGAATGACTGTCCAGGCTGCCAGCTGTCTCTGTCTACCCTACAAGACTCCTAAAAGTTGCTTATATCCTTCTCCATTTCTCAGGTAGTAGTATATCCTTCTGAGGTCTTTGATGTGGTTAAAGACTAGATACTTACAATTTTCCTTAGTGATAATAAAAGATAAGTTAGATATAAAACCTTAAACTTACAAATATAAGATAGATAGGATCTCTTCTTTAATATTGTAACTGTAATTCTTGCTTGATAATTGTTTTGTTATATGTAATTACTATGTTAAAGTTAAAACCTTCCTTTTTAAGAAAAGAAAAGGGGAAGTGCTGTGGGATGGTCTGTATGTCAAATGTGTTGCTGATTGGTCAGTAAATAAATCACTGATTGGCCATTGGCTAGGCAGGAAGTATAGGCGGGACAAGGAAAAGAATTCTGGGAAGTGGAAGGCTGAGAGGGAGACTGCCAGCCGCCATCAGGACAAGGAAGATGTAAAGTACCGGTAAGCCACAAGCCACGTGGCAAAGTAAAGATTAATAGAAATGGGCTAAATATAAGCGTAAGAGCTAGACAATAACAGGCCTGAGCTAATGGCCAAGCAGTTTAAATAATGTAAGAGTTTGTGTGTTTATTTTATAAGTGGGCTCTGGGACTGGCGGGACTTGGTGGCGGGAGCTGGAGAGAAATTCTCCAGCAACAAATGGCGTCCAACGTGGTGGCAAGAGTTTCCACCTAAAAACTTAGAAAAAAGATTCTAAAACAGACCTAAAAACAGCTTCCTAATTGTCTCTCTCAAATAAGCGGCAGCTGCTGGTTTGAGCTACTGGCGGGTTCCTAGCGTGCGTGCTCGACCTGCCGCCGTATGGCGGGAATGAGGCCTCTGCGAATGGCACATTAAGCTATGTGGTGAATTTAGCCTTTGCTAGCACAAAACAAAACAAAACAAAACAAAACAAAAAGAGGTTTCTGCGCTACACGCTGCTTTGATAAAAGCATAGACCCACTGTTTCTGAGAGTTGATGGCTCCCAGAGCTGGCGGAAAACGGACTACCGCCATGTTGGGAAGCTGAAGTGGGCGGAACCAGCAGCCACAGCGCCAGTGCCATTTCAGGCTTAGAAGGCTACAGTTTAAAGCAATAGGCTCAAGCTAATATAAAAAAATAAGCCACGTAAAGATGGCTACCACACAGAGAATCTGGATTATGTTCTCTTTGATATTCGTAACTGCAGAAAAACATTTGATTGTAAAAGCTGTTGAGTTATGCCAAAATGTATATTTTAAAGGTACCTTGACTTCAAAATTTGGATATAAGGATATGTTGCTTTGGAAAAGAGTCTCTGCTTTTGTTTCCACAGAAATCCAGAGACTATGGATTTGTTCCAGATTAAGATACATCAGGTTTGACCAGCCAAGACCCCCTGAAAGGTCTCCAATGACACCATGGCCCAGATGATTCAACATCCAGAATGGTTTCAAGTCAACTGGCTCAGATATACAGCCTCACGGACTACTCCATGATCCTAAAATTTTCTTTCTGTCTCCAGAAGATACAGCGCCCCCCTCCAGCAGGAAGTAGTAAGAGAAGCTACGCCCAAATTCCCAAATATACCAAGATGGCTTTGGAGATGGAATTGGCTCACTCCCCCTCTAAACCCAGACATATTGCTCAAAAAAAAAAATGGTTAAGAGATTCTTGTGTCCCAAATCAGAAGAGCCCTCTGGTGTGGGACAGAGAAAAAACAATATTTTTATTTAAATCAGGTTGATTATAAATACAATCTCTTTCTAAAACAAAAAGGGGGATAGTTTAGATATGATAGGATGAAAGGGTAGATTAATGAACCTACTTTTAAAGAGTAACAACTTGTTTAAAATGTTTTACATCGCTATAGATTTTAGTTTATTGATACAAGTTTAAACTTAATTTTGTTATACTGTATATATATTTCTATTCTTGTTTGAGGTATTATGTTTATGTAACTCATTTAAAATTATAATGGATAATTAAAAAATAGATTAATAATTAGTCATCTATGATAATCATATTTGTAGCCATGTTAGTTAAGTCTTCTAGGTATACATAGTTATATTTCAGATAGATAGGTAGTCTTCAAACACTTCAAAGACCTACAGAATATGGCATTTAAAATGTTTTAAAAATTTAGACTTTCTGGACAGTGAGACATGTCTGCTCCTGACAGCACCGATTTACTTCAGAGAGGAGGATGGGCATCGAAGACACTCCATACGGAGTTTATCTTCACCTTGACAAAAATAGCCATTTGGGCAAGAAACTGTTCTTGCCTGGACTGCCTGATCAACTGGACATGCAGGACCCATACAAAGGTGACCACTGAACTTTGCTTGACAAAATGGTCCTTCAGGTTCCTGCTTTGCAGAGAAAACTGCCAGACATTCTACAGGACACAGAGAAAAGTGAATAAGAGACTCTAGGCCTGTGGGCTGAAGACAGATGCCCCAACTTTACAAGAGAACTTTGAATGACTGTCCAGGCTGCCAGCTGTCTCTGTCTACCCTACAAGACTCCTAAAAGTTGCTTATATCCTTCTCCATTTCTCAGGTAGTAGTATATCCTTCTGAGGTCTTTGATGTGGTTAAAGACTAGATACTTACAATTTTCCTTAGTGATAATAAAAGATAAGTTAGATATAAAACCTTAAACTTACAAATATAAGATAGATAGGATCTCTTCTTTAATATTGTAACTGTAATTCTTGCTTGATAATTGTTTTGTTATATGTAATTACTATGTTAAAGTTAAAACCTTCCTTTTTAAGAAAAGAAAAGGGGAAGTGCTGTGGGATGGTCTGTATGTCAAATGTGTTGCTGATTGGTCAGTAAATAAATCACTGATTGGCCATTGGCTAGGCAGGAAGTATAGGCGGGACAAGGAAAAGAATTCTGGGAAGTGGAAGGCTGAGAGGGAGACTGCCAGCCGCCATCAGGACAAGGAAGATGTAAAGTACCGGTAAGCCACAAGCCACGTGGCAAAGTAAAGATTAATAGAAATGGGCTAAATATAAGCGTAAGAGCTAGACAATAACAGGCCTGAGCTAATGGCCAAGCAGTTTAAATAATGTAAGAGTTTGTGTGTTTATTTTATAAGTGGGCTCTGGGACTGGCGGGACTTGGTGGCGGGAGCTGGAGAGAAATTCTCCAGCAACAAATGGCGTCCAACGTGGTGGCAAGAGTTTCCACCTAAAAACTTAGAAAAAAGATTCTAAAACAGACCTAAAAACAGCTTCCTAATTGTCTCTCTCAAATAAGCGGCAGCTGCTGGTTTGAGCTACTGGCGGGTTCCTAGCGTGCGTGCTCGACCTGCCGCCGTATGGCGGGAATGAGGCCTCTGCGAATGGCACATTAAGCTATGTGGTGAATTTAGCCTTTGCTAGCACAAAACAAAACAAAACAAAACAAAACAAAAAGAGGTTTCTGCGCTACACGCTGCTTTGATAAAAGCATAGACCCACTGTTTCTGAGAGTTGATGGCTCCCAGAGCTGGCGGAAAACGGACTACCGCCATGTTGGGAAGCTGAAGTGGGCGGAACCAGCAGCCACAGCGCCAGTGCCATTTCAGGCTTAGAAGGCTACAGTTTAAAGCAATAGGCTCAAGCTAATATAAAAAAATAAGCCACGTAAAGATGGCTACCACACAGAGAATCTGGATTATGTTCTCTTTGATATTCGTAACTGCAGAAAAACATTTGATTGTAAAAGCTGTTGAGTTATGCCAAAATGTATATTTTAAAGGTACCTTGACTTCAAAATTTGGATATAAGGATATGTTGCTTTGGAAAAGAGTCTCTGCTTTTGTTTCCACAGAAATCCAGAGACTATGGATTTGTTCCAGATTAAGATACATCAGGTTTGACCAGCCAAGACCCCCTGAAAGGTCTCCAATGACACCATGGCCCAGATGATTCAACATCCAGAATGGTTTCAAGTCAACTGGCTCAGATATACAGCCTCACGGACTACTCCATGATCCTAAAATTTTCTTTCTGTCTCCAGAAGATACAGCGCCCCCCTCCAGCAGGAAGTAGTAAGAGAAGCTACGCCCAAATTCCCAAATATACCAAGATGGCTTTGGAGATGGAATTGGCTCACTCCCCCTCTAAACCCAGACATATTGCTCAAAAAAAAAAATGGTTAAGAGATTCTTGTGTCCCAAATCAGAAGAGCCCTCTGGTGTGGGACAGAGAAAAAACAATATTTTTATTTAAATCAGGTTGATTATAAATACAATCTCTTTCTAAAACAAAAAGGGGGATAGTTTAGATATGATAGGATGAAAGGGTAGATTAATGAACCTACTTTTAAAGAGTAACAACTTGTTTAAAATGTTTTACATCGCTATAGATTTTAGTTTATTGATACAAGTTTAAACTTAATTTTGTTATACTGTATATATATTTCTATTCTTGTTTGAGGTATTATGTTTATGTAACTCATTTAAAATTATAATGGATAATTAAAAAATAGATTAATAATTAGTCATCTATGATAATCATATTTGTAGCCATGTTAGTTAAGTCTTCTAGGTATACATAGTTATATTTCAGATAGATAGGTAGTCTTCAAACACTTCAAAGACCTACAGAATATGGCATTTAAAATGTTTTAAAAATTTAGACTTTCTGGACAGTGAGACATGTCTGCTCCTGACAGCACCGATTTACTTCAGAGAGGAGGATGGGCATCGAAGACACTCCATACGGAGTTTATCTTCACCTTGACAAAAATAGCCATTTGGGCAAGAAACTGTTCTTGCCTGGACTGCCTGATCAACTGGACATGCAGGACCCATACAAAGGTGACCACTGAACTTTGCTTGACAAAATGGTCCTTCAGGTTCCTGCTTTGCAGAGAAAACTGCCAGACATTCTACAGGACACAGAGAAAAGTGAATAAGAGACTCTAGGCCTGTGGGCTGAAGACAGATGCCCCAACTTTACAAGAGAACTTTGAATGACTGTCCAGGCTGCCAGCTGTCTCTGTCTACCCTACAAGACTCCTAAAAGTTGCTTATATCCTTCTCCATTTCTCAGGTAGTAGTATATCCTTCTGAGGTCTTTGATGTGGTTAAAGACTAGATACTTACAATTTTCCTTAGTGATAATAAAAGATAAGTTAGATATAAAACCTTAAACTTACAAATATAAGATAGATAGGATCTCTTCTTTAATATTGTAACTGTAATTCTTGCTTGATAATTGTTTTGTTATATGTAATTACTATGTTAAAGTTAAAACCTTCCTTTTTAAGAAAAGAAAAGGGGAAGTGCTGTGGGATGGTCTGTATGTCAAATGTGTTGCTGATTGGTCAGTAAATAAATCACTGATTGGCCATTGGCTAGGCAGGAAGTATAGGCGGGACAAGGAAAAGAATTCTGGGAAGTGGAAGGCTGAGAGGGAGACTGCCAGCCGCCATCAGGACAAGGAAGATGTAAAGTACCGGTAAGCCACAAGCCACGTGGCAAAGTAAAGATTAATAGAAATGGGCTAAATATAAGCGTAAGAGCTAGACAATAACAGGCCTGAGCTAATGGCCAAGCAGTTTAAATAATGTAAGAGTTTGTGTGTTTATTTTATAAGTGGGCTCTGGGACTGGCGGGACTTGGTGGCGGGAGCTGGAGAGAAATTCTCCAGCAACAGAAATGTGTCACTGTGGAGGCAGGCTTTGAGGTTTTGTATATGCTCAAACCATGCCCAATAAGACTTTCTATTGTCTGTAAGATGTAGGAAACTCAGCTTTTCTCCAGAACCACGTCTGCCTGCAGGCCACCATGCTGCATCATGATGATAATAAACTAAACCTCAGAGACTGTAAGCCACACAATTAAATGTTGTTTTCTTTATAAGAGTTGCTGTGATCATGGTGTCTCTTCACAGCAATAGAAACTCTAACTAAGACAGAGGGTTCTCTGGAAGAACAGCAAATGCTTTTAATTACTGAGCCATTGTTCCAACACATTATTTCCTTACCTTTGTTCATTATTACAAAATAGGATTGGGGAAATGGCTCAGTGGGTAAGAGCGTTGGCTGTGTGAGCATGAGGACTCAAGTTGGGATCCCCAGCATCCACATAAACACCTAGGCATGTCACACTTGTGACCACAGTGCCATAGGGTGTGGATGTAAGAGGACCACTGAAGCTTGCTGCCCACCAGTCTCACTCCAGGCCCTGTCTCAGGGGCGCAAGAGGAGAGTGACATTTGACATCCTCCTCTGGACTCACCGTGCATATATACCTTCACATACATGCTTATACATCCTACCCACCCACCCCCTCAAACACATACTTTATAAACAAAAAAAAATAGAGTTAGTTTGGTCCTATGTTGAATTGAGACAGGTTTCTATCTGAGTTCATTGTAAATCTTCTAAGTCCAGCTCTGGGGACATGGCTCAGCTGGTAAAGGCACTTGCTGCCAAGTCTAATAACCTGAGTTCAACCCCTGGGACTTACTTTGGGAAAGGACATAATCTGTTACCAAAAAGTTGTCCTCTGACCTCCACAAATATGTCATGGGATGTATTTATCCAAACACAAACACATGTGTCCATATAAAAAAACAAATAAATAAACAATATAATAAAAAGTTTTAATAAAATCTTCTTGTAGACAAATTTCTAAATGGTCTTAATAAACAAAAAGCACGGAGCCAGAAATTTGGGTTAAAGCCTGAGAGAAAGATCAGAGGAATAGGACAAACCACAAGCTAACCTCACCTCACTAACTCCGCAGCTTCCAAAGAGAGTGACTTCCTGTTTACCCAGGCTTATATACCTTGATGTTCTGTGTGGGAGCCCATTCTCAGGTTCCTCATGGCTTTACCCAGCAGGTCTGCATAGAGGATGATTAGGACCACGGGCCTGAGTGCAGGTGTCTGAGATGGTCTGCACTTGGCTGTGCTGGGGGAGGAGGTCTTTTGCTCCACCCCTTGGCATCTCTATAAAAACCCTGGGGCAGAGACAGTCAGGGCCTGTTGGAATAGGTTCCAGGCCCTCTTGAGGCTATCCTTTATTTTCTATCTGTTTATCTCCAGAAGATTCTCCGCAATAAATATTTCTATTTAATATTTCCTGCTGCTCGCACTCAAGAAAACTCTAGGGAATTGTGGGGGTGGTGAGTAAACGCCCCACAGTTCTGCTATTTGATTTGCTCTCTGTCTTGCTACATCACTTCCTCTTCCTGTCCAGCTCTGTCACTTCCTGTCAGTACAGGCCTTCAGGTCTCTGTGGTTGGTACTGGGATTAAAGGCATGTGTCACCACACTTGGCTCTGTTCCCTAGTATGGCCTTGAACACAGAGATCCTGCCTGCTAAGTGATAGAATTAAGGGCATGTGCAGCCCCTGTCTGACTTTTGTGTTAATGGCTTGCTGTTTCCTCTGATCTCCAGGCAAACTTTATTTATTAAAGCACAAATAAAATATCATCACATTTCAACACAAATAAATTATCACCACATCTTCTAGGCTCAGATGAAGGGACAAGTGACAAGTTGTACCTAGATGGGCTCCATGGGACCAGGACAGAAGTTCTAGCTCATGAAGGCTTGGGTAGAAGTCTAACTCAGAGAAAACTGAAGCAGGGGTAGGGGGGTTGCCTCTCTGTTGACAATTTCTTCTCCAAGTTTCTTATGGCAGAATCAGACCTGCTAGGGCAACTCCCCATGTCCTCCTAGAATAATGGTTCTCAACCTCTCCTGATGCTGCAACCCTTTAATACAGTCCCTCATGTTATGGTGATCCCAACCAGAAAATTGTTTCATTGATACTTCATAACTTTGTTACTGTTGTGAATCGTTATGTAAATACCTTATATGCAGAATATCTGGTATGTGACCTCCACAGGGATCACAGCCCATCATTTGAGAAACTCTGACCTAAGAATGGCATATCTTCATAGTAGTGTTATGTTTTCACTCCCCTGCTGTCCCCCAGGGAACTATGGCAAAGTCAACTAGTAGACCACTGTCCCATGTGCTGTTATTCACTTGCTCCACTGAACACGTATCATAACGTGCTATGGCAAGCTGTATCATGTGCATTCCCAGAAGCTGACAGTGCCACTGATAATATATGTGCCATGAAAAAAAAACGTTGAAAAACACCAACACATCCATCAGCTTGACCAGAACACATGGTGATAAAGACAAGTCAGAGGCAAGGAGAGGGAAGCCACACAATGGGGAATTGGAACCATGGTGCTGGGGATGAATCTAGAGTCCCTCTTCTTTACTCCATCCATCCAGTATGTGCTGTGAGAAAGAGTAGCAAGAATTCAAGGCAAGGACTGAGAGGAAAGAAAAAGCTTATCACAGCAAAAGATCACACAGTAAAATCTCTTCATTGTGTTAAGCCAATCCGTGCGCCATAAAAGTGGGTGTCTGGTGAAAGCGGAAGACAGTGTTAAACTGTGTCGTTAAAGTAGAGATGGAATTGTCAGAACCTTAATTTTCCCTATTAAATGAGAGGGAAATGTCTCTTGAAAGGCTTTAGCAAAGTTTATAAGACTGTTAAAAAGTCTGAAGGATGGCTGAAGAGATAGATCAGTTGTTGAGAGCACTCGCTGCTCTTCCGGGGGACCAAGAGTTCAGTTGCCAGAACCCATGTGAAGCAGATCACAACCACCTATAATTCTAGTTCCAAGGGATCTAACGCCCTATTCTGGCCTCTATGGGCATTGTACTCATGTACACATACACACACACACACACACACAAATAAATAAAAGTAAATCATTTGTAAAGCCTGAAAGAATATAAGCATAAAGAGAAGGTCAGTAAATAAATATTCATTTATTTAGTAAATACATCCACATCCCTGAGCTAGGGACCATAATATAGTGATGGGGAAACCCAGAATCACTTAAAGCTGGTAGTTTAGTGGAGGAAACAGACATGAAATAAGCATTCCTGTAAACCACTGTTATAGAAACTAGGTTGTGTAAGATAAAAGAATAACAATTGTGACTAGGGAGATGATTTGGAGTAAAGTAGCTTGCCACCAAGTCCAGTGATGTGAGTTGGATCCCCAGAATCCACACAGTAGAAGGAGAGAACCAACTCCTGCAAGCTGTTCTCTAAGCTCCACATGCGCACTGGGACACACACACACACACACACACACACACACACACACACACATTCAATTTTGTCCCTACAGTCACCTTAACCAGTATTACTTTTATTCCAGCTTTCACAGATAGAAAGCCTGAAATACAGAGAGGTTAAGTACTTGGCCCAGGGTCAAAAGGCTAATAAACTGTAAATCCAGCTTAAATCCACCCTGCCCCAGAGTTCATAGGGTTGACCAGTGACTGATCCGATAGAGTGTGACTGGGAGACTAACTCAGCAAGTGCTAGAAGCTTTAAGAAAGTGGCACTGAGCAGTGTCTTTTAAAGCTGTGACTGAAGGAATGGGAAGAAAGGAAGGAAGGAAGGAAGGAAGGAAGGAAGGAAGGAAGGAAGGAAGGAAGGAAGGAAGGAAGGAAGGAAGGACTACTTCCATAAGAACAGTAGAGAGCCAGGGATGTTCCAGGGAAAAGAGAGATGATTGTACATCAGGCTACAGTCTGGGGGACAGAGACAAGGCCTCATGGGAGAGTGAGGCAGTGAGGTCAAGTGAGGCTGACACTGAACCTGAGATCAGACACAGAAATAGCCGCAAGGCTAGAGCTATAATTTTATCGTAAGGAAAAAAAAAAATGAGCAGAACACTTACCCAAATTACCCAGCCCTTCTGAACCTCTAAGTTGCTCATCCAAACCTGGTTAAGATCAATACATTACAATTAAAAGCCTTCAGTGTTCTGTTTAGGAAGTTGCTCCTGTGTCAATGTGGTCAAGGCTGTTTCCCACTTTTTCTTCTGTTGGATTCAGTGTGTCTGGTTTTATGTCGAGGTCTTTGATCCACTTGGACTTGAGTTTTGTGCAGGGTGATAAATATGGATCTATTTACATTCTTCTACAGACCTCCACTTAGACCAGCACCATGTCATTGAAGATGCTTTCTTTTTTGCATTTGTGTTTCTGACTTCTTTATCAAACATTAGGTGTCCATGGGTATGTGGATTTATGTCTAGGTCTTCACTCGATTCCATTGATCAACATGTCTGGGTTTTGGGGTTTTGTTTGTTTGTTTGTTTGTTATTTTGCCAAAACACCATGTGGTTTTATTGCTGTTGCTCTGTAGTACGGCTTGAAATCAGGGATGGTAATGCCTCCAGAAGTTCTTTTATTGTACAAGATTGTTTTAGCTGTCCTCTTTTTCCATAAGAAAATGAGTATTCTCCTTTTGAGGTCTGTAAAGAATTCTGTTGGAATTTTGATGGGGATTGTATGGAATCTGTAGATTGCTTTTGGTAAGGTGGCCATTTTTACTATGTTAATCCTACTGATCCATGAGTATGGGAGATCTTTCCACCTTCTGATATCTTCTCCAAGATATTTATATTGTTTGAGGCTATTGTGAAGAGTGTTGTTTCCCTGATTTCTTTCTTAATCCATTTGCCATTTCTATATAGGAAGGCTACTGATTTTTTAAGTTAATCTTGTATCCTGCCACTTTACTGAAGGAGTTTATCAGATGTAGGAGTTCCCTGGTAGAATTTTTGGGGTCTTATGTATACTATCATGTCATCTGCAAATAGTGATACTTTGACTTCTTCTTTTCCAATTTGTATCTACTTGTTCTCCTTTTATTGTCTTATTGCTCTAGCTAAAACTTCAATATAAATTCAATAGCTTTGGAGAGTGGACAACCTTATCTTGTTCTTGATTTTAGTGCAGTTGCTTCGAGTTTCTCTCCATTTAATTTGGTATTAGTTATCGGCTTGTTGTAAATTGCCTTTGTTTTATTTAGGTATGTCCTTTGTATCCATGATCTCTCCAAGACTTTTATCATGAAGGAGTGTTAAATTTTTGTCAAAGGCTTTTTCAGCATCTAATGAGATGATCATGTGATTTTCTTTTAGTTTGTTTATGTGGTGGATTACATTGACTGATTTTTGTATGTTGAGCCATCCCTGCATCTCTGGGGTGAAGCCTACCTGATTATGGTGAATGATCTTTTTGATAAGTCCTTGGATTCAGTTTGTGAGTATTTTGTGAAGAATTTTTTCATCAATGTCCATAAGGGAATTATAGGACTGGGACAACAACCCAGCCACAAAACCTTTGAGCCACAACCTGTCCTGGCTGCCTGCAAGATGTGCTAGGGCAATAGTGGATAGGAGCTTGTGGGAGTGGCCAACCAATGACTAGTCTAACTTGAGGCCCACACCAAGGGAGGGAACTCATGCCCAACACCACCTAGATGGACAGGAACCTGAAGCTAGATGGCTCAGAGACCTATGGTAAAACCAAGCACAACTGGCCAAAACCAAACAAAAAAAGTCAATGAAACGATTTCTAATGATATTTGGCTACACTCATAGATCAGTGCCTAGCCCAATCAGCAGCAGAGAGGCTTCCTCCAACAGCTGATGGAAGCAGATACAGAGACCCACAGCCAAATATTAGGCAGAGCTCCAGGAACTCGGGAGAAGAGGGGAGAAAGGATTGTAGGAGACTGAGGGGTTGAGGACATCAGAACAGGGTCCATAAAATCAACTAAGAAGGGCTCACAAGGGCTCACAGGTACTGAAGTGGCAATCATGGAACTTGACTGTGTCTGCACTAGGTCCTCTGCATACACACTGTGGTTGTTTAGCTTGGGGTTCTTGTGGGACGCTGAACAGTGGGAATGGGGTGTCTCTAACTCTTTTGCTTGCTCTTGGAAAATTTTTCCTCCCACTGGTTTGCCTCATCCACCTTTGCTATGAGAGTATGTGCCTAGACTCATTGTAATTTGTTGTGCCATGTTTCCTTGATACCCCTGGGAGTTCCACTCTATTATGAAGGGAGAAGGAGGAACAGTGGATCTGGGGGAGAGGGGAGGTGGGGAGAGACTGATAAGAGTAGACAGAGGGGAGGCTGTGGTCAGGACTATATGAGAGAAGAACAAATAAAAAGAAAAGCCTTGACTTCCCCCAAATGAATGAAGAAGAAATTTCTCTCCAACTTCCACAACACACAGTTTCTTTGGCAATTAAACTGGGTAGAATGATATTGGGAGTCCTCAAAACATACTTTCTAAACCCAAACTCTAATAGAAACCTCATAGGCTATGCACACACAGTAGACATGACTGAATTATTAACGCACATTTGAAAATCTAAAAGTAAATCATTAGAAATAGCTGGGAAAGTTTACAGAGGAACACCGTCAAGCTGGAGCTTGGGAATCTGTAAGTACACTTAAGTAAGCAACCAGTGGTGCCCCCCCCAAATGAAGTGCAGTCAACAGCCACCAACATCTTAGCAAAAAGAAGATACAAGTATACGTAAAGCCTTATCTGTGGAGATGATTGAAAGTATCTAGTCCCAACAAGATGGCTCACTGAGTAAAGGTGCTTGCAGCCAACCCCATGAACCTGTCTGTGTTCAATCCCCAGGACCAACCCATACGGTACAAGGAGAAAAAAAACTTCTACAAGTTGCCTTCTGATTTACATACATACAGAGAGAGAGAGAGAGAGAGAGAGAGAGAGAGACTAAATAAATGTTTTGAATTTTTTCAAAAAATTGTTAATATTACCAACAATTGATTCATCATTATATTTTTTTAAATGACAAAAGATGTACAAAACAGCATGAGTTCGTTTTGTTTAGTGCTTATTATATATTTGAAAACATTATAAAGGAATTTCATTCAGCAACATAAACTCATCCATTGATACTAACCATTTGCATAAAACATCAATGCCAATTATCTCTGGATAATATCTTTTTTTTGTTAATTTCTGATTTCTAATATTCTTTCAGTGACAAATTTATTGTGTCATAAGGAAACTGAACTTTAGCGACATAGTTGATGTAAATGTTCTAACTCACAGTTGAGGAAAAGGCAGCCGCAGTAAACATGTAAACATGCTTCAGAAATTCAGGTCAACACTAGTTTATTTTAGAGCTTTAACTGAAAGTTAAAATTTTATAATTAAAAAAAAGATCCTTCACTTTATCCCTCTTTGTCTTTTCCCGTGTGTGTGTGTGTGTGTGTGTGTGTGTGTGTGTGTGTGTGTGTTGGTGTGTGTGGTGTGTGTGTGTGTGTGTGTGTGTGTGTGTGTTGTCATTTAAATGTGAATGTCCTCCCACAAACTCCGGTTTGAGCAAGTTGTTCCCAGTGGGTGGTACACACTAGGAGTGTGGTGGAAGCCTTCAGGAGCTGGAGCCTCACTGGCAGCAGTAGGTTCCTGGGGGAGACCCTTGTTGCTTTACAGCTAGGCCCTACTTCCTGTTCACTCTCTGCTTCATGAATGTAAATAAGGTGTGATCAGTCCTCCACTCCTGCCAGCGTGCCTTCCATACCACTATGGACTGTATCTCCCTAAAACTATAAACCAAAAAAAAAAAAAAAAAAGAAAAAAAAACCCAAAAAAACAAAACCCTTCTCTTTTAAAATGTTCATTGGGTTATTTTATCACAGCATATCACAGCAACAGAAAAATAACTAAGACAGTGCTATGAGTGAATATACGCCTGCACACATGCACACACACAAACACACATTTCAAAGTTTGTGAATATTTGTGTTTCCCAAAAATTCATAAATTGAATTCAACAGCATGGTATTGGTAACACTGTCATGAATGGGACTTGTGCCCTTATAAAAATAGGCCCATGAGAAAGCCTTTTATCCCATCACATGATGTTAGGATGAAAATAAGACCACCTGTGAAATTTCTGTTGTGTATAGCACACCCAGTCCGTTGATCGTCATCACAGCATCCCAAATGGAATAGGACACAGATGCTTACTGGTAAGTCCTGGGAAATGTCAGCTATCTGACTGTTTAAATCACTGTCAAAACTGAGCTTTCAAACAAGATGCTGTGGGATTTTTGACGCAGTTCAGCCTTTCCCACACGTTTTCCTCATCAGCTCGCCTGGTGGCTCAGCTGGGTGTGCACTCTTTACCCAAAAATAGATTTCATTTGAGTATAAATATTGCACAAAGATAAAGCAAAAAATCTCATTGTTTCTGCTCTGGTCTTTTCTAGAAATTTCTGGTACCCTAAGAAACAACCCCTGAGCAGCACTGTGAGTATACATATTTTACTAACTGGGTTGTAGTGGCAAGTGCTTATGGCTAGTCTGCCTTCTCCACTCTCCTACAGAAACACAATCCCAAAAAACACATTTCCCCTCTGACTCCATGTGCCCTCAGGCAGTGGCTAACAGAGCTGGCTTTGTCCTTTATGTTGAGTTGAATAATGCATGGCAGTAAAACACTAGGCTGCCAGCACTGCCATTGAAGGCAGCCAATTGATCAGACTTGACTGATGGGAGCCTGATGCAAACACAGCGTGTGTGTGTGGAGAGATCCCTTGTCAGGGGCTGGGTCCACTGATGCATGGCTTCTCACTGCTTCCTAACTGCAAGTCAGAGGCATGTCTGCTTATGTGGACTTCACCTCCCACGCCCTGTGCTGAACAGCAACTTCCATTTGGGATGCATTTACTATGCAGGGTAAAAAAAAAAAAAATGGTTGGTTTGTTCATATATTTGTGTATTTGTTTAAGTAAGTAAGTTAATTTCAACTAAGTGTTCTTATTATTTGATCTGTGACAGTAAATGTAACTTCTTTTTTTAAAAAAATATTTTTATTAATTTATGTTTATGTGTGTGTAGGTCACATATATGCAGGTACCCTAAGAGGCTAGAAAAGGACACTGGATCCCCCTCAGCTGGAGTTGCATGTGGTTGAGAGCTACCCATATGTGGAGTCTGAAAACTGAACTCAGGTCTTCTGGGGGGAAAAAAAGTATGATAATTTAGATAGTAAATTTCTCCATAATCTCAGGCATTTAAATACTTGGTTCCCAGTTGGTGACATTGTCTAGAGCAGTCTAGGATTTGTGACCTTGCTAGAGGAAGTGGGAGTGGCCACTTGCTTCAGGATCCCTCTTTTTCTCCTTCTATTTATTCTCTCTGCCTGCCAATGCTGCCTATCCATTCTCCTGCCTTGCTATTGGCCATTCATCTCTTTATTAGACTAATCAGGTGTTTTAGACAGGCAAAGTAACACAGTTTCACAGAGCTAAACAAATGCAACATAAAAGAATGCAACACATCTTTGCATCATTAAACAAATATCCCATAGCATCAACAAATGTAAAACATCTTTAACTAATATTCTACAACAGGCTTCTGTCTCATTTGCTCTCTCTCTCTTTCTTTCTCAATCGCTGGCTTGAATGGAACCCAGTTGTGTAACAGGAATCTTAACAGGTCTTATTAATAAAATCAAACCTAAAGCTAGGTATTGGGGTGAATACTGGAAGATCAGAGAAGCAGAACAAGCCACAGCCACCTCACCTCACCAATTCCTCAGCTGATCCTGTTTCCTCAGACTGGAAGCCTCTGAGTCCTCATCCAGAATGAATTTCAGCTGAACTGCTGCTCAAAAGCCTAAAAGCTTAACCAGGCTTCTAGTTCCTAGTCCTTGTGCCTTATATACCTTTTTTCTCCCTGCCATCACTTCCTTGGATTAAAGGCGTGAGTCACCATGCCTGGCTGTTTCCAGTGTGGCCTGTAGACCTCTGCCTTTGGAATGCTAAGATTAAAGGTGTGTGTGCCACAATTTTCTGGCCTCTATATCTAGTGGCTGTTCTGTTCTCTGACCCCAGATAAGTTTATTAGGATGCACAATATATTGGGGAACACAATATTACCACACAGTTGCCACACTGTGAGCTCTCTAGGGAACCACCCATGTGGCAAGGAGCTAAAATAGACCACCAGCTAACTGCCAGTAAGGAATTGAGGCTCTCTGTCCAAACAGTCCATGAAAACTAAATCTTACCAACAACCACAGGGTGTACCTGATGTGGGTCCTTCCTCAGTGAAACCTTCAGATGAGGTCATAGCCCCAGTCTGTATGTCACTGCAACCTGGACAGGGCTTTAACCAGAAACACCCCAGATTGCTGACACAAAAGCTGTGTCTTCCTACATAGGCTGTGGAAAAATGAATATGTGCAGTTATTCAGAGAGAAAAGCACTCATGTATATCGTACTTTCTTCATCTAATCCAGCAATACACCCCCACCCCCACCCCCAGCAAGCTCTGCTGCTATGAGATGCTCTTTCCATATGCTGTGAATATGAATATGTATTGCTACTATTGGTTAATAAAGAAGCTGTTTTGGCATATGGTAAGGCAGGGTAAGAGTCAGGAGGGAAATCCAAGAGAGATACAGAGAGGAAGAGCAGAGTTGGGACAGATACTAAGACCCACCATGGGAAGCAAAATGTAATGGGACACAGGTAAAGCCATGGAACACATGGCAATACATAGATTAATAGAAATGAGTTAATTTAAGATCAAAGAGCCAGCTAAGAAGAAGCCTGAGCCATAGGCCAAACAGTTTGTAGTTAATATATGCCTCTGTGTGTTTATTTTATAAGCTGCTGTGGGACCAGAGTGAGACAGAGAAAAGTATTTAGCTACACTCTGCCATAAAATTCCCTCAGGCATCCTAGGAGACTGCAAACCAGGATGTCAACAAAGGTTGTTTTGGAAACAAGGACCTGGAAGCAGCCTAGATGGCCATGATCCAGGGACCAGGTCGGGGAAACGTGACGGCTGAGGACTTTCTGGTACTATGCAATTTCTTTGCAATAGTTCTGAGAGACAACACAGCAATGTGGGTAGATGCTTTCAAAGAGTATTACTGGAGAAATGAGGTGTGGTAGCATGTGTCAATAACCCCAGCCCTTGGAACCAAAGACAGTAGGGTCAGAAGTTCAAAGTCATCCTGGGCTAAATGGAGACTTTAAGGTTAGCTTGGGACACATGAAACCCTACTTCAAAAAATAAAGAGTATCAGTAGGCATAGAAAAGTAATACCATGAAATTATAGCATAATCATATTGAAGAAAAATACAAGTGTTTATTAAATAGCATATTTTCAAAGCTTCATATATCTGAGTATACACAGCAACACGTTAGGCTTTGTAAAGCAGTGGAGATGTATTTTAAAATGAGAGTGTAAACTGAAAGAATGAATTGCAATACCGTGCCATCAAATTTGGGAAATTCAGGTTTTCTCTTCACACATCAAGGGACAAGCAAATGAGCAGTGTGACTCCTTTTGTTTAGTTCAGATTTAAAATTCAGATCCATTCTTTCCAAGCCCCCACATCATGACTTCCCTCCCAGCCAACTGCTGCAAAAGCAGAGTTCACTGGGGTCATGGGGTACCGTCTCTTTGCTTTACTTTGTTCTAAAGTTTCACTCACAGGAAATGAAAAACTAGCCCAATGTCAGGCTGCCCAAAGTCACATCTAAACCAAGTGAGGTTTGAGGGCTGAAGAAATTCTGGCAAAAGGTTCAGATGAGAATAAACTGATGAATTCATGAAAATGTGGCAGGACTATTCATTCTCTAATGTAGGAATGTGAAAATATCATGTTTATCAAGCGTTACAACATATTCTCATTGGTCAGCCTAGATCAACAAATATTTATTAAATAACCATCAACTTGTACATTGTCCTTCCCCCTCAGACACTTGAAGAAACTGAAAGACAAATCTAATCCCTACCCTACAGTAACTTTGTAGCTGGAGCAGGAAATACCAACACAAACACAGAAACAGGGTCAAAGACAGAATTAAATAGATGAGTTGCAAAACATCCTGAAATGAGAAACCAAATTTTATCCCACAAAAAAAAGACCCCAGGATGGATTAAAAGGGACTCACCAGTAATAAGACCAGTAATCCTATTCATGGCTGACAGTGTCGCTGAATTTGATAAGTAAGCCAACAGGAGCCCTAGATGAGAAGATCTCTGTCGGACCAACTTACACCAGGAAATTCTAACTTAATTCCCAGCTTTAGCCACCAGATAGAACTTCTTTTTATCAACTTTACTTTCTCTAGAGCTTTTTCTGTCAAAAGATAAGAAGTTCTTTGACCAATGGGTGGCACTGAATGGAGCAAAAGAAAATAACTCCGTGCAATCGGATCAGAAAGGACTCATTGTGTTGGGTAATAACATCCCATTGGGAGATTTGGTCTCTTCAAGAAAAAGACTTTAAAGCCTCATCATGTATGCATCTTCTTCGCCTCTCCAACCACTCACTGGCTTACAGACTTGGTTGTTCCGAACAAACAGCAATTACTAAGTGTCCCCAAGGTATTGGGACTCTTCTTTAAATAAAAAAGAAGAGATAAAAATGAAGAGTATTACTTTAATAACATTAGCATAAACCATGAAAGAGTTCTGTTCTGAAGGAAATAAATTAGAAAAATAATGTGTTTTTTAGCCTGTCTTGCATTATAAAGAACAGGATAAATATTGGGAAACTGTTCTCTTCCCTAACACAAATAATGGTAGCCACAGCTTCTGAATCCAGGGGCTCTTGATCCAGCTCTCTCAATTCCTCCACTTCTCTTTTTGACTCTTTATCTTCATTTTTTAACTTGTGAACTTTAATTTTTTATATACAATATATTTTGATTGTAGTCTTTCTCCTCCTAGAACTGGGCTCAGATTTTCCTCACCTCTCTACCCACCCAGAGAGTCTCCTGTAGCCCAAGCTGGCCTTGCACTCACTAGGTACTGCATGTAGCTGAGGATGACTTTGAACTTGTACTATCACTGCCTCTACTACTGGAGTTCTGGGATCACAAACATGTACCCACCACACCCAGTTTATGGGGTGCTGGGTATTAAACCCATGACCTCATACATGCCAGGCAAGTATTCTCCTAACTGAGCAACACAGCCAGCCCTTCTAGTTCTCCTTATTATGTTGTTAAAAATGAAAAATATAAGAAAATGTCTGAGCTTAGGCTAATAAGATTAATTAATTAATTAATTAAGTAAATTAACAATTGGCCTTGAGTGAAATGTGGCACAGACCCCTTCAAAGCCCAGCAGCTGAAGCTAAGTCTGTAGGGCAAATGGTACTAAGGAGCTTCCAAGAGTACTATAGATGTGTGAAACACACAGACTCTTCAACAGGAATAGAAAGAAAACCTAAAGAGGATGAAGATTTGCCTGAGCAGTTAAGAGTGCTTGTAGCTCTTCCAGAGACCCTGAGTTCAGTTCCCAGCCAGCACCCTCAGCCGGTGGGGCACAACTGCTTATAACTCCAGCTTCATGAGATCCAACAGCAAATAGACAGACAGACAAAGAAAGAGGGGCAAGAGAAGAAGAAGAAGAAGAAGAAGAAGAAGAAGAAGAAGAAGAAGAAGAAGAAGAAGAAGAAGAAGAAGAAAGAGAGAGAGAGAGAGAGAGAGAGAGAGAGAGAGAGAGAGAGAGAGAGAGAGAGAGAGAGAGAGAACAAGCTTTAGGAAAGAAGTAAAATCTGGGGTAAGACCAGACAGAATCAGTTGGTAAGCTCTCCAGATGCCTGACTTGTGTTCATCTTTAGCACACTGAGACAATGATCTCCAATGGGATGATGCAGCCAACACTTACCATAATTCGTTTACCAAATGTTTATAAAACTATGTGACACCCTAGTCCAGTGATGCTGTTCTACATTCCAGGGGCCCTTCACCTCTTAGTGGAAGATGCTTTGCCATTTTCATTGCAGACCATTGTGGCCTCATGCATTCTGATTCCAGATAAACATAGTAGGAAAGCCTGCTTGTCTCTCTTCTTTAAGAAGGATATATCTGAACCACCATCTATGCTAATGGAGCTATTTTCACTTAAATACTATATTTTTATAACTATGAAACTGTATTCATAAAATTCAGGATTATATTCACCCATCAACTACAAATATTATCCACATAAACTACCTACATTTTCATACACTGGAATTTTTTTGTTCTGTTTAATCTTCAGTAACATAATGGAGTCGTCAACTGAAAAATACCACTAGCCACTGTTTCTACTGTGTGTATGTGTATGTGTGTCTGTGTTTGTGTGTTTATCTACGTGTGTTGTGTGTTTTTCTGAGTGTCTGTGTGTTTATGTGTATGTCTGTGTGCCTATGTGTGCTTTAATGTCTCTGTGTATTTGTATGTGTATCTGTATATGTGTTTGTATGTGTGTGTCTGTGTTTGTCTGCAAATGGGTGTCTGTGTTTTATCTGTGTGTGTTTGTGTATGTGTGTATGCACATGTGTGTATCTGTGTCTCTGTGTATGCCTGCGTCTTTGTATATGCATGTCTCTCTCTCTCTCTCTCTCTCTCTCTCTCTCTCTCTCTGTGTGTGTGTGTGTGTGTGTGTGTGTGTGTGTGTGTACATCTGTATATGTGTCTGGGGCAAAGATCAAAGCTCTTTGGTTAGGCCAGTTCACCAAATTGAGTGTCCATGTTCA
This sequence comes from Peromyscus eremicus, assembly GCF_949786415.1. Lineage (NCBI taxonomy): Eukaryota > Metazoa > Chordata > Mammalia > Rodentia > Cricetidae > Peromyscus > Peromyscus eremicus. Next base: position 93,619,764 of record NC_081418.1, read on the forward strand.
CACTCCAAAGAATATGTTTACTGCTGCTTTTGTGTCTCTTAATGTCTGCAAGAAGAAACTTGGCATTTACAGGAATGCTCCCTAAGGCAGGTCGCTCAGAAACAAGCTGCAATATCTAGTTAAGAATTGTTCTTAACTAAATAGCTATGAGTTTAGCTGTGGTATTTTCATCACTGCTCGGCTGCTAATTACTGTGTTCGATTATTAATTCTAAGCTGAATGTCTGAGGGTGGTGTAGCCTGCTGGGACAAAACAGGCTAATCTAATGGCAGCATCAAGGTCATTAAAGGGCATCTACTGCTAACAAGAATGAGCATGTGAATTAGCCCAGGAAAGGACACTTGTGAATAAGTGGGTCTGATAATCAAATCGGGACTTATTTACATTTCCAGCCTACAAATGGGCTATATTCCAGGAGTTCATAGGCAGGTTAGTCACTGGTTAAGAAGCCAGAATACAGAGAAACAATGCAATTAACTGGTGCTTAAAGTCAGACTCAGCTACAAAACCTATTTCACCAACACTGGCATAATGACCATGGCCTCTAGTTGGAATATACACAAAAGTAACATTGCTATAGTGTTCAGAAAGGAACAAAATAGAGAACACACAATGAATAAAATGCAGAATGGAGATTGTGTGCTTGTGTGCATGTGTGTATGTATGTGTGTGCACAAGTACAGGCACACATATGCACTCATATGTGACTGCATATGTGTATGGATATGCTCATGGAATCTACATGTATGTATGTGTATATGTTTGTGTGAGAGAGAAAAAGAGTCTTTGTGTGTGTGTGTGTGTGTGTGTGTGTGTGTATACAGGGAATAGTAACGTACAATACCTCACCTTGGACCTCAACCACATCTCTTTAATCCTAACATTAAAATAATTGTTTAAAACACATCCCTTGGAACCAAGTATGGCAGAACACTCCTATAATCCCAATACTCAGGAGGCCAAGGCAAAAAAGACCCTGAGTTAAAGTCTAGCCTTGGGTACTTAGTGGAACCTTGTTTCAAAAACAAGACAAAATAAAGCAGCAGAAAGGTTACCATTCGCTCCTTTCAGAAGAATTCACCTCTGAACAGAGATGCCAGAAGCCAGTGTCTTGGTGTTGACTGTCCTCCTCCTCCTGTCCCATCTCTTCCCCTTCCCCAAATGCCTTCAGTTACCCTCAGACACTAAAGACAGAGATCGGCTGTTCCTCCATTTGACCCTCCTCACATGTCTCAGAAAGGGAACGTAGACCCCAGGCAAATCTCCACTTGATATGATCCTTCAAATCTAGGCTCTGAAAGAGTCTATTTTATAATTATAAAAAACCAATTCTGAAACAAAATGAATCTCAGACTCCTCTCTGATTTTCAGGTAGCTATAGATATGAAAATCTGCACACCACCATAACTTCATAAAGTTGTGAAATGGAGGATTCCTTCAAAGTTAAGTGTGTTCTCCATCTTCTGTCCTCACACTTGTCACTAGACTTAAAGCCCTGTCTCCCTTGGCCATAGGCAAGTAATAGTAATGATTGTAACTGTCACAAACCACCACCTGTGAGAACGGGCTTCAGGCTTCTGAGGGGTCAATTGCTCCCTTTATTTTTTTTTTTTTTTTTTTTTTTTTTGGTTTTTTTCGAGACAGGGTTTCTCTGTGTAGCTTTGCGCCTTTCCTGGAACTCACTTGGTAGTCCAGGCTGGCCTCGAACTCACAGAGATCCGCCTGGCTCTGCCTCCCGAGTGCTGGGATTAAAGGCGTGCGCCACCACCGCCCCAATTGCTCCCTTTATGATGGGAGTATCTCTAAAGAAAAGGGACAGGGGAATTCGTCTAATCTCCTGGTCATCCAGGATTTTGGATGATTAAACTTGTGATGGTTTCTAAGAGAAAGCACTTCATCTGCAGAAAACCATTAGCAGGGAGTCCACAGCTAACGGTACTGGTCACTAATGAAAGGTTCCTTAAGGATCTCATAGGGGAGCCAGCAAGACGGCTCAGTGGGTAAAGGTGCTTGTCACTGAGGCTGACAACCAGAGTTCTGTCTCCAAGACCCACACGGTGGAAGGAGAGAGCGGACTTGCACATCTTGTCCTCTGACCTCCTCGGTGCACTCATGTAGACTTGCTGACATGCAGGAACTCATAAGTAAAAACAAACAAGTGAACAGACAAATAAGAACTCTATCATTGGCTACACAGTTGCTTGAGTATAAACTAGTAGTGCTGTATAAGTTGTGTTGTATCTACTACATGAAAACTCTTGGAGAACCCATGTATCATTCCAGCTGTGTGTGGTCGGTAAAGGGGCCAGTAGCTGCACTTGAGAACTCTTACCTCTCTTTTCTTCACTTATCTGTCTGAGGTTATTTGTGAAATGTGGTAGCAGGTTAAATCTCTGCTCTGGGTTGGTGTGATTAAATGATAGAATTCTGTGTTGCCTCATCTAACCACAAACTCAGCTCTGCAACAATGTGAGTTTCTTCATTTAGTTAGGACAGTGTATAGTTTTAACTTCCATATCAAATTTTTTGGTTCATCCAAAAGATTCATAGTTTAACTTCAGTCATTTCAGGGCCTCTCTCTTCCCTCTTCTAAGGTTGGAGAAATTGTGAGAGGTTCACAAAGGATCAAGATACTGCAGAAGAAAGTAAGGGACAAGCCACTAGCATTGCCTGGTGGCATTTTGTCCTCCATCCCCTGTGTTTCCTTTGCTAGCTCTGTATCATTTTTCAAGCCCATCTCTTGTTCCATCTATCTGCACTCATGGTGCAGCCATTTCCCCTTGCATTCCTATGTAATGCACATATTGGTAAACTGTCATGAGTTAGTCTCTGAGAAGCTGGCTCTGAAAGCATGGTTGCCCTGCCTCATTTCAGAACCAAGCACGTTTTGTCTCAAAGTGTCCTCCAAGGCCCCTTGTCCCCCTGATACTGTGAGAGGGAGAGGAGAGAACATCAAAATACGAAGAGAAAAAACACCGTGCCCACGAGAACAGTTTAAAGGTAAAATAGGTGCCACCATTATGTTTTATCTTGTGATATAAAAGTGCCCACTATGCAAAAGAGAAGCCAGAAGTTCAGCCACACTCTGAAAGATGACCATCTCAGTTTCTTGGGTTATTTAGTGTCTCTTTTGCTGAAATTATCTCTGTCTGTCCTGTTACTTAGAAGCTTCACCCAAGGGGACACTTTACTCTATTAAAGACTCTTTTGGGAACTCTAGCTGGCTACTTTAACAAGATTTCCCCAGTCAGTTTCTACTGGATATTTTGAGTACCTGATTTCATGATACTTTGCTCTCTCTATCAGTCTATATATGTATGTAAGCATGCATACATGCATGCACACATGCATCTATCTATCTATCTATCTATCTATCTATCTATCTATCTATCTACCTACCAACCTACCTACCTATCTATCCCTTGGTATCTATTCTTCTACTTCGGCTCTCTATATACTAAACATGCTCACTCATTCAAAATGGAAGCACAGCTATGACACATGGTTCTCTGAACTCTACAGTATGTCCACAGAGCTACCTCTCAAATCCATTCCCTTTGTTTTTGTAGCCTCCACAGCTCAGAATCTGACTTCTCTGTCTTTTTCATGCAGGCCCAGCCTTCATTTCTATTGTTATGACAAATCATGATGCACATTGCAAATTAAAACAGCACAAATCTATTGTTGTACAGCTCTGCAGGTCAAGAGTCCAGCACAAGCCAGATGGCATGAGGTCTGTATCTCTCGATAGAGATTCTAGAATATATTTCATTTGTTTGTTTGGTTGTTTTTTTTTTTTTTACAAGAATTTAGAGGCATTCACATTTTGAGGCTTGTGGCCTGTGTATCTTCTTTTATAGTTATTTTGGGTTAGTTTAGTTTTCTGGGACAGGTCTCATGCAGGCTAGGCTAGCCTTAAGCTCACTATATAATAATTATGTCTTTAAGTTCTTCATGTTTCTGCTTCTACCTCCCAAGCACTGGGATTCCAGGCTTCTGTCACTATGCCTAGCTCTTTGTCCATCACCTTTAAAGCCAGAAGTTGCTCTCTCTAAACACAGTGGGATAATCCATCCACCATTCAAAGAATCCTTCTGGTTACAGTCAATCTGAGATAAATGCTCATCTCAAGGTCTTTAACTTGAATTACATTTTCATAATGTCTTTGCCATGTTTGACTACATGGCCATAGGTTCTGACAATTAGAATGTTTGCCTCTTTGGAGAGTCCCCATTCTACCTGATAGAGGAGCCTAGAATATGCTTCACAGGCTTAAAGGTTTATAAAACTGATACAGTCACCATATTCTGAAATGTTCTGAATACAAAGTGTTTTTAGAATATTTATTATTGTATGTGTATAAATTTTGCGCGCGCGAGCGTGTGTGTATGTGTGTGTGTGTGTGTGTGTGTGTGTGTGTGTGTGTGTGCACCATATGTGTGCCATTGCCCTCAGAGGTCAAAAAGGGGTGTTAGATGCCTTGGAATTGGAAGTACAAACAGTTGTTAACCATCATGTGAGTACTGACAGTCAAGCCCAGGTCCTCTGGAAAGACAGCCACTGCCATTAATCACTGAGCCATCTCTCCAGCACCTGGATATAGAATTTTAAATGACCACTTGAATAAAGCATCATTTAGCAACTGTATGAAATTTCTTCTTTTATGAAATTTCTATTTTTTCAGGAAATTTCCCATTTTTGGTTGCTATAAACCATGACATGAAACAATTTTCTGTATATAAATCATTCCATAAATTATTGTCACAAAATATATCCTAGAAGTAAACTAACTCACTTGTCACTCAAAAACATTTTCCCGCTTTGTCAGGATTTGTAGTCCTGTCTCCCATTGGGTGACTTGGAAGGGACGTGCAATCTTACCTCCTTGGAGGAGCAGAAGTGTTAGAGACAGCCACTCACTCCTGAAAGTAAGTTCCTGGGGAAAGCTTGGAAATTAGCCCTGAAGGACATTGCAGCCTTTCCCCATTTAAACATTTACTCAGACTTCTCTTTTTACCACTTACCTTTTCTGTAAATGGCCTTTCAAACTGCTCAAATAGGGTACATATTATTAATTATTTTTAAATGCAAATTTCAAAGCCGCCCATCATCCCACCAATTGAATTTTTAATATATATTCTTCTATTCTTCTGCACACTATTGAATGTATACATGTATACATACATATAGCTGATGTAAAATGCATTATTTATGTTAGTTTTATGTGTAAGGTAAGGTTTCCACAAATGTAATGTTCTAATGAAATGAGATCATTTTCTTGATATGCTTATTTCCCTCAGATAATATTCAGGTGTAGTGTTGCTATAACGTGTGTGTTTAAGTCAATAGACACTACCAAATTAGTTGTACTAATTAACTCCCTGCCCAAAAGATGAAGGGAAAGCTCTCTTCCCTCCATAGTTGACTACAGCGTGCACTGTTTTAAATATGGCCCATTTTTATGCAACTTTAGTATGTCAGTTACATTTTGTCTTCTCTAGTTCCTCAAGAAATTGAAAAATCAAACATTCATATGATCCAGCAACTATAATATTGGATATACAACCCAAGGAAATGAAAGAAATAAGTCACAGAAATAGCTGCACTCCCATGATTAATTCACCATTATTCTCAATAGCCAAACCATGGGCTAAATCTAGAGTAACGAGTGAATGAATGAATGGATGAGTGAATGAATGAACAAAATGTGATATACACACATACACACACACACACACACATACACACACACACACACACACACACACACACACACACACACACAAAATAGAACACCATTAAAGAGATCCTATCATTTGCACCAACATGGACAGACCTGCAAAATATATGAGCTGAAAGAAGTCAGTTATAGAAAGATAAATACTGCATGTGCTCCCCAATATGCAGCACCAAAGAATCCTGATTCATAGAAATGGTTGCACGGTGGGTATAAGAGCATCTGGAAAGGGAACATTGGGGAAGGGGAGGTGTTAGCCAAGACGTAAAGAATTTCAGCTAGAAGAGCCCAGATGCCTTCAAGAGCCCCACTTAACAGCACAGTGATCACAAATAATGACGGTGACTCACAGCGTCATATTCTAAATCTTACGGACAAATCTCCTAAGCCATAATGAGTGCCTTCTACTTTCATCCTTGCATTCCGGAGGCCAAGCAAGTTCCCCTCTAGTTCCCTTGCTCTTCCTATTGCCTGCTGCAGCTGCTGTCTGAACAGACCCTTGGCTCTGCTCACCATTTTCAATAAAAGGTGGTGCTCTGTGGAAATGGAAATTGAGCAGTTTCCTTGTTCAAAAGTTGCAATGAATTGCAGTAGACAAGCACAGAGCACTGACCTGCGTGTGAGGCTTCTAAGCGACGGGGCCACGTGGGGCGGCCCAGGTATGGCCCCCCTGGAGCTGGTCCAAGCCCAGCTGCAACTAACAGATCAGAGATACTTGACCCAAAGGCCACAGATCTGGGCTGGCCTGTCCCCAGGACATCTGATCTGAAAAGACCTCCATAAAGTGCCCAGGACTCACAATGAGTAGAATCAGTCAGACAGATGGTTTTAAAGAGTTGAACATTGGGAGAGAGGAGAGAGAAAGCAATATGGAGGTGTGTACCTACTTGGCATTCCACCATTGTGGTGTAAACACCTCTCCTCTGCACTCCAGTCTACCAGGCACTTATTTCTTACACGTACATTATATGGCTATCTTCCTGAATTTTTAATTCTAACTGTTCTAAGCAGAGTCCTTCCCTGCCTTGAATACTAGCTTCCAAATACTTTCATTTGTTCTCTGATAATCTCATACATGTACACAATACATTGAGATGACATCCACTCTCCACTCCCCACACCAGCTCCCCTCAAATCCCTTCCTGAAAATTGCCCTCATAACTTCAATCAATTTCAATTCTCTTCTTTATTGTTTTTAATAACCCGCCGAGTCCTGTTAGTAATGCCCTTGTGTGCATAGTGTGAGGATATCCACTAGAGCATGGACTACTTACCAGTGTCCACACCACCAAAGAAAGATAACCATCTATCCCCCAGTAGCTACTGACTGCTCCTCCACTAAGGGTGGAGCCTCGTCAGCTGCTCCTGTACTGAAATTTTGACTGTCTTGATCTTGTGCAAGTCTCACGTGGATAACTGTACAGTTGCTATGAGTTCATGAAGGCAATGGCCATGTCCTGTTCCAAAGCCAGTACTTCACGGCTCTCCTCCCCATCCTTTCTTCCTTCTGTCTGTCCCACCTCTTCTTCCGGGATGTCCCTGAGTCTCAAGGTGGGGGTAGTGCTCTAGGGTTGAGTACTCATTGATGTGAGTATTCTTGATGTTTTGTTGTCCTTTGCTCAAGGAAAACTGCCATCTTTTTGGACGGTGACACTAGGCAGGTGGTGATATAGTTACTAGATGGAGAATATTCGCCAAACAACAAAAAAGTCAAAGTTTCTATATTGGTGATGTCTGCCAGGAGGAGGTCAGGGTAGGAATTACTAGATATGACAATCATCTATGTGTAAATAGTGTTTACATCTGGGACTTGATGAACACACAGGCCGTAGAGCAGACCAGCAATGGCACCTGAACCCTTGGAGTTGAGACAATAGCTAGAGAGAGGTCTCAGTTAAAAAAGAATTTGTCCCACAAGCATGAGGACCTGAGTTTGCATACCCACCTCACACATAAGAAGCTGGTATGGTGGCACACACCTGTAATGCCAACACTGGTTAGGGAGAGGGATCATTACATGGGGTATCCCTGAAGTTTGAGAGATAGCCAGTATAGTTGAATCAGTGAGCTTCAGGTTCAGTGAGAGATTCTGTCCCCAAAAATAAAACAGCAAGTGATTGAGAAAGACACAAGATGCTATTGATGCTGTATAGCAATTCACTCTGTGGTAAACTATCCCCAGTCTTGGAGAAGGGCTCCTTATTAACACAGGATGTTTGAAGGGAAGGTGAAACACTCCATCCTGTAGTGAAGCTTGTGGAGCTCAGGAAGCCCTCAGAAAGTCCCTGAAACTGGCCATATCCACCTGACCTCCTCTCTCCCCCAGAATACACAGGCAGTAATGACTGCTGAGAGACACCCTTGAAAAGCAGAAATATCTTGAAGAGGCAGATGACCTAAGCTGACTGGGAAAAGCTGAGATGAGCCAGACTACCTGAAAAGGCTCCGACCAACCGAGCCACCTGCAAAGGACACTCTGTCCCATTGAGCTGCCTGCAGTTTGTGCAGCATGCTCCAGATTTTCAGCTTTTGTGAGCTGTCACCCATGCTGGGGTGGGCTTTGCTGATGCAGCTGAGTTTAAGTCATTTCTGCTCCTATAAGTCACCCCTAGCTCATATTCCTGTAAGTAACCCGATAGAACTCATTGGTTTGCCATGTTGGACTTCGTTGGTACCCTTACAATGGTCTGTCATCAGTTTCCTATCTAGGATGAATGGACATTTGTTTATGTCTCACCAGGAATAGTGTCATACAATAACCATCTGGCTTCCCTATATGCACACACACACACATATGCACTCACATGGACATGTGCACACACATACACAACACACACACACACACACACACACACACACACACACACACACAAAGAATTGAGACCAGTAGAGGCTAGGTTGTGTGATTTTTCACAATTCTTTTCTTCTTGTGGTTCTTTATATTCTACTTATTTTTTTAAGCATGAATAGGGATTTTACTTAAAGCTATAAAAAGTAATTAAACATTGAAGGCCATTTTCTTTTGGCTTTTATAGATCTGAGGAAGACCTAGCTTTAAGTATTCAGTTATTAATTAGAATAGGAATGGTGAGCCCATAATACTTACACATTTTATTATACATTAACTGCACCTCAATAAAAATGCAAATGTACGAACACATAATTGGTGAGGATTGTTCTTGTACAGATATTATTGTTTCTATTGCTCTGAGAACAGGACAGGGCACATTAAATGATATAAAAGTAGTTTGTAACTATTATATGCTCTTAGCACACTTCTGGGTGTTTTTACCCTCTTTCCTAAAAGGAAAAAAAAAAAAACCTTCTTTAACACAGCACCTTGTCCTTCCCCTAAGCCTATCATAAGAGAGAAATATAGAAAAGTGCAAACATGCTTTAAAGGAAAGTGTCATTATCAAGACTCAAAGTTGCTTCAAGGAACCATAAGCCCTTCTTCAAGACAGTTGCATGCAGTCCCCATCATCAGTTCATTGATCCAGCAGTAATTACAAGGCAGGCACACTCCTTCACCTCCTCAAATGAGTCTGGTGATGGCGGCAGATGTTAAACAAGAAATCAAATTGATATAAAATAAAAAGAGGTCTGATAAGAAGGATAACTGAGGCGGGGTGGTGGTGGCGCATGCCTTTAATCCCAGCACTCGGGAGGCAGAGGCAGGCGGATCTCTGTGAGTTCGAGGCCAGCCTGGTCTCCAAAGCGAGTTCCAGAAAAGGTGCAAAGCTACACAGAGAAACCCTGTCTCAAAAAAAAAAAAAGAAAGAAAGAAAGAAAGATGACCGAAGGGAGCAGACATACCGTGGAGGGGAGACATGGAAGCTAAGGCCAGAAGGATAAACAATACAGTGAGCTAAATAATGGCACCTCAACAGGACTGTTCCATCCAGTCAATAATACCCAGTGTACTAGCTTTTGGTGATAGGCTTCAAGAGGGAAGATTTGCTTTGGTTTATGACTTCTGGGGTTCCAGTCCACGGTCCTTTGACCACATTGCTGGAATTTTCACTGGCTTGATCTTCTATCCTCTGAAATTTGTTGGTGGATGTTGAGGCCCAGAGTGTAGTCTAACTCAATTCTTTTTGAACTTGAAAGAGGTATGTTTTCTGCTATCAAATCATGCAAATAATGACCAGCAAGAGGGCTGCAGAAGCCTGACAACTGGAGTTCCATCCCAGGAACCCACAGGGTGTAAGGAGAGAACTGAATGCTATGCACTGACCTCCACATGTGCACTCCATGGCAAGATGGCATTGCAGGCACATGCATTTGTGCAAACACACAAATAAATAAATGTGATTACAATTTTCAAGCTTTAGAAAGTTAAAGGGGCAGAGCAGGATAAAATGTGTTAACACTGGAAAGGAAAGGAAATAGCTTTGTTGATTATATTAGCTGGAATGACTCACAAACCAACTGCCCTATATATTGAGGATAATGTAAACAAATGAGTACTTTTACATTCATGCACACATGTGCACACATACACACACACACACACACACACACACACACACAAAACCCACTACTCAACACATGGCTTAACTCAGCCATGATACTAGGGTATGCTGTAATGGGTAATACTAGAATTCTTAATATTTTTCTAGGAGTTTTATAGAATAGTCTAGCAGGCATTCTTTTGGGCCATGAACCAGCTCCCAAACTGTAGCATGGAGACTTATTATTGATTATGAATGCTCGGCCTTAGCTTATGCTCATTTCTAGCTAGCTTTTTTTCTTTAAATTAGATTAACCTGTTTTGCTTTATCTAGGTTTTGTCTTGGGGCTCTTTACCTTTTTTCCATTCTGTATGTCCTACTCCATGTCTGGCTGGCTGGCCCCAGGTGTCTCCCATTCTTTCTCTCTCGTTCTCTTCTCCCAAGCCTGGATTTGTCTTCCTACTTATTCTCTCTGTCCACCAGCCACATCTATCCCTCTTCTGCCTAACTATTGGTCACTTAGATTTTTATTAGACCAATCAGGTGCCTTAGGCAGGCAAGGGGAAACAGCAACACATCTTTACATAATGCAGCATAAACAAATGTAACACACCTTTACCTAATTAAGCAAATGCAACATAAACAAATGCAACACACTTTTACATAGTTAAATATTCAGCAACAGCAGGTATTCAGACCCTGGCAGCGCATCCACAGTAAATTGGAAGATGATATTGGCGAGGACTATTCAGGGCATTGCAGGTTTGGCTTGAGGCGAAGACAGGTAGCCCAGGTTTGGGAGGGCCTTCATAGGAGCTCAGTCTTTGGTGAGCTAGGTCAGTGTGACACATGCAAGAAGATGACACATCTGTTCCAGCAACTGAGAGCTCAGCATCAGCATGTCCAGCAGTCTTAAACACATGACCCGAAGCAACGTCACAGTCTGTTGGGGAACTCGGGCTTGTGGATGCCAATCCGTGTCAGCTTCAGCAAAAAAAGCTCCTTGAAGTCTTTGCATGGCCATTGTTGGATTCCGCTTGTGAATCTGAACAGCTTTTATTATTAGGAGACGTCTAGAGAAGCATGGATCTAAATGCCATCTATTAATAAAAAAAAAAACCACTTCTGAGTTCTGCATTCCATTTTCCTCCTCCCCCAGATAGAAACCTGCATGGGTCTCCATGTCCACTTAAAGCAACCCACAAATTAATCACATGCTGACAACTTAAATGTCTAGACTTTTGAAAGAAATTCATGTTACATTAGCAAGGTGGATGATGAATGTGATTTCCCTGTGGACGCCAATGCTGTGCTGAGCTCAGCTTTCGTGAGACCTCTTATCCAGGCTGCATCCATGCTTCTCCCCACCATAGCAGAGACAGAGCAGAGACCCAACAATGCTACCTTTTAGTATGCTATTGACCCAGCGATATTGATGGCGACAGGACTAGTCATTATGCCACAATTAAAAGCTTCCTTCAATGTGAAAAGAAAAATCACCCCAAATATCAATTTTAAGATGCAGCATTAAATATTTATGAGAAATGCCCCCAAGATGCTGAGCAGAGCAGTTGCATAATGAAAAAGCCACATATTTTAGAGAAAGATTATTCCCCACTGCTGCACAATCAAGGAATTTTTAAGTGACCTATGAGTAAAGGAAAATAAAAGGAGGGGGGCAATTGCAAATTAATAAAGCACATAGTACCATTTGATTACAAAGCACTGCAGTGTGAAATGAGTTGGTTTCAGTCCAGCTGTGCCTACTGATAGTTGTCATCAACTTCCCTCCATGGGTACCTGATGGCTTGGTCCCAACAGGAGTGGTCTGAGGAAGAGGTGGGAGAGTGGGCGAGGAGAAGCAGGTCAGAGCTCTGTGTGGGAGCAAAGAGCAGAGTTTCTACCAAGGCTCTGGTCAGCCTGCGGGCTCTCAGCTTAGAAGGACTTCCTGAGAACACAGTGTTCTCCTGAAACCCAAGCCTTCATTTGATTGAGTCCATGAAATGGCGTTGCAAGGGCCTTAGAAAACATCTGCTCAAGTGGCTTTTTGGGATGGTTATGTGGCCACAGATTTCTAAATTCAGCCCTGCTGAGGCAGGACTTTTGATAATGGGGCTTAGGAGTGTGACTTAAAAAAAAAAATTCCCAGTTCCTACAGCTAGGCAATCCTTTATCCGAGTTCTTATCATGACCTCGATGTGTATAAATTATATCCTGCATTCTTCATCTTTGGCCAGTTCGTGAGACATCTACGAGAAAAAAGTGACAAGGACATTGAATTATTTCAAATCTGTGCCTTTTAGGAAGTCCTTGGTGGTTCTGCCCAATGCTCATGTCTCTACTATTGACCTGGAAAGAACTTTCACAGAGACTTGAAAGAAATAAGGGAATGACTAGATGTGGGGTCTATGGAACTGAACCTTCAGAGTTTCTAATGTGTGCAAACACACACACACACACACACACACACACACACACACACACACGCTCACGTTCGTGCACATGGAAGTAAAGCTGCCCCCTCTATGACTTAGATCAACAACCCCAGCTGACCTGAAGACTTCTGAACCAGCCCAGGGACACCAACACCATCCTCTTGACTTTGTGGAATCAGCAACTAGTGATCTTACTGCTTTGTACAGTGTAAACTTCTTGCCGTCATTGTGAACTGTGGTATGAATGATATGGATAACCACACCCAGAAACTACAAGAATCCCTGTCACTCAGGTTTGAAACCTAGTACTCAGATAAGTGTACTACAAACTCCTGGGCTGAACCCAGACACATGTAAGTGTTTTTTTATAAATAAAGTTTTATTGAAATACGATCGTACCCATCCATTTGCCCATTATATACAGCTGCTTTTTTTTTTTTTTTTTTTTTTTTTTTTTGCTACAAAGGCAGTTTGCTGAGTCCCAATCAAGTTCAAACTCCTGGATTTTAGTGCGAGAAAATTTGGACTGAGCAAGAACTAATGTTTGCCAGCACTAACAATGCACAGAAACCCAGATTCTTCAAGAACTCTAGTCTTGGCAATCTTAAGTCAACGTTCTCTTGTTGTTGTTGTTGTGGAGGTGGTGGTGGTGGTGGTGGTGGTGGTGGTGGTGGTGGTGGTGGTGATGATGATGGTGGTGGTGGTGGTGGTTGTGGTTGTGGTTGTGGTTGTTGCTTTCCCGATGACATATTTAACAAACTTTGAAAATCATTGTAAATGGACATGGAACAATACTTTAACTTTCCTCTCCTTGCTGCTCTTCTTCCATTCTCAAAATCTGTTCAAAACAAGTTCTTTATTTAAAAAAAATTAACAAAAAAGACTATTAAAGGGAAGGTATTATGTGCCCTTTTCTCTGGGCTGTTCTCATTGTTAGAAAGGACTTGATGGGACTGGAGAGACGCTCAGCAGCGAAGAGCACTTGTTGCTCTTGCAGTGGACCCCGGCTCCTTTCTCATGGTAACTCACAGCGGTCTGTGACTCTGGTTCCAGGGGATACAGTGTCCTCTTCTGGACTCTGTGGGCACCGGGCACAGAGGTGATACACAGACATACATGCTGATAAGCACACATGCACATAAAATAATTTTTAAATGGTTTTTAATAGATAAAAAGGGAGAGTGGGGTAAATGGGCAAGGGAAAATACACTCAGCATGTGATATGTACCTGTGTGAAAATTTTAAAAGTGGATAAAGAAGATGAAATAAAAAGATTTAAGGTCATGCATCTGATGACCTGAGAGAGGGTGACTATGTGATTAGGAATGAAAAATCAGAATTTAATCAGAGAATCTAGAGTCATGTCTACGCATATGTAGACATTGGGTGGATACTTGTCTCCTTGTAGGAGGCCTTCATTGTGGGACTAATCTTCAGTGTCTGTTCATCTTCTTTAAAAAAGTCAGAGGGCTGAACTAAATTAGGCACTAAATTACAGAAATCCAGATAATGCCTACCTCACCCCACAAACGGCCCCAACTTCTCAATAGGTTAGAGTTCCAGCTTAGAAACAGGAAATGGGAGCTGAGCGCCAGCATCCCATTCTCTTCTCCCTCACTGCAGACACGGGGTGGCCGGTGGCCTCACCATCCTGTCACTGTGTGATTGCCTGCCCTTATGGAGCACATCCTCAAACTGTGAGCAAAACATTAACCCTTTCCTCAGGATGTTGCTTTTGTTGGGGACTTTGTCACAATGACACCGGCACTAGACCACCCTTCTGACCTAGCAACCATAATATAATATTCTGTGATGAGATATTATGATACCTCACATTCTGTAGCCAGAGCTGTGCTTTCAAATTTCCATTTCCCATAAAGATGACCATAATGCATTTCACTGACAACATCCACGTCTTAGTTAGGGTTTTTATTGCTATGAAGAGACACCATGGCCATGGCAACTCTTAAAGAAAACAGGTAATTGAGGTGTCTCACTTATAGTTTCAGAGGTTCAGTCCATTATCATCATGACAGGGAGCATGGAGGCATGCAGGCAGATGTGGTGCTGGAGCTGAGAGAGCTACATCTTGGCCAAAGAGCAACAGGAAGTCAACTGACTGACACACTGAGGGAAGTTTGAGCAAAAGAGACCTCAAAGCCCACCCCCCACAGTGACACACTTCCTCCAACAAGGTCACATCTCCTAATAGTGCCACTCCCTTTGGGGGCCATTTTCTTTCAAACCACCACAGTCCACTGGCATTGCATGAGTAGTAACCCATCCAGTCCCCACAATGTGACAATCAGCACAATACATTTAATGTGCAGAAACTTCAGGTGTTGCTAGCTTATTTAAAGAATTGGTAGAAGAACTATCAACTATGGAAGACAGACTGCCTAGGTCTTTGCTCCGGATGTTTCCCAGTCAGCATCTCCCTCTGTACAACTACCCTGTTCTCACTGCAAGACACTGATGGCTAGAACATTCTCAGTAGTTGTCTTGCAGGCAAATCTCTCTAGAGAATCTATTTTCCAGGTTTCCCGATCTCCAGTAATCTACTCCATGTCCTACTCTGACTCAAAATGTCAGAGATTGCTAACAATTAACTCAAGAAGACTCCCATTCACTTAAGTTTTCTCCAGATTATTAAATCTAAGAATTTGGAAATGACAAGTGGCTTCAGAAATCAAGTAGGCCAGTAGTTCCCACAGGGAAAAAAATAAAGATGAGCGGCCATTTCTAGTCTTCTTACCTAACTATTTCCAACCTTATAAAGCATTTACACTATAAACCAATACTTGTATTAGTGTATCTTCATATTAATATAACACCTTATCTTTTAAAGTAAGTTCACAACTGTTATTTACTTTTCTCATTGTTATGACAAAATATGACCAAATCTACTTGTGAAAGGAAGGGCTGACTTTGACTGACAGTTTCAGAATGAAGTCTGTCATAGTGGGGAAAGAATGTCAGCAGCATAAAGTGGCTGATGGCTTTGGGTAAAGAGTTAGAATGAAGAGAGAGATGAATTCTGCTTCTTACCTTTCT
Source organism: Peromyscus eremicus (assembly GCF_949786415.1). Taxonomy (NCBI): domain Eukaryota; kingdom Metazoa; phylum Chordata; class Mammalia; order Rodentia; family Cricetidae; genus Peromyscus; species Peromyscus eremicus. The sequence goes on from NC_081418.1 coordinate 93,635,444, forward strand.
CAGTCTAGGACCCCAATACTTGGAATGGCCCTGTCTACATTTAGGGTCACTCAATCTAGAAACTCTCACACAGACCTTCTGAGAGGTTTGTCTCCATGGTTACTCTAAACCCATCAAGTTGACAGTGAATAGTAACCACCACACAGTTATGCTATGAACAAAACAATTACAAAGCCATTGTATGGCTAATAACATTGAGCTTGAAGGAGTTTAAGTACCATGTTCTTTGACTTAGCTATCTGATGGAGAAGTTAAGAAATAAAATTAAGTTCCTCCAGTTTTCATTGCTGTTCTCTTTTTCCTAATTCACAGTAGTCTCTGAGTGCAGGCATTTCTTAACTTGCAAAGAATTGGAATACAAGCCCAGGAGGAAAGAAGAGATTTACAGAGAAAAGCGAGTGCAGAGAAGTCAATATTTAAAGCTGACTAAAGATGGCATTCCATTTACTAATACAAATCTTTGCCCAACTTCAGAGTGTAATTATAACTCTCAGCTTGAGAACTGTGCTTCTACATGTGGTAAGGGCTTGAAGCTCCTTGAATTATTAGATGCTACAATTAACATTTAGGAATAATCTTTATAGTGCTTTATCCCAAGAGCATCTTTAGGGAACTTTCTGGTAGTATCCATGTGGGAATGAGCATTTAGTTACTACTACCTCAAGACTCTATTTAAATAGAAAGCTACTGTACCTGTAGATTAGCATAGCTCTACACTTCATCAAGGATTCGCTTCATGTAGTAGATGGCAGTTAACAGAAACTCATGACTGGTCAAGGTAGTGGACCATGTGTATCACGCTCTGTCCCTCCAAATCTCAGTTACCATGTAGGAATAGGTTGTAAGAACCAGAAGTTGGGGAAGACTAGAGAAACAGTGTCCTCTGGACATGGTAAGACTTCTACACTCATGACCTCACAGCAGCTGTGGTTGCCCACATGAGATCAGCATCTCAGCATCAAGGGGCACAGCTCATGAGCCTATACTTCCAGCTAAGGAGCCATGGGTAGTTGATGGCTTCCTTGGAACAGTGAGTTTTCTTTTAGGTCGTGGTCCTAGTAGATCAACTCCTCTCCAGTGGATGGCCCCACATCCACACTTGCACTGGCGACACAGACTGAACTCGGTGTGCTATTTTAAAAAAGAACACGAAGTTGGCATAGGCTGGGGGTGGATCTGGGAGCAATTAGAGGGAGGAGCAGAAGAGAATATGATTAAAATACGTTGTATGTATATATGAAATTCTCAAAAAATGAATGAAAATGTGACATTAAAATTTCTCAAGAAACAAGGCCAGATATGAATATTATATAGAAGCAAAGGAGAGTGCAACTCAGGTGAACATTTCTGAAGAATGTAACTAAGATGCAGAAAACGCTGATGGAAGGAAGTCAGTGAGAAGCATACTTCCTGCTCCTGAGAGAGCTGAATGAGAACCAGGAAGCAGTGAATACTCAGAGTCATGGTGACAATGATTTCATGGTTATATTGTTTTGAAGATTTCTTTCTTATCTGTAAACAGTGAATACAATGGATGATAAATAAGGCAGCATCTGGAGTTCACCTTGGACTGATCACGGGAGGGAGAGATAAAAGCACTGTGAATCAGTATTGACTTTGGCTTTGCAGTTGCACGCCCAGAGCACAGTGTACACAGGGGCTTCTTATACTATTTTCCTACATTTTAACAGCAATAAATTCAATAAAACCCAAGTCTAGTAGAACCCAAGGTTCAAACATACACAAATGCACTGGAAAAAAATATTAGGGAAATGATGATTAATATGTGAGTAAGTGTTCCTCATACATGATCATGTAGTCAGAATATATCAAGGAAAATACTAACATGTTTCATTGAATAAAAGTAAAGTTGAAAATAATCTGTATTCATCTAGATTTGTGAACAGGCAAAATACTTATATGCAGGCATCAAAAGTATTTATGAGTGAGTCAGTCTGTAAATTAGTCACCATTCAAGCACAAGAACCTGAATTCAGGTCCCCAGCACCCACATAAAAATCCGTATGCCTGTAATTCTAATGTTGGATGAACAGAGACAGGAGGATCTTCAAGGCTTGCTGGTCAGCCAAATGGGTAAGTGCCAGACTTCAGGCTCAAGGATAGACCCTGTCTCATAATGTGGAGATCAAATGAGGAAGACATTATACATCAGCCTTTAACCTACACACACACACACACACACACACACACACACACACACACACACAAATGGACCAAATAAAGGAGCTATGCTAATTTGTAAATAAAGTATAAAACCAATAGAGTGCAACTTAATCTTTTGTGTATTTCTTCACTCACTTTGCTAAGAGCTGGACCATCACAGGCTCTTGAGTCAGAGATCCAAGTGGACAAAAATCATAATTCTTCATACTTCAACTGTTTGTGTCAACAAGATTTGGTTGGTTGGTTGGTTTTTTATTTTTTGCTTTGACAAAATAACCAAGAACATTTTGAGGGAAGAAGTGTCTCTTTTGGTTTATGGTTTCAGCTGTGACATGGTAGAAAGGTGAGAGGAGAACAGCTCACATCATGGCTGTCAGGAAGCAGAGAGAAAAAGAATGTCTGTGTTGCCGAGGATCCCCTCTTTTCCTCGTCTATTCCCATGTGGACCTTGCAGCTGTGGAATGCTGCTCTCCCTACTCATGCTAGATGTTTTCTCTTTAGATAACTCTCTCTCTCTCTGGCAATGCCCTGAGATATACTTCACTAGTCTCCTAGCTGTTTACCAATCAAATTGACAATCAAAAGTAACCCATCAATGACATGACTTAGGGATGTAATTTCTCATTCGTGTGCAATAAATGAGAAACACAGAAACATGCCAAAACTGATCTAGTTGGGTTGGAAAGCAGGCACTCAAAAAGAATGCCTCAGTTTTTATTTCTGTACCCCAAGAGGTAACTGAGAAATAATGAGAAGGAACAAACCCCAAATGAAGCTGTATTTTTCTCATTCATTGGGTGACGATTATTTATTTAGTGTGATTATTCCATAACTTCAAGTTATACATTGAATTACTTTTATAATCCAAAAGTGAAAATTAAAATGTAAGAGTGAAAAACTGGAAAATAATATTCATTCCAATTATTGCTTTCTCCTAAACAACACAATATATTTTCCTTGATATAATATATTGAATATATAATTTTCAAGTTAAAAGGTAATGATTTTAAGGAGTTTATTCTGGAAAATTCTGGAAGTAAGAATGCATGGAGTGAATGGGGATTTTTGTTGAAATTGAAAGCATTATTATTTTTCATTTATCAAGGAGTGGCACAGTGAGTTATCGTGGAGGCAGACTGGAGAGGATGGCATCTGGAGTGGACATAGCTCACACTGGATAGAGGTGGCTACTGATTTGTAAGTGGCACATAAAAAAACTAGAAATATATTGCTGAGCTGGAGAGAGATGTGAGTGAGAAGGATGAGGTGAGAATGGGGGAGCCAGGGAGAGAGTAGAACAGGGGAGCAGGCAGCCTACCACCAGGAATGTAGGCTCACACATGCCTGGTTATGCGCAATGCCAAGATTTACAAATTGCCAGGGCCTCCAAATAATAGAACAATTATGACCTCTCTGCTTTATTTATTTGCTTTTGCTAACACTGCTCTTGTTCATCAAAGCAGGAAGAAAACCAATAAGCACTTGGGTTTGCCAACATAACTCAAAACACACCGAGTTTTCAGGCCCACAAATCTTTCTAAGAAACATAATTTTCTCGTCACCATCTCCTGCACAAGAAGTAAAAAACATAATTTTATTTGCAAAGAATCTTCTTTTGTTTTTGATAGAAGGGGAAAGCTGGAAATAATTCTTTTGGGCTTTGGTTGGAAATTGGGAAAATTTAAATTTTCTATGTTTTGCCTAATGAGATTTGTGTGAGTATTTGGTTTTACCTAGGACCACAAGGTCTGTTCCTAACATGAGGATAGTTGTAACACACGGGGAGGCAGAAGACACACGCTTTAGAGTTGGACTGCCAAGGCTGTTTCTAATACTAAAGTTACACAGCCTTCCTTCCAGGGTAGCCATTTTTGAATGTAGAACCAGCAGTATCAATATAAGCAAAGCTATAGTTTGGGGTAACACACCTAATCCAATGAAGTAAAACTGGTTAGTTGAGTTTTATAAACTCTCATTCAGTATAAAAATATTCAAACTAAGCTAATTCTCACTGTCAATTTTATCATTCCATTTTTAATTAAAACTCAGGAAATGTGCTGGAGATGTGGCTATGGGCTGAGAATGTTTACTGCTCTTCCAAAAGACACAAATTTTGATCCTGGCAACCACACAGTACTTCACAACTGCCTGTAACTCTAGTTCCAGGAAATCTAATGCCCTCTTCTGGATTCAATTGGTACTGCATATACATAGTGCACATACTCATGCACACAAACATACACATAAAATAAATAAATATTAAAAACTAACAAGAAATGTGATGATGACTATTTTCTGTCTTTACAACTTTTATCTATCTAGCTAAGATTTTCTAAGCAGAGTCCACATATTTTGAGCTAAGATGTCACTATTTCTATTCATAACTGTGAATAATAGTTTATCTTTTTCTTTTTTTACATAGTATATTTATATACTAACCACTGTTCCCTCTCCCACACCCCCTCCTGCTCTCCCCTAGCGTTTTCCCCATCCCCAACCCCATCCACTCCTCCAAAAGGGTAAAGCCTCCCACAGGGAGTCAACAAAGGCTGGTACATTCAGATAAGACAGGTCTAAGCCCCTTGCCTCTGCATCAAGGCTGAGCAAGGCATCCCACCATAGGTAATGGGCTCCAAAAAACCAGCTCATGCACCAGGGATAGATCCTGATCCCACTGCCAGGGAGCCTCTTAAGCAGACCAAGCTACATAACTGTCTCCCACACGCAAAGGGCCTAGTTCAGTCCCAGGCAGGCTCCACAGCTGTCAGTCATGAAAAAAAGACAATGCTATGTGTCTGTCTGTCTAAATAAATAAATAAATAAATAAATAAACAAACAAACAAACAGAATCACACAAAATAATGATATACCCAAAGCCTGGAAAAACAGCAAGTATCTGGGTTTTTATTCTTTTTTTAAGATTTATTTATTTTATGTCTATGAGACCTACATGCATGTCTGTGCACCATGTGAATACATGGTTTCTGTGGAAGTCAGAAGAGGTTATTGGGTCTCTTGGAACTGGAATTATGGACAGTTTTAGCTGGTGTATGGGTGCTTAGAATAGAACCTGGGTCCTTTGCCACAACCACGAATGCTCTTAATTGCTTAGCCATCTCTCCAGTCCAAGGGTGTCTATTTTTGATTGGCAACTTCTTCCTTTCAATTTTCTAAACTTGAACCACAGAAAAGCCTGGATAGAAGGAAGCACAGATATTAAGTCAGGGAGCCCAGACTGTTGTATTCACAAGGGGTGAGTCTGAGCTGGTTAACAAGGACTTAATAAGTCCCTTGGGCAAAGTCACAAAGTGTGGGGAAGGCTGGAACTAGGACAGTGACTGAAAAGTCCATGCAGTGCCGATGCTTACCTATGACTGACTGTAACAAAGCAGTCAGAGTAACAGGTTTAGGAAAAACAGCCCTGAAAAATGACTTGGTGATACACAGCCTGGCTGGCTTTTGAGATGCAAAGGGTTGGTGTCTGAATTGGGTCACAGCGTGTTTGCTGCTGGAAATCAGAGAGGAGGAGCAGAAGATGGAGGCTAGGAACCAGCCAAACCTGGAATGCATGTGCTTTGGTAGTTGCTCTAGTACGAAGTGGACACTGTGGGTAGAGATAGTGCAGCCACAGGGGAGGTTTTGCTTTCTACTTTGCTGGATCCTCTGAAACAAACCAGCCCTCTCCATCAAATGCTTCGTGGTGCATTTGTGTTTGGGGTGTGGAATGTGAGTTTTTTAAGCTGAACAAATTCATCCCGTTGACATGACATACCTGATGTAATATCCACAACTCCTCCCAGCAAATCCAACTTCTGTGTCCTCGTCCATAGCTTGCAAAGCTTCAGGCAAATCTTTAACCAATGGACCCTATGTTCTCCACTTAGCACTGGTATGTACATTTAGGAGTCAGCATGGAATTTGTTACAATAGCCCCAAAATAATTAAATTAAAAAATAGTAAGAACAAAAGGCTTCAGTCAAGCTGTAACAGCACCCCCATAAATCCTAAGGTAGAGAACACTTCAGAAAGCGCCCCCCAAAAGCTGGTGGTGGAGCTGTTCTCTAGAATCTCCTAGAGAACAGCAAACTGGCTACTCATAAGTTGTTAAAAGAGTGAAATGGAAAGTTAGCTTGCACCCTCATTGTCCATCTGTCCTTCCTGTTCCTTATCTATCAACTAAATAATACACAATAATAAAACACTATAAATTAATAGTGATTAAAATGAGAATGATCAAGAGGAGCTGCTTTCTGAAACCAGAGCAAAGTGGTTACTTATTGCCTTACCACTAGATCAGCTAGTGCTTAAACAGTTTTCTTCTTTCCTACGTCACTGAACTAGGGTGAAGGGTCGGTAAAGTGCTTGCCAGACAACCCTGAGTTACAACCCCACCACCCGTATTTTACAAAAGAAGAAATATAAAAGAAGAGTTGACCTTAGTAGCATGCATTCGTTACAGAGACAGAGACAAAAAGACCCCAAGGCTCATGGGCTAACCAGCTTTGTCTACTTGGCAAGGTCTTGGCTAATGAGAAACACTGTCTCAAAAACCAAAGTGAATAATGTCCAAGGAATGACAGATGAGATTGACTTGGGTCTACATGAACACACATGTGAACTGTATACAAACATTCACACAGAGAGATATAATAAAATAATAAATTAAAATGGGGGTACTGATAGGCAAATCAACAGAAATGAAGGTCTTAAGAAAAATATAAATTAATGTGTTCACAATGCAAAGAATGTGTGAGGAGAATCTGACAACACAACATTGCGAGGACTGTGATTCTCATAGATAGATGAGCTGTGAAAAACAAATGAACTTCAAAGGACTCTAAGTTCTCAATTTCTCCAGATGAATAAAATAAGCAACACTATGTAGTGATGCCATTATGTAGTAAGTGAAAGGTCCCTGGACTCTGAAATCTTATTAGGTGGTGAGCTTGTTTGCTTGTTTGTCTGTTTGTGGTATTGATAAAGTGCCTTGGGGATTATATAAAACAATAACGAATAATCAACTTGAAATGGGCATCAAGCCAGAGATAGTATGGCTCAATGTGCTACAAGCTTCTCTGAGGTCTTACAGCACACAATGCTTGAAAAGGTTAAATTATTTGTGGTGTGCTCTATTGCAGATCAAAGTATGGTTATAAATAACACCAAACAGTTAGCTATATTTATTTGTGGCACTGAGTTGAATTTTGATGTGACCAAAAGACATCGAGGCAGGGTGTCTGTTGTAAGAATAATAACAAGAAATAACTTGGTTATTAGTGTTAGGAAATGTGTACATTGGACTATTAAAAACTTGTAGTTAAAGCTATATAGAAAAGTGTACCATGGTCAGTGCTACCCAAGCTCAATTCAGAGTAGGAACATGTTACTAAGATGCAGAACATTAACCTGACTGTTCACCAGTCACTAGGGAGATGCTTGTGCTTAAAGTTGAGATTGCTGTTACCATTTAGAGTCTGAATCATGGGGAAGATGATAATTGGTTTCATGAGTCAGATGTCACACTACTAGAAAGCAGCAGGCTGAGCAGTGCCATGGAGATGAGGAGACTTTTAGCTATTCACAGAAATCTTGGTGCTAGAGTGATGACCCAATGCTCTTCCAGCAGACCAGAGTTCAGTTCACAGCACCCACATCATGGAGCTCACATTGAGCATCAACAGCTCTAAAACTGAATGGAAGACCTTCTCAGGAATTCAAGCTCATCTCATAACATCTTCAGCTGGCTGCCCATTCTGATTCCTCATTGTCTGTGAATGCAGCCCACTGTATTCATAAGAGCTCTTGAATCTGACTTCCTTCTGGCCTTATTCTCTTGGTTTAGTTCTTAGTTGTTCTCTTGCAAGGATTTTGCAGGAGTTCCTGTGGCAGACATCTTGCCTTCAAATTATTTAGTATCATAGGTACAGTAACACAGAGGAAAATGCTGGTGTGCAGAACTCCACTCTGCTCACATACTGACATTGAGCTCATGCTACTTTTTTTGTTGTTGTTGTTGTTGTTTTTTGAGACAGGGTTTCTCTGTGTAGCTTTGCGCCTTTTCCTGGAACTCACTTGGTAGCCCAGGCTGGCCTCGAACTCACAGAGATCCACCTGGCTCTGCCTCCTGAGTGCTGGGATTAAAGGCGTGCGCCACCACCGCCTGGCTGAGCTCATGCTACTTTTGACTACTCACGACATGCTCTGCAGATTGCCATAGCGTCTGATGGTTCTTCTATGCTCTTTCAGCTCTAAGGCCTGATATTGCTCACTGTGTGTGTGTGTGTGTGTGTGTGTGTGTGTGTGTGTGTGTGTGCATGTGTGTGTGTGTGTGTATGTATTCATAAATATACATATCCATATATATATATATATATATATATCCATATATATATATAATACCAGAAGTTAATATTGGATGTCTTCATCAGTCATGCTCCATCCTACTTCTTGAGGTGAGAACCCTCCTCTGTGAACCTAAGCACTGTGACTCAGCAACACTGACCAATGAACCCCAGGGGATTCCCCCTGTCTCTGCCTCCAGCACTGTGATTACAGTCTATGCCACCACACCCAGCTATTACTTCTCTGTTGAAGATCTCAAATCAGGTCCTCATGTTTGTGCAACAAGCACTTTACTGACTAAGCTATTTCCTCGGTACCCGAAAATAAAATCCTACTTCCATTTCTTAATTATTTTACATTTATAAGTCTCCTTTTATACAGTTAGTACAGACTGTGGCTAACTCTGATGATGGGAGTCAGGAGTCACTTCCTCTGCAGAAGACAAAAAGGGGAAGAGAAGGAAGAGGAGAACGAAAAGAAGAAAATGAAAAGGGGGAGGAGGAGGAAGAGGAGGAGGAGGAAGAAGAGGAAGAGGAGAAGAAGGAGAAAGAAGACCATATGAATTTTTAGGGCAGTGGAACTATTCTGTTGGGCTACATCATCTGTCCAAAACCATAGAATGGACAACACCAAGAATGGATGCTAATGATGGATTAGTGGGGCTACATCAGCTCTAAGAAACAGACTCTACTCTCCTGGTAGATGTAGATATAGATGCCCTGAAAGGCTGTTCTTGAATAGAAGCAGGAGGTACTAAGAAAGCTGCATATCTTTAGTTACGCTGTAAAATTAAAACTACTCTTAAAAATAAATTGATGATTTTTAAAGGTGGAAGTGAAAGAAATTACCATTTGGGAAAAGATTCCTCTGATTCCTTTCTGTATCTCTTATTTTTATCAGTCTTTAACATAGATTTCGCCAAGCTGTAACATTACCTCCAGTGCAACATTTAAAGCCACTAGATGTCAAGTTGAGGGGAATATGCAAGAGCCACATGAACTTAAAAGCTCACTATTTTTGGCACACTTTTTATTTCAGGTTTAGGAAATATTATGATAGCTGACTCACTCAGAGTGTTTTCAGACCTCATTTTGGCAAGGGAAAATGGGTTTGAAAAAAGAGATTTCATGAACTGAACTTCACAGTTGTACCACATGCTTGACAGAATCCAAAGAACGTGATTTCTTATGGGCGGGTGAGAGTGCTGCCTTCTACAGTGGAAATGAAATTTTCCATCAGACCAAAAACGTTTCTCAGCACCTTAGCACACAGTCTGAAGTTCTCTCCAATGTGTGACACAGGGGCCCGGAGTCGGTGTAGGACTCAGAGTTGAATTATTGACATCTCGGTCATAATATGAAGATCTTCTGAGTCTAACTTACAAGAAGACCTACATGAGACTTGACAAACTAAAAGATTTTATCTATTATATTAGGCTTAGAACATAGAATCATAACTGTTAGCCCATGCATCCAATCTAGCCTGGCACTATTTTTCATCTTCATGTATCCCAGGTTAGTCTTGAACGCACCACGTAACTGAGGATGATTTTGAACTTCTGACCCTCTTTCCCTCACCTCTCTCATCCTGGTAGTATAGACAAGTGCCACTGTGCCTGGTGGATGCTGTCGTGGAGATCCAGTCCAGGGCTTCATACATGCTAGACAGGCACAGGCTACCAACTGAACATGTACCCCAACCTTCTAGCATCTGTTTTTTGTAAATAAAGCTTTGCTAGAATCCAACTCACTCATTCATTAACATCCTGTCTTATAGCTATTTTATTTGAAAATGACAGAGTGGAGTCTTTGCAAGAAAGATCACTTGACATACCAGGCAGAAAATAGTCACCATCCATCACATCCCACAGACTCTTGCTATACCACATAGTGGAATAAAATAGTTCCTGACAATCTAGAGAAGACCACTTCTTCACTCAACCATCATTAATCAGATTCCAGTGATGTGTTGGGGCTCTGACAGATACTGAATCAATACAGCAAGAAAAAAAACATAGATATGATCTTCTGCTGCAAAACAGTCTAATTGAAAGCATGTGAGCAAGTCTCAGCCTTGGTCAGAGAAACTTCTTTGCGCAGTGGGTGGCAGTTAATGCAGAGACTCATAACTGGTTATGAGTAGTGGATTTTGAGTGCTCAGCCCTAAAGAGGGCAACTCTATCAACCTCCCTCCTCTAATTTGGTTTCTGTCACTGTGATAAAACACCACTGGCCAAAGCAACTTGAGAAAAGAGGGGGGTGTTTGACTTACACTTCCATAGCACAGTCCATCGTCGGGGAAACCAAGGCAGGAACCTGGAGGCTGGAACTGAAGCAGAAACCATAGGGAATGGGACTTACTGATTTACTCAGCCTGTATTCTTATACAACCCAGGACCACCGGCCAGGGGTGACAGGGATCTGGATCCTCGCACAGCTGTCACTAATCAAGAAAAAGGAAGACATAGGAGGCTTCTGTGACAACCCCCCAACCCCCCAAAACTTAACAACCTAGACAGGAAGCCACTGAAGAAAAGTCTTTAAAATTGTGATAAGGATGCTGAACTGTAGCTCTCCACAGCAAATGGCTACTGGTGGGGGTGGAAAGGACTCACTTTTCTTTAAGGGGCTAGCCACCTAGAGTTTGACCATGTTATATGGTGACTACATGGACAACACAAACTGGACTTTTTTCTTTTATTGATATTTTGATGGGGGCAGCACAAGAACAGAGGGTGGACCTGGGAGGACTGGGAAGTAAGGGTGATCAGGGTGCAGTGTGAAATTCCCTAATAGTCAATAAAAGAAATCATATTTTTTAAAAAAAAGAAAGGAAAATGCCCCATGGGCTTGCATACAAGCCAATCTGATGGAGGCAATCCCTCTGTTGGGATCCCTTCTTTCCAGATGAACCTAGCTTGTGTTAACAACAATAACAACAAAAAAAAATTAACGAAGAAATTTCCCAAGATTCAACTAACATCACAGAAAGAAAGTAAGAGCCAGAGGATGAGCAGGAGTGCTCTGGGATATTTCTTGTATACATGACATGGCCGTGGTATTTCCGATCTCACAGGCACTGTGGCCACCAGTTCAAGACTTACACACACACACAAGAGCACACAGACATAGGATTGACTCTATAGGAAGAAGAAATGGGTTTCACAAAGTAAAAATATGAGCTAAGAGAGAGTAACAGGGGTGACTATGATCATAACATAATGCATATATGTGTGAAATTGTCAAAGGTTTAAAACAAATCGAGGTATATGAGCGCGGAGGTGGAGGCCAGCAAGAGGCTGTTTTCAGCTTAAGACAGTACCTGCAGGCGGGTCTTAATGAAAGCACTGGTCAGCCTCACTGTCCTGGAGGGGAAAGGGGGAAAGGGAGTGGACGGGCCCAGCAAGCACCAAATCCCCCTCCCTGTGAATTAAGTCAGTGGGCTGGCAGCAGGCCGGAGACACAGTGAAGTATTCTGCTGGAGAACAGGTGACTTAAAAACCAGGCACTTGCAGGAGGTGAGGCTTTTAAAGTATTCCCATGGCTGCTTTCAGGAAGGTCCTCATTAGGCTTGATGTGAGTTCCCTCTGATGCTGCCCTTTCCCCTGACTTGGAGAACTGCGGCTTGAAAGAGGCAGTTCAGTCCCCACTGTGGCTCAGTCCTTGGCCTAATTTAGGTAGTACAATAATTCTCTCCAACTGTGCAGATGATGAGATGGGGCCTCTGCGAATTCTTGTTTGAGAATCGGTGTCCGGAATCTACAAGAAAAGCATCCAGGTGCTGTCTTTTGGACTCTGCTGCAGCTGAGCTGATGTCCTGTTGATAAAATAAGCTCACAATACGGCCCCAAAGCAGCCTTCTTGTGCCGCCCCATGCCTGCCTATTTCAGAGGCTCAGATGTCAGAATCTGAAAGGTCTGATCGACCATCTGACCTCAGCCTAACATTATGTTTTACAGTTTAAAAGGAAAATGATATACAAAAAAAGAGATAAAATGGTTTCCATTGAACAAATGTTACGATGTGAAGAGACCTGAGATCTCTGAACAGCCTGATTCATTAAGGTGCAGAACTTATTTGAAAGCTTAGGATCTTCCAAACATCAAGTGTAATATTTTAAGGTTCACAGAAAAGTGCTTCCTGAGGCTTGCACAGTCTTTCATAGCTTTAAACCCATGTAGGTCATAATTGGCAAGCCACCTCACAAACAGCATTTTTATCTTAGTGCAGAGTATTTTACCCATAGCCCTAGCCACCTGTGTTGAGAGGATACTCTCCGAAGCCTTTCCCGCGGTCAGGGTTATTGAAGAAACGCCAATGCCAGTTCCTCACCAAAACACCAACCATGAGCTGTTTAAGCCCAATAAACCCAGAGTATTCTTTGTGCTCTTGGACTTAAATTAGTTTTTAAAAATAAATTTAATGAGGACAGTATCTGGTCATTTATTCTTTTCCTCTCTAAAAACTGACTGGGTGGGGATTATATATTCAGTCATTTGCAGAAATTTAAAATCTTGTGTGATGTTTTTCCTACAGCTAGTCTTTGATATTTACACACTGAGAAAGATAAGTATATTAAAGTTGGAAGGTAGATAGATTGATAGATAGATCGATAGATAAACAGATGATAGGTAGGTAGAAAGATAGATAGATAGATAGATAGATAGATAGATAGATAGATAGATAGATAGAATAGATAGAATAGATAATAAGTATGATTTTAGTTACTTCTCTGTTGTAATAAAATACGATGACAAAAGCAAATTATAAAAGGATTTATTGAGCTTACAGTTTCGGAGGGACTGAGTTCATTGTGGCATGAAGGCATGGCATAACCACAGGAGCAGAAAGCAGGCTCAAAATACGTCATCTACTCACAGGAAGCAGAGAAAAGGAAGAGAAGACAAGGCTACAAACCCTCAAAGCCTGCCCCCCCCACAGATGTACTTCCTCCAGCAAAATTCCATCTCCCAAAGGTTCAATAACCCTCTCAACTAGCATCATCTATTCAAGACCCGGTGTTCAAACACATGAGCCTATGGGGGACATCTCTCCCTCAAACTGCATCTGATAGTTAGATAATAGGTGGACAGAGACAGATAGGTCATAGATAATAACTATTTGATAAACAGACAGTTAATAGAAAAGAGATTGATGATAGATAAAGATGATGGATAATATATAGCTAGATAATAGATGAATGCATAGATGAAAAGTAGATATGTTATAAGTAGATGACAAACAGAAAATAGATAATTGTGAGAAGATAAATAGATAGATGGATGGATGGATAGATAGATAGATAGATAGATAGATAGATAGATAGATAGATAGATAGATGGGTAGATGGATGGATGGATAGATGGATGGATAGATGATAGATAGATAGATGGATAGAAGGCCAAATAATCCAATAATTCAGATTTACTTAGAACTCTTCAATTTGAGGTCTACAAATACAAGTTTTATTTAAGTCATAGTGTTTACTGCTTGTAGGCAGGTCTCCCTTTTACTTTAATGACAACTTTGTTTCTTCGCATTTCAAAGTTCTAGTTCTTGAATTTGTCCAGTCTAGTGGAAAGTTTTAATCTCGCCTATGAGACAGCTCTCCCTAGAGTCCAGTACAGAGTAGGCAACAGCAGGGCTTGAGGAGGACAGGCATGATTGTTGTTATGCATACGATGTAACTTCATTGTGTTCCACCCAGAAATGTGATTGAGAGCTTGTCCTCAAGCTGACACTGCTGAGAATTGTCACGGTACATATAAGATGGGGGAGGAGGTTCCTTAGTTAATGTCCCTTTGGAGACATGCTCTTAGAAGCAATTCTCCTATAAGGCCTGGGGTTCTCACAAGAAAGTTCATATAGAAGGAGCAAGCCTGACTCCACCTAGCTATGTTTGTTTCCTGGCTCAAGATGTGACTACAACAGGCCCCAAGAGGCACTCCTGCCACAGGCCATCCACCTCACCAGAACTCAGCACATGCAGGTGCCATGCCCTAACACATCCAAAACCAGGATGAGCCTCTTTTCCTTTGTAGATAGCTTATCAAATCTTTGATTCTATTAACAAAGCTGACGTAGTTGTTCATGATACTATTCCAACTCCTTCATCTAAACAGTATCCCACTGCAGTGAGAAAGGGCCATGAAGGAAACAGGACAATCTCTTGTGATGGGCGTGAGAGAAGGAAATGTGTTGCTGATGTCCTCTATTTCTGTGTTTTCCGTAGAGTGCTGCCAGCACGTCCCTCTGTGCTGATTTGAATGTTTTCCTTAGGATGATCTTTAATGCCACCCCAGCTTTATCTTTCTTTGAAGACATTTTCATAGGATCTTGAAGACATTTTCCTTCAGGTGGGCTTCATGAACACATAGCACCTGTCTTCTCTGGGGTAGAGACCATCACTGTTTCCCTGAGAATCCATCTCCAGTGCCTCATGCATCAAGCCACCTTTTCCTATCTCCATGGTCCATCCCAGAAGCTCACTGGAACTACTGTGTCTCTGCTCTACACCATGACCACCATAAGGGTGGAGTCTAGAACATCAGTGGTTTTAAGCCTTAAGAGTTCTCATCTTAGGTATTTCTTGCCAAGCTAGTTGTTAGACCAGCAGTAGAGATCAGCATCAATCTCTACAGTGACATCCTCAGACTTTAAGTTAGAGGCTCATGGCAGCCTCTGTGAGGAGCCATGTTAGCCACTCTATAATGACCAGGGCAGCACTGGGCATACCCTTGGCCACCTATACAAGAGCATTTGTTAGACATAATTGCCAGTATCCACACGGGACAATACCATCAGCCTGATTCCATCAGAAACCTTTTCACTTGCTTCAGAAAGACCATACGACACATTGCAGCCCTATGCTCTGCATTCAGCTAACATTTCCCATGTCTGCAAGCCTCGCACCACCCTGTTCTCACATTTCCCCTATGAGGACTAGGTTGGGGTGGCAGGGTGGTGGCTAAGAACACAAGGCATACACCTCACCTCTCAGGGAAGCCACAAAAGTAGTTTCTGGTGGCTTGACAGGTCAGTATTAGTGCTTTTGTTTGGTATTTTGTGTCTACAGCACAGGAAGTCCCAAGGCCATGCTGAGATTCAAGAATTTGCTGCAACGATTCACGAATCTCATCAAAGCTGTTGTAATTGTGTTTATAGTACATATCACAGATGGGATAAAGGTTAGAATTAGAACATGAGAGCTAC
This sequence comes from Peromyscus eremicus, assembly GCF_949786415.1. NCBI lineage: Eukaryota > Metazoa > Chordata > Mammalia > Rodentia > Cricetidae > Peromyscus > Peromyscus eremicus. The sequence continues at coordinate 93,651,181 of NC_081418.1, forward strand.
AGAGACAGCCAAGGCAGTAAAGAGCTCGCTGAGCAAATATGAGAAGCTGAATTTGAACCCTCAACTCATGTCAAAAAGCTGAGCGCTGTGACTGCATTCTCAGAGCTGGGAAGGTGAAGACAGAAGGACTTCTGGGGTTTACTGGCCAGCCAAGCCAGGTTCAGTGAGAGATTATCTCAAAAACAGTTAAGAAAGACACCCAATGTCGATATCTGGCCTAAACACAGAGAGAGAGAGAGAGAGAGAGAGAGAGAGAGAGAGAGAGAGAGAGAGAGAGAGAGAGAGAGAGAGAGAGAAATTAACAATAGGAAGAGGCTCAGGGGTGGAGTCCAGAAAGTTCCAGGCACAAACTTCCTTTGCGCAGAGTGCTGTAGACAGTGCTTACTGTTCAGTTGTGCAGCAATAGTACACAATAAATACACCCAAGAGTTGAGGGCCAAGATTTTGATAGAGGGCTGATCATGGCAACATGGATGATTTTCACCTCCAACAACTCCAGAAGTCAAGAGGCCACAGTTCCAACCATCAATCACACTGATTACCCGGGCACGTGTGTGTGTACACTGTACACATAGATAGGAGTCCAGAGGTTGATTTTAGGTGCCTTCCTTCATTGAGTTCCATTTTAGTTTTTCAGACAGATTTTTTTACTGAACCTGGAGCTCACCATTCCCATAATATCGGCTGGCTAGTGAGCTTCTAGGAAAGGGATCCTCCTTTCTCCACTGCCCCGCATTGGGATTATCAGTGCTCACCACCATGCCTGGCATAAACACTTCCCTGATGGAGGCATTCCTCGTCCACACCCACAGAATTCTTATGACAAGACTTGGGAGAAACTAAAAGTTTTCCATTCAGAACTGATCTTAGCCAATTAAGAGGCTCTGCAGTGGTGCTCTGTCCATCCCTGTGTCAGATAAAAGCGTCTGCTTGCAATGTCACCAATAAGGAAAAGAGAATCCTTCACAGCTCTTAGACAGCCCAAACTGAGATATAAAAACTGATACAAGAAGAAAAAGACAAGATGTGCTATCCTGGTGACTGGAGCATCATGTAGGTGCCCCCAAAACCCTGTGTATGCAGCAAAGCAGAACATGTTTGTATTTCCCTAGGAGACGGGTACCTGGGGCATTTACCAGGGGCCTGACACTGAACTAGCTGATAAGTAGATGCAAAGAGCAAACATGTTATAGTCTCTGCCCTTGGGGTGTGCTTGGAATTATAAACCACAGAAGAGATAAGAGGAATAAGAAAACAAATTCATGTTCTAGACAAATATTCCAAAAGAAGTTTGGGGAAATCAGTACCACCAGAGGCAACAATATCTCAGAGGCAGTGATCCTGTTTTCTGCTTCTCATTTTCCTGTGCTACGAGGAATGAGCACAGACTTTCTTCTCCACCGTTCAAAATTGACAAATGCCCAGAATCCTCCAACAACTAATCCTTTTCTATTTTAAATTCACTTAACTCTACCCCACAGCATCTGTACTTAAACTTTTCTTCCATATTTTTTCTGATCTCATATTTTCTGCATACCCCTGACAATTTTCTGACAGTATCTGTTATTGCTGACTTCCAACTGGTTTGCTACAGGTGGCATTTCTCATGCAATTTTTCATAAGCTACATTCAGATTATTTTGGACCACATACTTCGTTCTTTAGGGCCTGGAGAGATGATGGTTCACCAATGAAGAGTATTTGCTGGTCTCCCAGGGAACCTGAGCTCAGTTCTCAGTACCCATGTCAGGTAGCTCACAATCACCTAAAACTCCAGTTAGGGGATCCCATACTTTCTTCTGGCCTCTGCAGGCACCTTTTTACAAAGAGTATACATGTGCATGCATGCTCAAGCACCACACACACACACACACACACACACACACACACACACACACAATTCTTAAGTCTTTCTAAAAAGTTCTTTTCATCACCGCTAGTCAAAGGTCTCAGCCTGAACTCTAGACATTTTTTAAAGTATAGTTAAAGATACAAAGGTCTTCAGGATATAATCAAGGTAGTAAATGCTTGCTTTGCATGGAAGAGACCTGGGTTCAATCCTTAGCACCTCATAAACCAGGCTTGCTGTGGGATGTCTTTCTGTATGCTGTGAATATGTGTTGCTCTCATTGGTTGCTCTCATTTAAATAAGGCTGTTTGGCTAATGGCGAGGCAGAATAAGGTTAGACGGTACAGGCAAACTGAAGATGGAGACAAAGAAGAGTGGAATCAGAGAGACGCCAGCCCACAGCCCAAGCAGCAACAAGATGCCAGCAGACTGGTAACGCCACAGCCACATGGCAACATAGAGATTAATAGAAATTGGTTAATTTAAGATGAAAGAGCTAGTTAGCAAAACGCATGATCCATAGATCACACAGTTTGTAATTAATATAAGCCTCTGTGTGTTTACTTGGGACTGGGTGGGACACAGGAAAATTTCTGACTACACAGGCTGTTATTGGCACACAGATCTGTAATCCCAGCACTTCAGAGCTAAAAGCAAGAAGATCAGGAGTTCAAGGTCATCCTCAGCCTCAGTCAGTTCCTAGCCAGCCTGGAATACATGACTCTCTGTCTCAAACAACAGAGATGAAGATTCAAAGGAAACTACTAACTAAGCAACGTAATAAGCTGTCATACAGGGAACACTATTGCCGCTGGCACTTTACCATCTTCCCAAAGCAAGCCAAAATTCAGTTACTCAACAAATACTTACTGGAAGCCTATTCAGTCTTAACTATTAATTTGATTACTGGATATACAGGCAACACATGAAAAAACAGAGAGAGACTCAGTCATCAATGAGTAACTTCTCATTGGAGGGGTCAGAAAATAAAAAGGTCAATAAATAAATTAGCCTCAAATATTAAGTCCTAATAAATGTCACAGAGTGTGGTTGTGTAAATAGAGTTGACTGAGACATAGGACTGCTGATAAAGATCTGGCTTTCCAAAGAGCTACCAATGGCCTTGGCCTCAAATAATGAGAAACCTGGTGCCATGGCTGATGTTGATATTGATGCTGATTATTGAAGTAATGCACTCGGCAGGAGCAAACTGAGTCTGAGCCAACAAAGGCAAAGCAAAAAAACCAGCAAGAACAAGGTCTGTAATGGAAAAGAGCCACTAAATCCAGGAAACAAAAAGCCAGTGCTTTCTAGGATGCATGGAACAAGAGAGAGGCAACATCGCAAACCAGGCAGAAGGGCTGAGGAGGTGGTCTGCTGGGTTAAGTCCTTGCTTTACAATAGTGGGAACCTGAGTTCCTCTAAGGCTCTCAACTCAGGCCAGTTTAGCCAAATCAGTGAGGTCCAGGAAATATATTCCCATATCAAAAATAAAGTAGAGAGTGATTGAGAGGAAGACATCAGATGTCAAACCTGTGACCTCCATATGCACACCTTTCACACATACCCACATACACACACACACACACACACACACACAGCAAAGACCAGCTCAGTGAGGGCCATAAAAGCCACTTGTGGGTTTCTAAATTTGTCTTTAGGTACAAAGGAAAGTCAATGGAGAGTTCTGCACTGTGCACTTGAGTGGTTAAGTTCCCATTTTCAAAAGTAACTCTGTGGAGAGCATGGCCTTGCACACCAGTAATCCCAGTAGTGTAAAGGGCAGAGACAAGAGGATAGCAAGGATCTTTGGGTTTGGGGCCACCAGCCTGGCTCCAGGTTTAGTGGAAGGCCTGTCTCAAGGAAATAAGATGAAAAGTGACAGAGTAGGACACCAGATGACCCCCTCTGCCCTCTGCATTCACACAAGCCTGCACATTCATTCACGTGTACATACACTATGTACATGCATATACCACACACAAAAAATGACTTGGGGGGAAATTAAGTTGGACAGGAAATTAAAATGGAAAGGTGTTTTATTTTAATTTGGTGGTGTCACTTTTTGTGTTCAGGAGTCATTATACATCTGAAATGCCACAGAGATGGCCAATAGAGAGAGCCACAGACACCTGAATGAGCACTGGGCTGAGGGGAAGAGAGGTGAACCGGAGCAGAACCAATGCAGACACTGCACTTGGTGCCTCTGCAATGGAGAGGATCAACACAGACACTGCACTCCACAGCTATGGGATGGAGCAATATCTACCTGTGTGTAGTGTGTGTGTGTGTGTGTGTGTGTGTGTGTGTGTGTGTGTGTGTGTGCTCAAACCCAGGTCCCTATACTTACATGACAAGGACTTTATCTCTTTATGAAAGTGTCATAACTTACAATCAAAGGCTGGTGAGGAAGCTCAGCAGATCAAAGAATTTGTCAACAGACCTAATGACTTGATTTTAATCCTGGGGATCCACATGGTAAAGAAATGACTCCTTCAAGTTGTCCCCCAACCTCCTCATCCATGTAACATACACATTCACACACACACACACACACACACACACACACACACACACACACAAATACATATATACATACATACATAAGTGAAAACTTTAAAAATGTTCCCATTGACCTAAATAAAATGCTATAAAATGCTATCCAATTTTGGTCATAAGACTTTGGTAGGCTTTAGTCTGTTTTAAATCTTTGCTTATTGCCTTAAGTGATAGATGACATTTAAGTGAGAAAAGCAACAGAATTGGATCACCACAGACTAAGCTTTACAAGCTTATGAAAATTTTAAACTTTCACTGGTCTTATTAAGGCTTTCAAATTTATTATAAACACACACACACACACACACACACACACACACACACATACACACAAATGAGACATTTTCATTACCAAAACTACATTTTGAACTCACATTCCCTTGAATCTTGTTCATTAGGCTTTCCTCATTAAAGCAATGTTTGCATTTGAAGTTTGAGGAAATGTAACAACTGCCTTCTAACCTCAAATTTATAAATTACTGGGAGATAGAAGAGGCATAAGCATGTGATACTATGGGGGTCAGGCATGTTGTTCTAAAGTTCTCACTATTCCCTCCCCTTCTCTCTGTTCTCTCTCTCCTCTCTCTCTCTCTCTCTCTCTCTCTCTCTCTCTCTCTCTCTCTCTCTCTCTCTCTCTCTCTCTCTCTCTGCACCTAAACACAGGTGGAGTCCAGAAGATGATGAGGGATGTCCTGCTCTATAAATCTCGGTCTTATACCCCGAGACAGAGGCTCTCACCGAGCCTGGAGCTAGGCTGGAAGCCAGCAATCTGCAAGCACCTTCCTGCCTTAGGCTCTCAGCGTGCTGGGATCACAAGTACATGTGACCACACCTGGCTTTTTATATGGGTTCTGAGGATTCAAACTGAGGTCCTAAGGCTTCTGCAGCAAGTGCTCTTAACCACTGAGCTATATCCCTAGGTGGATCATCATTTTTAAATATGAGGTATGGACAATGTGCCTATATGTTATGGCTAATTTTTATCAACCTCATTGTGTGGAGAAAGCACTGTATAGAAGTTCAAGGAGGCTTGTAGACTTTGTGTCTTGTTTATTATGCTGCATGATTTTTTTAAGTTCCTTATAATAAAATTTTAAGAAAATTTCAAAACATAAAATAAGGACTCGGGTATACTGAAAGGTTTAAAACTGTGTCTAGAGTTCAGAGCTATGAACTCTCGAAGCACATTGTAGAAACCACAGAACGTGAAAATAGGACATAGTTGCGATATCTAGCCAAGAGCTCCAAGAACATGAGCCACACAGATAGTGATGAGCACTGTTTCCTGGAGTTATGCAAATGAGCCAAAAATGTTCCACAGTTTGGTCACCTCAGAAGGGGTCTCTACCTCTCAAGAGTGGCTAAACTACAGCTCTAGAGAGGAGGTAAATTTGCTGTGTGGATAGCTGGTTCCTAGAGTAAGATTATGAGAGAGCTAAAAGCTTTCAGGAAGAAAGCAGGAATGTCGGAAGCAAAGGAGGATTGGGAGTTTTTCAAAATATCCACAGGAGTCTAAGATGGGTGAAACAGGTGGAGAAAAAAGAAACAGATTGTATTTAGGTTCTAGATGACAAAGAAGCTTTGCGTGTGATACGCTATGGACTCAAATTTATCCGATGGGAACAAGCTCAGCTAAAACTGAGGACCCCATAAACAGGGCACTCTGGTTTAAGTTAACCTATTAAACAAAGATGAGTAAATATTTAAGACTCTTTGGCTAAGCCTACAGCGTACACAGTCCTGAAGGAACCAACTCCCCAGGAAGAATGATATCCTTAGGTCATCGTCAATCAAGCTGCATCTTGCTCCTGTGAGGCATCCTTGTACACACATACTCAAGGGAATAAAGGCACATTTCTTCTTTTAGAGCTAGTTAAGGTTCCTGGGTATCATCCCCGTTTTTTCCACGTCTTTTCTGTTAACCTAGTAGAGGTAACGAGACATATGGGAGAGACATTTGCTAGGCATAAATATGTAAGGGAGCTGAGAACACGCTGCCGACACACCTGGTCTGCAGAGCTTTCTTCTGTGAGTGGAATTTGTAAGGATTTATGAATGAGGGCAGAAAGGTGGCTTGGAAGATAGGAGGATAAAAGTGGTGCTCAGCTTATCCCTCGCTAAAGGGGGGAAAAGGACCAAAATGCCTTGCTTTGGCACTTTAATATGTTCAAAGGTGACTGCCCTACATCATTTCATTTGACCCTTACATTAACGTCGTGAAGGCCTCTTTCCTCACTTATTATTTAATTCATTCATTAATGAATATTTATGGAGTGACTGCTACACTCCAGGAAATGAGCCAGGCACTAAAGAGGAAACAATAACAAAAGCAGTGTGTTCCTGCCTCAGGGAACCTCGCTACTTAGATAGGAAATGACACCAAAAATGGAATAAGGGGCCACTAAATTACTGTGATACAGTTATCCCAAAGAGAAAGGAATTGCTGAGATGGGGGAAATGTGCATTTCGCTTCAGATAGGGGTACAGGAAACACCCTTTGGAAGAGTTATGCTTAGGTAGGAATCTAACAGAAAATGAGCTGGGAAATGGGTCCTGTAAAGGATTCTGAATCAACGAACTGTGCCAGGGTCCTGGGGTAAGAGCTAAGTTGGGGAGGGTCCAGGAAGTAAAGATGGATCCTTGTCCCTGGGGTGAGAAGGAGTATAGGGAAGCTTTAAGTATGTGGGGTCTCCCTGCTCCATACATTCAACTTGTAAGGTGCAGAAATGAAGATTTATGGCAATATTTGCCATGTTTACATCTCCCAAAGGGAAAAAAAGGTGAAAAATGCCAGATAACCAGGAATACTTAAAAGGGGATCTTTTAGTGGTAAGTGGAATTTGACCTTAGCAAGGAAAACTGGACAGACGAGAAGAAATGATAGGATGGGAGAATTGGAAAGCTTCAAGGTTGGAAGGATGGAGATGAGAGCAGGAGTTCAGAGTGGGAAAAAGCAGCTGATAAAAACCACCTGTGAGTGAAGGATGCAAGCACTGACCAGGGCGTGGACAGATGTGACACACAGTAGGATTAGTCTTCAGTTATCTTTCATGTCATATGGTCAGGAAGGAATGCTTCTTTGGTGACTCAGTAGAACATAAACATCTTCTTTTTAAAATACTTACCTTTTATTTTGCTTATGTATGTGTCTGTGTGCACATGTGTGTGTGCAGGTACCTGTGGGACAGAAGAGGTCAACAAATCCCCCCTGGAACTGGAGTTATAGACAATTGGGAGCTGCCTGGGTCCTCTGCAAGAGCAAGAGACACTCAACCACTGGGCCATTTCTCTACCCCATAAACAACATCTGGGTGGCAGTTGAGAACCAGTGGGGGCCAAAAGCAAATGGGGAAATGGATTCAAACGCTCTATGGCTCAACCAAGATTGTGAGGGCAACAGAATGAGGCAACCAAGACTAATCTGGACAGAACCACATCAACTTAGCCACCCTTTTTACCATCCTAAAATTTACTGGTGAAGCATAGCCACCTCCAGACAAGACAGAGAGATAAGATAAGTAAAATAGGTCTTTTTTCATGAGAATGATAATATATGTGGAAGTCCAGTGAGAAAGGAAGCCTCTTCACTTTGTGTATTTTTTATATGTTTGTTTGTTTGCTTGCTTGACTTTTGAAGTCTAGCTGTTGGCCATCCAGTTCATTTAAGAGGAAAGTAAGGCATGGAACACCAAATACTTTGCTTTTCTGTGTTCTGAAAATTGGTTTTAGAGTCAGGAACAAGGATTGTTTGTGGAGGCTGTGCACTTACCAACAAACAAAGTGGGTGAAATAAAATGTGAGGAAAATTAGTTTTGCTCTGTACCCTTCCCTGGTAATGAAATATCCAATTAAAAGAAATTATGAGCCTTTAAGGATGATTGCTCTTGCACAAAGTGAGCTGAAATGGAAATTCATAACCACACGCCATCTCCATCCTAGAAGCCTATTAATTGGAACGATTTTCATAAAAGCTTAGGTTGAACACTCTCATTAACAAGGCATACCTTTGTGGAGAAGCATCCAGCTTTGAGCTCAGTAAATGTTCCCAAGCTCTCTGCCCTTTAAGCCACAGGATTCAGAATTATATTTCAGAAGCACTCAATGATACAAACAGCTGAGAGCATGCCAGGCCCCATTGCACCACAGTTCTATAGATTTTTGTCCTGTGAACACATTTTTTTAAAGCCTGAAAGAAAGGAAATAAGGTGATACATGTCTATATGTGTGTATAGTAAATGCATTTGTAGATCTCTCTCTCTCTCTCTCTCTCTCTCTCTCTCTCTCTCTCTCTCTCTCTCTCTCTGTGTGTGTGTGTGTGTGTGTGTGTGTGTGTGTGTGTGTATGTGTGTGTGTGTGTGTGTGTGAATGCACAGGTGATACCTGCTATAGCATATATGTGGGAGTCAGAGGATAACCTCAGGTGTCAGCCTTTCTTGCCTTTCAAGCCTTTCTGCCTTGTTCAAGACAGGGGTCTTCTTTCTTTTGATTCTTATGTACTCCAGGCCAGCTGGACTGCAAGCTTCCAGGATATGATGGTTAAGCTTGGTTGTCAACTTGACACAACTTGGAAGAGGGACCCTCATTTGAGAAACTGCCTTCAGCAGATGGCCCTGTCAGTATGTCTGCAGGAGCACTTTCTTGATTAATGATTGATGGAGGAGGGCCCAGCCCATTGTGGGAGGTGCCATCTCTGAGCAGGTGAGCCTGGGCTGTGGAAGAAAGTTAATCAAGCATGAGGCAGAGAGCAGGACAGCAAACAATGTTCTTCCAATGTCTACCTCCATTCCTGCCTCCATGTTCCTGCTTAAGTCCCATCCAGGCTTCCCTTGATGATGGACTGTAATCTGTAAACAAATTCCTTTGCCTCCAAGTGGGTTTGGTTGGTGTTTTATCATAACAACAGACAAACAAACTAGAACACAGGGATTTTCCTGTCTCCACCCCCTGTCCTTCCTTAGGAGCCCTGGGATTACAGACAGCCATGCCCAGATTTATACGGGTTCTGGGAAATTGAAATCAGATGCTCACATTTGTACAGAAAACATCAGTGCCTACTGAGCCACCTCTTCAAACCCAGCACGTGCAATTTTTGATAGAACACATATATTTTCTTACTATATATCTTTATACAGTATATATATATATATAAGTATATATAATATCTACATATATAGATATGTACTACATACATATATGATGGCTGACATAATTTGGGGATCAAAGATCTCCAATTCCAATTTTCTACCTCTCTAAGCTTCTGACCTTCAAAGTCCTCTTAACAGCACCCCCTGAAAATATTTCTGGATCAAAGTTTGCTGACATAACGATATTCACAAATAAGCCATGAAATTTCATGTGTCAGCTATAATATTTCTCTGGAAATCAGTGAAAATTTAATCTCTGTATTTGTCCACTAAAAGCAGGCAGAACATGTGAAACAGTGTGGATACTGACAGCTAATTTTTCCTCTCATTTTCCCATGTACCATTTCCACATAGAAATATTGTTTGATAATTAGTCATTAATCCAGACAGTTGTATATTGTGAGAGGATTTTGATGTATTCTCCTGTAGCTGATCCTGACAAAAGAAAAATTGCAAGTTGACTTTTCCATAGTGTCTATGTTTGCTGGAGAGTGGCTAGGTCAAAGTCTTTGTTTCAGTATTCACATACTTTAACTAAAGATCAATGGCTACAAGAAAGGATGGGAATTAACCACCACCTTTGGCGCTGATTGGTCAATATGATAGTTGCCCTGGCAGTAATAATAATTTAAATGATCAACAGTACGATCACTGTTTTCTGGAGCTTGGAAAATGGTCCAGTGGGTTAAGTGCTTACTAAGCAAGCATGAGGAACTAAGAGCAGAACCCCAGCACCCACGTAGAAAGGAGGGCATGCCAGCATTCACACTAAACCCCAGTGCTAGAGGTAAGACACAGGAGGATCCCTGAGGCATGCTGACCAGCCAGTCCAGCCAAGTCAGTGGGCACCAGGGTCAGAGAGAAATCCTGTCTTCAAAAATAGAGTGGAGAAGTAACTGAGGAAGACACCTGACAGCAGCCTCTGGCCTCCATATTAACCTAACATACATGTGCATGCATGGACACACATGTGTGAACACCTACACACAAAGTAAAAATAAATAAATAATAAGCAAACAAACAAACAGTATATAATAATTGATGCCCAACTGTTTCAGGAGCTCTTCTTCAATCACTGTGTATATATATATATATATATATATATATATATATATATATATATATATATATATATACATATATATATTCTTTAAAACTTTCTGGTTGATTCAGCATTTGCAGGACATTCACAGGAAAACCCACAAATTCTGCAACAGTTTCTGACACCCATGAAGTTTGTGGGGAAGTTATAGAATCCATCAGCTCTATTTACTTACAGTACTGCAAAAGTTTGGGTTTTGTGGGTGGAAATTGACTCTATGCAGGTCATTCCTAATTCCAACTATACGTGGAAGAGAGATTTGCGGCCGGTTTCCCCTAGGAACATTCTCGACTAAGATCCTAGGTGGCAAGTAGCATTGAAATCATCCAGAAACTAGATATCAATAAACCAAAAAAATCCAATTACAAAATGGGGTACAGATCTAAAGAGAAAATTCTCAACAGAGAAATCTCAAATCTTTAAGTGTTTCTTAAAAACACTTAAAGAAATGTTCAACATCCTTAGCCGTCAGGGAAAAACAAATCAGAGCAACTCTGAGACTCCATCTTACACCTTTCAGAATGGCTAAGATCAAAAACACAAGTGACAGCTCATGCTGGCAAGGATGTGGAGCAAGGGGAACACTCCTCTATTGCCGGTGGGAGTGCAAACTTGAACAGCCACTTTGGAAATCAATATGGTGGTTTCTCATAAAATTGGAAATCACTTTACCTCAAGACTTAGGTATACCACTCCTAGGCATATACCCAAAGGATGTTCTACAATATCACAAGGACACTTGAACAACTATGTTCATAGCAGCTTTATTCATAATAGCCAGAAACTGGAAACAACCTAGATGTCTATCAACCAAAGAACGGATAGAGAAAATAGGTACATTTACACAATAGAGTATTACTTGGCTGTTAAAAACAATGACATCACGAAATTTGAAGGCAAATGGATAGAACTAGAAAATATCATCCTGAGTGAGGTAACCCAGAAAGACAAACATGGGAGGCACTCACTCATAAGTGGGTATTATCCATAAAGTAAAGGAGAACCATGCTACAATCCACAGACCCAGAGAAACTAAATCACAAAGAGGACTCAAGGGAGGACACATGAATCCACAGTGCAGGGGAAATAGAATAGACATCACAGGTGGACAGAGGGAGTAGTCTGGATGGGGGTTGAGGATGGGAACAGAAAGGATCAGGTGGGGGGAGGATGGAGGGAGAAAATAGTGAGAAAACAACTGGAATTGGGGCATCTCTTAGATGAGCTATAAAAGTAGTGCAATGGAAACTCCCAGGAATCTGTGAGGGTGACCCCTAACTAAGACTCCTAGCAATGGGAGACACTGAGCCTGAACCTGCCATCTCCTGTAACCAGGCAAGACTTCCAGTGAAGGGACTGGGACCCTAACCCAGCCACTTAATCTTTGACCTACAATTTGCCCTACCTACAAGATATACTGTGGTAAAGGTGGCTCAGAAATTATGGAGTGGCCAACCAATGACCTGACACTGCCTAGATGGCCAAAACCAAGAGACTGGACAATCCAAAGACCTAGGATAGAACTAAACATGATTGACCAAAAAAATCAATGGAATGATTCCTAATGATATTATGCTATACTCATAGATCATTGCCTAGCCCAATTGTCATCAGAGAGACTTCACCCAGCAATTGATGGAAACAGGAGATCCACAGCCAAACATGAGGCAGACCTCTGGAAATAGTGTGGAAGAAGGGGAGAAAGGATTGTGGAAGTCAGAGGGGCCAAGGACACCACAAGAAAACCCACGGAATCAATCAACTAACTTAGGCACACAGGGGCTCAAAAAGACTTAACTGCCAACCAGAGAGCCTGCATAGGACTGACTTAGGCCCTCTACACATATGTTACAGTTGTGTAGCTTGGTCTTCTTGTGGGGCTCCTAACAGTGGGAGCAGGGGCGCTCTCTGAATCTGTTATCTACTTTTGGGACCCTTTCCTCCTACTGGGTTGCCTCATCCAGTCCTGATAGGAGAGGAAGTGCCTAGTCTTACTGCAATTTGAAATGCCATGGCTGGCTGATATCTATGGGAAGCCAGCCATTTTCTGAAGAGAAAGCAAGAGGAGTGGATGTTTAGGGGGGGTTAGTGGAGATTGGGGGAAGGACTGGGACGAGAGGAGGGAGGGTGGGGAAAATGTGATTGGACTGGGAAAATGAATTAATAAAAATTAAAAAATCATCCAGTGCATTTGCTGAATGATTAATGTGCAATTGGGCATCAGGAGCACTGGATTCTTGAGGAGCAGTGCCAAGATAAAGGAGGTGAGCAATACATCTCCTCTCACTGTCCCTACACATTTCCCTATTGCAATTAACACACTGGGCTTTGCTAATATTGAATTCAGTAGCAACTTGTCTGCATAAGCCAGCATCCCAACATAGCAAACAGGACATGGACACCCTCAACTGCCTCCTCTGGGAGACAGAAGAAACTGAGTCCAATCTGTCTAACCTGGATTGGGTGACAGAAGACCTCACCCAATGGAAATATTTAGAAACAAGAATGGAGATGTGCTTGTAAACCAACTTCTGATGACTTCCTGTTACACTCGTATATTAGGTTTCTCTCAGCCCTCATCAGAGAAGCTTCACTTTGCAGTGGACAGTGATTGATACAGAGACCTACATCTGGAAGATGCAGAGGATAAGAGACCATAGAATACTCAGTCTTAAGTGGGACATCTGCATCACACCTCTCCATCCAGTGCTCAGAGATCATGGTGCAAGAGAGGACAGAAAGATTCTAAGAGCCACAGGAAAGAGTGCTTTCTGGAAGTAACCAATCAGTTGCACATATGAACTCACAACAGTGTGACAGCATGCACAAACCCACACAGGCTCATGGGAGACAAAAATCCCAGCATGGAGAGGGGAGGTGGACTCAAAGTCCCACCTCTACCTAAGTAGCTATTGGCCGGTGATAGCTACTGAGAGAAGAGGGAATTTTCTTTCAGGGTGTGTTCAGATAAGGCCACACATCCAGGAGCACAAGAGCAGTGCAAACTGTACTAATGGATTTTAAAAAAGAAAAGAGAAGGACACAATGTTGAGTGGGTAGGGGAGGAGAAATGAATCTTGAAGGAGGGGTGAGTGTGATCAAAATGTATTGTATGAAATTCTCAAAGAACTTATAAAAAGAAGAACAGAAATAGGAATCATGTTGGCATAGCCTTGAGATGGTGTGACATTTTCGTTCTCTCTTTTCGGAAAACAAAATATAAGTCCCAGTGAGAGTGCAAAGGTAAGGGGCTTAGGGTCTGAGGAGGGATGAGCATGGAGAATGGTAAAGAAGATATATATGAACAAATTTTCTGAAGCCAGATGGAATGAAATGACTTCTGGCACACTAAGAGTAGAGATAAGTCCCAAAGGCTCTAGCCAATAGTTCACCATGGAATTTTTTTTCCTAGTGGAAGATGGTAATTTAATATTAAAGGGATTAACCACATAGAAATGGTATCAATTACTATATCATTGAACATCACAATAGGAGAGACATATGTAATCTAGAGATTGAAACATGGCATGTGCAGTTTATAAAATCAAACGGTATCTAAATTGTACAAGAGCCACATGACTTGACTTCTTTGCAGAACTTTGAACTCTTCTCATGGTCAGTTTAAGTGTTATTCCCTTGTCCCCAACCCCCAGTCTAGTAAGGAAGATATCTATGAGCCTGAAGGAAAAATAAAGTATAAAATAAATGGCACATTATCTGTGTGAACAGCAAGAAAATGAAAATTTAGTTTTCAAAGAATGGTTAATAACAGGGACTTCACAAATGTGTTTTTCTGTAATTATTCATATAATTTCATTTTCTTTTACAAATTAGAGAAGTGGGGGTGATTTTACTGTCCTTTGGAAAAAAAGACTTACTAATGCAATTTTACTGTTTGTCTATTTGTACTTTTCGTGTAGATTGCAAATCTGTGCTCAAGTATTATTTAAATGGCCTATTTGCTTTAGGAATTAAATCTCTCCTTATATGAAAAATGGAAGAACATGCTTGACAAAATTATTTCCCCAAAATACCTAGATCTGTTCAAAACAAACTCATGAATTTGAAAGATGAGGGGCCACAGCAGGAAATCTTCATTGATTTTTATAATAGTGAATTGTGAAAAGATGTTCAAAGTGTGGTGATACAATGACTCCTAATGACATTCTGCTATATTCATAGATCAACTATCATCAGAGAAGCTTCTTCCTGCAGCAGATAGGAACAAATGTAGAGACCTACAGCCAGACCTTCCAGGGAGAGGGAGACACTGGAACACTCAGACCTAAATGGGATGCCTCCATCAAATCCCTCCCATCACAGAGCTCAGGGTATCCTAAGGATGAGAAGGCAGGAAGAATTTGGGGCTGAGAGCTCCCAGCTGTTCCTGTTAACATGCCTTTGCTCCATCATCTTGGACTCTTACCCTCTGCAACTGTAAGGCCAATTAAAGACTTTAGTTTATAATTTGCCTTGGTCATGGTGCTTTAGCACAGCAATAGAATAATAACAAAGACAATGCAGAAAGATGTGATTTGACTTGCTGCTTGGAGCTCCTGTCACTGTGTCTTCTCCCAAGATGTTGGACTCTAACTTGAACTCTGAGCTGAAATAAACCCTGTCTTCCTTGAGTATCTTTTCTAAGAGTCTACCATCAAAGCAACTAGAAGAAAAACTAAGAAATCATGACTAGCCCTCTTAAATGGAAATTTTCTCAAAGTACACGTTAACGTAAATGTATATATGATTGAAAAAATACATACTAGTCGTGCAAAAAAAACAGGCATTTGCAAAAACTACATTTTTTTCTTCTGTATCTATTGGCATTGTCTTGAGGGCTTTATATGTGTTCCTACAGTGTATATACATGTGTCTACACCTATAGACATACATATGTGTGGTAAAGATGTGCTCTTTTCCATGTGCATTTCCAAGTCATGTTTTGTTTAAAGACTCTCCAGAAGTAGAAAACTTCATGAACAAATACGAAATGCTATTAAAAGCTCTGTCTTTATAAGAATAAAAATGTGTTTAAATAAGCTTCCAGTTGGTAAACACATAGGTGGCCGAACAACAACGCACAGGACTCAGATGGACAATGGTGACCGTCGAAGGTGGCGGTGTGCCTAACGCCTTCACCAAGCCTTGCTTACACTCTAAACTCACACTAGCTGAAATCCAGCCTTTTTCATTCTTCCAGGCTTCCCTGCCACATTAATCACTTTTTCCTGGTGCTGGGACAAAAGTTCTTCCTGACAGAAGCAACTTAAGGGAGAAAGGGAATATTCAGGCTCACGGTTTAAGAAGGGATCCAGCCTATCATGTTGGAGACAGCATGGTGACAAGAATGTAAGGCAACCAGTCACATGGCACCTGCAGGAAGAAAGAACTAACTGCTTATTCTGCCTGAGACTTCAGTCCTACTCTCAGGATAGGCCTTCCCTTTTCAGCTAATGCAGAAGTGTGTCTCCTAAGGGATTCCAAATCCAGTCAAGTTGACAACAAAGACAAAGCATCACATCCACCCTTTCAGCAATAAACCGGGGCATCCTGCTAAGTGCAGGGGTTCACTCTTTGCTCTTCCTGTTGCTGCCTTGTCAGGTTAGTGTGGTACCAGTGAATTCTCCTCTGTAGCTGTCCATGGCTCCATGGTACAGTATGTCCAACTCTGATATAGAAGGAAGGCATGGCCATTGGCATTGTTACCATCTTCTACAGATAATCACCTTGTTGAGGTCAGATTCCCAATGTAGCTTCTGTCTGCATCTTCAAATGACCCATCATGGCAGATTTTTAAATCAAGAAGTTTTTCCTGCTTCTCCCTTAGAGATGGAATCTCATTATCCTTTCGTCCCTTCCTTTTCCTTTCTTTTTCTTCCTTCCTTCCTTTCCCTTCCTTCCTTCCTTCATTCCTCCCTTCCTCCCTTCCTCCCTCCCTTCCTTCCTTCCTTCCTTCCTTCCTTCCTTCCTTCCTTCCTTTCTTCCTTTCTTTCTTATTTTTGAGACAGGTCTCACTATGTAGCCCTAGCAAGCCTGGAATTCTCAATACATACCAGGCTGACCTTGAACCAGAAAAATTCTCCTGACTTTATAATCCCTTTCTTAAATCTGGCTGGCCTTAGTTACTTCGTTGATCAAAAGGATCCTATAGATGTGATATTAGGGAACTTTTGAACTAAAATCACTAAAAATCATTGGTGTTGGTGTTGGTGTTGTTATAGTTAACACTATTATTATTATTATTATTATTATTATTATTATTATTATTACTATGTGTATATGACAGGACAACTTTGTGGAATTGATTCTCTCTTTCCACCTTTACGTGGGTTCCAGCAATCAAACTCACATTACAATGCTTGTACAAGGCATGTACCTTAACCTGCTGAGCCATCTCACTAACCTCATTAAAACTTATAGTCTCCATGTGGATTCTTGCTCTTGGGATAAGATGTGAAATATCTTGGAATTATGATATTTTGCTGCAAGGAAGTCAAAGAAGCTGAATGAGGAAGTTGTACGGAACTAGAGTTGTGTCAACTGTACAGACACAAGTACCAACCACCTGTGCAGATGAGGAAACCATCTGATTGGTCCAGTCGCATCAAGTAGGATATGAACTACTGAAAAGCTGAGCCTCAGGCTTACAACTTCACTGTGCCATCTCAGCTAACTCCAGGTGCTTCACTCCCCCTCCACACACCCGCAACACACCTCACTGTTGAATAGGAACAAACCATCTCCCATGAACCCTGCCCCACCTTCTTATCTACAAAAGTCTAATAAGATGGTTCTTTTATATACTAGGTTTCAAGCATGGCTTATGCAGAAATAGATAACAGGAACAAACCCTATCCCCATGTACACGCACATGGCTAGTTCTCAAGAGGTACCCATGCTTAGCCTTTGGAATGACCCATGTTTCTCTGGGCTCCCATGCATAGTTCTCCCACAGAATGGTGCATTGTCAGTAGATCCCAAGCATCTACAATTGTGTCCATAATTATCCTTTTTGTAAATGATTTTCCCCTCATTGCATGTATGCAACAGGAAGGAAACAGCATCCTGTCAGATGTCGTGACATAAGCAGCAATCCCTCAGTGGTACAAAAATGCCAGCCAGGAGACCTTGCAGCCTGAGATGGAGGCCACTGGCTGGCAGAAAAATCTATTGGCAGACATCTAAGTGGAGGGTGGAGTCAGGTGAGAGAAGAATCTAAATTTCCAAAAGCTGTAACTAGAGTAAATTGCAAGAGCATAATGGGTGGTTTGAGACCTAGCTATTTCCTGGGATTTTCTCTGTGCTTAGAGCAGAAAACAGCAATCTGCTTTCTTGACCTCCTTGCCCAGTAAGTGAGTGTTTCTTTTCCAACTAGTCAAGGAAGCAGCTAAGTGCTTTGGGAAAAGTTGTAAGAAAGACCATGTTCCTTTTAAAGGGTAATAAAAGCTGAAACTTCATTTTGAAAATTAAAAACCAATTATGAAATAGTTTCTGACACACTTAAAAACTGGCCTGGCTCTATGTTATAGAGAATGTGTAAAATAATAGAAATAATAACGCAATTAAGGTGAGAGTGTAACATTGGGTTATCTCATGATCTGAATGTCAAATATCCCTTCCATGCTCGTGTGTTTAAACACATGGTCTTGGGTTAGCAGTGCTGTCGGGGAGCCCTGAGGAGGTATAGTTTAAAGGAAGTAGGCTAGAAAGGGGTAGGTTTTATAGTTCAGACCTGCTGCCTGTCTTAGACTGCTTTCCCAGCTACATACATGTGAACAAGTAGCTTCACACCCATGCAGTCATAGCTGAGACCCACATCATGCCTTCCCTACCATGATGGACTATGTGTTTAAGTTATAGGCCAGAATAAACCCTCCCTCCCTTAATTGTTTCTTCTTAGGTATTTGGTCATGGTAATGAAAAATATAATTAATATGAATGAGATTTCAATTATTTTCCTTTAGTTGTCTTTTTTCAGGAATTTCTTTGCTTTGCTAATGCTCATTTAACACATAGAGATTTCTATTGTTAAAATATATGGTCTCATGGAAAGGCTGAATAGTTTTCTGACTATGTGCACATAAGCTGCAATGAACTTGGTCAAGAAATGATAAATAATAGGTGAGAAGCTGTTTGGGTATTTGATTTTTTTTTGGGCTAGTATTACTAAGATAATGCGAGACTTCACTAGGAGTGACACACGGTTGTCTGGCATTTGATAAAATGTTAGACTGCTCTGCCACTTATCTGAACATAATCACTGTGAGTACTACAGCCACCAGTCTGATAAATGACCAGGCTCCTAACTAGTCAGTGAGCAGGTAGCATCCACAGCATGGAAACACTGGACAAGAGGGATTCACATTCCTCGTAGGACCTGTTAAGATAATACGAGATTTCGTCTCACAACATAGAAGACTGTGAAATGTCAAACTGATAGGATGTTTGTTTCTGGAAATTTCTATTTAACCTTTCAGCCACATGTAACTGCAACAGTGGATGCCAGACTGTTGATGTGTGTGGGAGCTATTGGAACTGAGTGTGACACCTAGCAAGGGTCACTGTGTGGTTCTGGTTGTCTCCTGGGTAATCACCAGGGTTTGCTTCCAAACAGACCTCTGTCCCTGGGGAGAACTGTCCTTCGGCTCTCTTTCCCACTCTAGTCTCTGCTTTGTTGTTTAAACAGTTAACAGTTTCTTGAGAGCGTATGGACTCTTCTCTACTTCATAAGAGCAATATGTATTAACCTCTATTTTATTACATATTTCCATTTTATTTCTTTGGGAACTGTTATGGTATGGATGAAAATGTCCCTCACCCCACTCCACCCCCGCAGACTCATGTGTTTGAATATTTAGTCCACTTAGTGGTGAAACAACAGAAAGGAAAGGAAACTAAAACACAGGCATTCCTCTAATTATCTACAGATCTTCTCTGAGATCCCACTTCTCAAAAGACCCATGATCCCCCTATATTACTACCCTGTGGACCAAGACTACAACTCATAAGCTTTGGTGGGCATTCAAGATCCATATCTTTTTGTTGAGACAGGGTTTCTCTGTATAGTTTTGGTGCCTGTCCTGGATCTCGCTCTGTAGACCAGGCTGGCCTCGAACTCACAGAGATCCACCTGGCTCTGTCTCCTGAGTGCTGGGATTAAAGGCATGTGCCACCACCACCCGGCCAAGATCCATATCTTAACATGCTGCCCCAGATCCCAAAGGTCCATGTCCACATCCCAATATAAAATGTATTCATTCCATCTCAAGCATCAAAAAGTCTCAGTTGTTCAAGCATTGCTGAAATGTCCAAATCCAAATTCTGCTTTGAAACCAGAGAAAAACTAACTGTAAACTATCATGAAAACTAAAAACGAACATTATTCGTTCCCACCATGCATCAGTGACACAGTACAAAACACATATTCCCACTGAAAAGGAAAGAACTGAGAAATACAAAAGAAATACAGGCCCCAAATAAAGCCAAAGCCAAACAAGCAAGCATTAATTTCTATATTTCCATGTCAGGCATCCAGAGCATCCTGTAATTTTGGATGTTGACTCCTCCCTGATTAGATAACCCTGCACCCTGTGTCCTTGTTGAGGGCAGCTGACATGATCACTCTGTTGAGCTGGACAGGTGTTGTACACTTCTGGTCTCTCTATCTTCCTGGGATCTCCATGGCATTCCAAACTTCTCTCATCAGTCCTACACAAGGCTTCATCAAGGATTGCTTGCAGAGAGACCTGTGCCTCACAACATGCAGCCTGTTTTTCCAGGCTTTCCTTTGAGATCATGATGGACACCTCCCTGACCCTGTCACTCCAGTAAGTGTCTTTCTCAAGCCCCCAAAGAAATCAGAAGCCATGTTAGAGATGTCTAAACACTTAATGTCAGAGAATTCAGAGAATTCTCCTGTCTTTGATCTGATCTAAATTCTAAAGAGGTCCCTCTTCGTAGGAATCTCAGGCTGTCCTCTGGCCACCCACTTTGTCTACTGAAAAATTCTATAGTGGAAACTCAAGTGTGTATTTTCAAGTTATAGAATCTACCCTATATACAATTCCTTCAAGTACCTAGAGAAAGTAAATAATACTCAGTTCCATAATATGAAAAAGTTTGTCACATTCAGGAATAGCCTGAATCTACTTAAAGTTTGTTTAAACAACTAAACACAAAGATTAAAATAAGGACCACCAAAATAGTCCCTAGAAACAATCCCAAAGACATAATAAAATCAATAATAAAACATTGAATGACAGAAATATTAGCAATGACAAGAAAAAGTGGTTTTATGCAAATGTGTTCCTAAAAACTTGGTTTGGTTTGCATAGCTCTTGATCCATCTAAAACAAAAGGGAGAGAGGGATTTTAATAATTCTCCCAAGCTAATAGTTTCCTCCAGGCTCTTCTGGGTGCTCTCTGTGTCTCTGTAACCTGAATGTGTTCCTTAGAGAAAGCCTTTGCTTGCTGTATTTTTTGTAGACTGATTGTGTTACCTGTTGGAGTCTGCATGAGTGCAGACACCCATTGAATCAATCCTGAGACACACTGCAAGGTTTATTAAAAATTAATTTGTAACCACTTGACAGCCTCTCTGTTGAGGATATACCCTGAGATTCATTTCTACATTAATTCTCATTTGTAAACTACATTCGTCTTTCCTGAAGGCAAGAAGAGATTGGGGAATCTAATGTGGTTGTGATTTAATGGACTTTATTATGAAGAGAAACTGTGTACAGGGTTGTAGCAGGTCAGAGAGCACAGTCCCAGAGAGAGAGAAGGAAATGAAAATTAGAATGCAGTCGACCCTGAATTCAACTCTTTCACCGCAGTAGAGGGAAATAGTGACAGGCAGGGAGCTAACATAGAGTAGAGCAAACTCAAAGCCGCCCAGTGATGCTGAGCCTCCATGAGTGTGCTGGGCTCCTCTTAAAGGCATAGGATAAGTTGCACATGCCAGATTTAAAGATGAACATTTCAACACCCTGAGAGACTGTGAGAAAATGAATAACCACCCTAGATGCCCACCTAAAGCACAGTGAAAAGTAATATGGAGTGACATGTGTCTCGTCCCTTAGCACGAGGCTTTACTTCCATGCCCCAGCTGGGGGAGGAATGAAGAAAGATGGTATCTGGTTGTGAAGGACCCATGAGAAATGCAAGATCATGAAACAAAGAATTGTGACTAAACATCATGGACGCTCTGTGTGCCTTGGAAAAGTGGACAAGCAAAAGTGGCTTTAGAAGAAAGGGGGCTGGCTCGGTGAATGAAGGTGCTTGCTGCTAACACTGACCAACCCGAGTTCAACACCTATGCCAGGAAGGAGAGAAGCAACTCCTGGAAGTTGCCCTTTGATGATCTAAACCTACACAAATAAGGACCCCAAATGATGAGGTGTTGGTGGGGAGGACCAGGCATGAGAAATAAAGAAGACAAAATCAAAAGCTAGAAGCTAGAGGTCTTACATAATTTGATGGCTTATATCAAGTGAGTTTATGAAGTAGTACAGCATTTTATATATCGTTTGTAAAAGAGAGATAGGCTAAGATCAGCAGAAAGCCAAATCAAACATTGTGGGCAAATAGAACACAGGGTACCTCAGACACAGCTGCCTTAGGACTGATAACCACAGCCCTTCAGAGGAGAAAACCACATTCCCAGGAACCAAAACCTTATCACCTTGAGGCCCTGGCCCTAGCCCCAGCCCCAGCTACAGACCAGACCTTGTAAAATCTGTCCCTGGGCAAGGACACAGAATGAGTGTTCTCTTTGTCCTCTCATCAGCCCTCTGAGAAATCCTGGGGTCAGTCTGGGTCCCAACACTCTGACCTCCACAAGTGTGTGCACACAAGATAAATAAATATGGAATAAAAACCTTAAGTAGCTTCAGTTTAAAGCCTGAGGTTTCATCATTTAGAAAGGACTCTGCAGCAGCGTGGTTTGAATAGGTATAGCCCCTATGGATTCATATGTCTGAATGCTTGGTCTATAAGGAGTGGCACTATTAGAAGGTGTGGCCTTATTGGTAAAGGTGTGGCCTTGTTGGAGGAAGTGTGTCACTGTGAGGACAGGCTTTGAGGTCTCATATGCTCAAGCTATGCCCAGTGTGGGACACAGTTCACTTCTTGCTGCCTGTGGACCAAGATGTAGAACTCTCAGTTCTTTCTCCAGCACCATGTCTGCCATGCTTCTCGCCATGGTGATAATGGATAAGAGTTGCCATGGTCATGGTGTCTCTCCATAGCAACAGAAACCCTAACTAAGACATTTCCCATTCAGGTCATTGTGTTGGGATATAAAAAGGAAATCAGTTACCTGATCTCATATCAGAATCTGGCACAGGTAACATATTTTATTTGTTGTAAAATTGTTAGTTCTCTAACCACAAGAGAAAACAGCATATGATAGCCCTGATTGTTCCCCGGGCTGAAGACACAGTGAGCCCCTGAGTTTAGTAACACTTGTGTTACTAACTTATGTCATTGTTCTGGCCAAACACTTGATCAGAATGAACTCAAGGAGGAAGGATTGATTTAGACTCACAGTTTGAGTGTACAGAATCATGACAGAGAAGGGGCTACAGATACAGCCTGTGTCTATGGCAGTTACTTGCTTTCTCCTATCCCCAAGGACTAAGAAATAAAGAGAAGGGATAGGCAAGGTCAGATGGAAACCTTTGGGTCTACCCTCCAGAGCTTATGTCCTCCATCTCACACACACACACACACACACACACACACACACACTCACACACACACACACACACACACACACACACACACACACCAGTCCCACAACTCTCGCCCCCAAACAGCGGCACCACCTGTGGACCATGTGTTCAAACACATGAGCCTGTGGGGGACATTTTCCATCCGATTGCTCTTGTATACTGGAAAAGAGTTATATACTCTTAAGAAACTGTTTAACTATCTACACAATAAAGCAAAGACTAGAGCAGAAAGAGAGAACAGCAGCACCGTTCTCTTCAGGGTCAGATGTCTGTTGGGAAACAAAGCCCCAGTGGTTCCCCAGAAGAAGGCAACTAGAAAGCACATTGCGACCCTTGGCTGGTGTCAGACTCAGTTCCAATAGCTCTGCCCACACCAACAGTCTGGCATCCACTGTTGCAGATATACGTAGCCAAAAAATTAACCGGAGAAACAAAAGTTTCTGTGAGTTTTACATTTCGCAGGCTGCCTAAGCTGTGCGATGAAATCTCAGGTTCTCTTACCAGTTCCTACTGGGAATGTGAATCATCCATTTGTCTGTTGTTTCCATTTTGTATATGCTACCCACTCACTGACCAGTCAGGAGCCTGCTCATTTATCAGACTGATGGCTGTAGTACAATAGTAATTGTGTTTAAAAAACTGAAAATGCAGTCTAACATTGCATTAAATGTCTTTCATTTACTACCTCTCATTTCATCATCCAGGCACAGGATCCTAGCATCATGACAAGAAGGCTGAGTAAGGGTCAGAGAGATTGCTCAGTGGGTCAAAGTGCTTACCTCCAAGCCTGACTACTTGAGTTCAATTCCTGTAATCCACATGGCTGAAGAGGATAATTGACCCCAGCATTTTTCCTTTGACCTTCACATGTGTTATAGTGTGCATCACACACCCCACCACCACCACTACCACCACATATACACAATAAATATTTAGAAATTGTAAAGGGTGAATCTAGTCCTAAATCCATTTTGAAG
Source organism: Peromyscus eremicus (assembly GCF_949786415.1). Classification (NCBI taxonomy): domain Eukaryota; kingdom Metazoa; phylum Chordata; class Mammalia; order Rodentia; family Cricetidae; genus Peromyscus; species Peromyscus eremicus. Next base: position 93,675,545 of record NC_081418.1, read on the forward strand.
GCTATGTTCACAGGGCTTTCATCACAATACAATGTTTCAACTGCTCCTTTCTATTATTGTTTTATCCATCTCTTGTGCCTACTGTAGTGGTTAAGCTTTGTCATAGACGAGTACATGTAGAGTTTAGATTGTACTTATGTGATCAGGTCTACCTGTAGTTTCAGGCATCCTCTGAGGGTCTTGAATATCATCCATGAACATGAGCCTATGTCTATCTAAATTCAGTGCAATGTTCTGGTTGAGTTATAGAACCAGAAGAAATACTGGTAAAATCTATAATGTATGTAATTGTGTAAACCAGTATCAATTTCTTAGCTGTGACGGAAGGATCATCATTATACAAAAGGCTAATGTTATAGGAAGCTAAGAGATGAGTCTATAGGAAGTTATGGCTACTCTTTCCCAATTTGGGCAAATGTAAAATTATCAAGAGAGAGAGGGCTACATCATATGAGGGCACTTAAAAGGAGTTGGTCACAGGCTCTCCATTCCAATGAGAACTTGGAGCACCAGACCAGCTAATGGCCACAACAGTCACAGAGATCCAGTTATTCCACACAGAGTAAGGCTCCTTGCCATAGGCACTGCCATCTAAAGTAAGTCTATACCTCCTTGGTCCTCCTCATCAGGCAACCTGACCTCAGTTAAGGATAGTGGAGTTGGTCTGCGCACCACCATTTCCCTTCAGCCCAACCTGCAACCCTTAAAGTGAGTGTGGGCACACTGAAAACCAAATACACACACTGATGGGTGGGCAAGGGGAAAGCACATATATGATCAGACTCAGCTGTTACAAGGAAAAGAAGCCACTGAAGACATTAAAACACGCCACTTCATAAGCAGAGATACAAGGGGCAATAAAAATGTCATCTAACTCTTTTTGTCAGACATCCCAGAGAACTTTCTACTTGTAGACCAAAATCAAGCACTCATGGAGTAAGGTAGATTAAAAGGCAGCACACATGGCCAAGGCAACCAAGAGCAAATACCCATGGAGCAGGTACATCTAAAGTAACACTTGTGAAGCAAGGTGGACCAAGAACAAGCATTCATGGAGCAAGATGAACCAAGAGCAAGCACTCATAGAGCAAGGTGGACCAAAAGCAAGCACTCATGGAGCAAGAAAAAAATTGAATGCTGACAAATACTGTTGGAAGGTGAATAACATAAATGCAAAAAAACGTTTCAGGAGAATTGGTGAATGACAGATGGAGTATTATGGGATTTGACCCAGTAAATTAAAATATAAACATGAGAAATTCTCTGTGAATGTGAAAGAGAGGTGTAATTATGATGTCTTAGAGGTTGTAACAACACAAGTTATCAAGTATCCACATGAGTACTCCTGTCTCCTTACATTCTTTTTATGAATATCGTGAGTTTTGATAACAGCAGTACTATTTTCTCCCTAAGGATGTTATCCTTGTTTACACAGTCCACTATCTCTAACAATATCCTTCAGAATCAATCTGTGGGCCAGGGATGTGGCTCAGTTGACGCACAGAGCTCCAGGTACCATCCCCAGCACCATATAAACCCAGGTATGATGACACCCACCTATAATCCCAGAACTGCCGAGATGGAGGTGGGAGGATCAAGTCATTCTGGGTGGGTTACATAGTAAATCTAGGATCAGGCCACTGCACCTGAAATCTAGTCTCAAAAAATTCATTTTTTATGAAAATGTATCTTAGCTTGGTTATCATTTTTCCTTCTGTTACAGATAGAAATAAAGGCTGACACACACGGGAAATGTACAGAATAGTGTAATGCACTCAGATTGTGTGTTTATATGTACACACAAAAATGCAACACAAGTATATATCTGTAATGTGTGTATAAATCTATATGGGTCACTGCTTTTCTTCTGTTGACTACGTGTGTTAACAAATGTAGGTGTGCCATGTGCGTAGATGGACAGCCACTGTGCCATGTCTCCAGCACCTTTCCAAAAATATTTAATTATGTTATGTGCATTTGTGCATGAGTGCACTGCCCTCAGAAGCCAGAGGGGGCATCAGATCCTACTGGAGCTGGAGTTGCAGGTGCTTGTGAACTGTCTGAGATGGGTACTGGGAACTGAACTCACTTAACCATTGAGCCATCTCTCCAGCCCTACTTTACAGTATTTGTAAATGTGTATTATACATATACATGCACAGTTAGCATTAAAAATATAGAAATGTTTTACTATCAAGTCTCTCTGGGAACTGAGGCTCAGTGTATTTATATTTCTTTTTGCTCTTTTATTTTTAATTTCTAATTTCATTACAATACATATGTCTTTTTAAAAACAGGATCTTGTAGATTCTCAGCTGGCCTCGAACTTGTTATTTGGCCAAAGATGACCTTGAAGTTCTGACCTTCCTGCTGCTTGCTACCTCCCGAGTACTGGAATGACACTTGTACATCATCACAATGAGTTTATGTGATGGTGGAGACAAACCAAATGCTTAATGTATTCTACAACTAAACTACACCCTCACCACCCACATACAAGTCCAAGCGAGCACGCGCGCACGCGCGCGCGCGCGCGCACACACACACACACACACACACACACACACACACACACACAACATAGCAGCTATATAAATTTGCTTTAGGAATACAACGTGTTCAAAGGTACAAACACCACGTGTAAAAGGCCGAACTCATTGGTGTCCTGGTATGTCTGGTTGTGACAGTCGGGCCGACCCACCTTCCCTTACTCTGAAAGGTGGAAAGAAGAAGAGGAGAAGCTGAGCCTTCCTGTATCCTTTTCAGTGCAACTTCTTCCTTTCCTCTTGACACGGGCTCATTATGCTGCTGTCTAAGAGTAAGCAAACATTTTTGTTCCTGCCACTTTATCTTTCCTTCCCATTTCAGGAGTCACAGGAACTAAGATTTAAGAGTTGCTGGGTGTCATGCGTTGTTTTCTTGAGTGTCCCCCTCCACCCCTGAGTTCTGCTGTTCTGATCACATCCAGCGGGGCCTCTCAAAGACGCCTTCTATAATTCAAAAGCCTTATGGGACTGGAACGTCAACACAGCTCCTCCGTCAGCCCTCAGCAAACCAGTGTCGAACACGCTGGCGCTGCAGGACGGAGAGTAAATGATTTTTACATGTTGTGTGGCTTTTATTCCTTAACAAAAGCGAGGAGAGGAGACCATTTCCTCCCCCTCCCTTCTCCCTCTCCCCCGACATTTTTCTCTTTCTTCTGCCTCCAGTGCCCTTGAAAGCTGCACTGAACCTGACAAAGGATAAACTTGCTGGGAGTGAGAGAAACCAAAGATGCCAAGGGGTTCCGACTCCCTCCCTGAAAATCTGTTTAGACAGCACCTGGGTCACCCTCCTCCGATAGGGCTTTACTCTGTGTGTTATTGTGTTGATGGCATGAGGGGGAAAAAAAGCTAGCATCCCTTGCTGTGGAGTGCTGCTCTATACAATCCCAGCGCCTCCACGGTCCTCTTGAAGCCTCGTTTTGTTGGAAGGGACGGCCTTTCCAGCTTCATCTGTGATCACCCAGAACAGTCTCCCTTTGTTCACAGAGCGACCTTTCCATTTGAGGAAGGGTGAGACGTGTCTTGAAACCTAAACTAACTTTGGCAGGGAGGTCTTTAACAACAACAACAAAATAAAAAGGAGCAGAGACCTCCACGCACAAAAATAAATACTGCAGATTTCATTGTGATGCACGGCATGCTTCTCTTTGCATTCTGTTTGGGGATTACAAAGGACAATGCCAGTGTTCAGAAATGAATGCGACATCACAGGCTGGAGCCTCCCTGGGGTACTGTGGCAGTCCAAGCCTGGCCTTGGAGTTATTTTTATTTCTTGGAAGAGGGCTGGGTTGAGAGGGAGTCTTTCAATCCTGCCAACATCAAGTGGTTTCAAGTGTGAGCAGCTGGACTGTCACCTTGGGAGGGAAGGAGCAGAGCAGTTTGGCTCTGAGACCTGACCCTGAGGACAGGAAGCTCACCAGCATATCACATACATAGAGGAGAAACTCCAGGACTTCCCAGGAGAATGGCCTCATGCTGAAGCTCTACTTTAAAGGAGAGAAAAAAATGTGCTCAAAATGGGGAATCAGGACCCTACTAAACAATGGAGGACCCCATCCTTTTCCGACAGTCCCACACCATTGCCAACATACACCCTGCATACTCACATGCAGTGAGATCCAGGTAGAGACAAACACAGACTGGATGTGGATGGATGCTCAAAGGGGGGACTTTGCAGGTCTTCAGCTGTGACAGTTGAAAGGGCAGCTACAAGTCTGAAACCCACATTCCTACCCTTGTTCCCTGCGGGGAAGATCTCAAAGGTCACCCCGTTCTAGGATCTGACCCTCAGATAGGTTCGCTTCTTCTCAAGAGCTTAAGGAGGCAACTTGGTGAGCACCCTACAGGTTAAAATGAAATACTCTACTGAGGAGTTAAAAATGTGTATTGAGATTGCCAGTCAAAGGAAAAAAATAAATCAAGATGGCTGTATAAAACCATTCCTGTGTATAATAGAGAATTCTGAATAGCATTGAGAGCATGCATTGTTAGACTTTTTTCCACCTCAAATGAGCAAATTCCACCACATGAAGAAGAGCATGCCTAAAAATATAATTCTTTTGTTAAATTCCACAGTTCTCTGTGAATATAGAGCTATTTGGTGTTTAAAAAGTGCCAAAAAAATAAAAAAAAAGTTAAATCAACATGACAGGTAACCATCAAAGTTCAAATATTGCAAGAATTGTAAAGTTAAGTGTAGAACTCATGTGCTCCATAATGGACATCATTGTGGCTTCTAAAAGCACCCTGGGCAGTAATCTTGGCCAGTACATGCAGACAAGAGCAGAGAGAGTCCCCAGGTTATGGGGTAATGGGCATGATGGTCCATGCCAGGAAGTGGTATTCATTCTTCTCACCCAGGCTTTACCTAGAGCCTGGAGAAAGATAAAGGAGTGGGGCTTCTACGGTATCATGGAACTCAAGGACTCAAGGCAAAGTTATTGAGCATCTGCTCAAGGGCCCAAGGAGTCACCTCTTTCAATACTTTTTCAAAATAACTTACTTGAAAATCAAAGAGACACAAAGAGCCTCAGTTACTGCAGTTGGATCCTTCTGAGCAACCATCTAAGTGAAAGGGGTCTGGATTATAACCCAAAGCATAAGCTAAGCAGCATGAATCTCCATGGACATAAACAAAAGGTTATACAAACAAAAAACAAGGAGGATCGCTAAATCTTCCATGTAGAAGCACCCCAAATAGTGTAGGGGGAACTCCCTGCTCCTGAAGAGCAGCTCTCTGTAGTGACTTCCTTCTGAGGAGCACACTATGAAGCAGCATGCAGGGATGGATGACTTGGTGGGGAGACAGGATAGACACCACCTCAGCCAAGCAATCTGGGTCATCATCCACAGGACTGAGTAAGGCTGGCAGTGTGGACAGCTTCACATGTTACAATGAAAACGGCAAGTGAACTCCTTTTATCCTTCCTCCCAAATCAGTTAACCCTGTGTGACCCTGAGAAAAACCATCTGATAAATCTCAATTGAAGGTGGACAAGACAGCTCAGCAGACTGAGGCACTTGTCACCAAACCTGACAAGATGACCTCTGCAAATTGTCCTCTGACCTCTACATGCACATTTTGGCACACACACACACACACACACACACACACACACAATACACAAACATATGCACAAATAAATAAATGTCATTTCATTTTTTAAAATCTCACTTCAGACGTGATCTGAAATATATCTGACCATTCACAAGCAAGGACTAGGATGACTGTGACAGTCTAGTGGAGATCTATGACACTCGAGTGTGCTGTAATCCCCTAGATGTAGTCTGGTACAGATGAGGGGTCTTGTCCTGGGTAAAAACGGAGGAAATGGCACATGTTGGTCAATGTTTTGAAATGACTTTGATAGAGCCCCAAAGCAATATTTCTTGTGTTCACTTCAACTATTTCCATTTCAGAGAAGCTTCTAGCTTGCTTGGTTGCATAACTCCTTTTGATGAGAGGGTTTTGTGGCTGAATTACCACTTCTGTGAAGCCACTGTACACACAGAGAATGGAAGACCACATCCAACTGGTGAAGGAAAGGCTGACTTCCAGTTTCAGAGATTCTCACCACGGCTAAATATTATTACTTAAATTTTTCAGATAGAGAAGCAAAAGCCCCTTCTAATAACTTTTAATGTAAGTGCCTGATTAAGCATTTAAGTCTTCCATTGGGGCATTTTCTTGTCTTTGTTGTTGAATTGCTTGCGCTGGGCCTTGCTCCTTTTTCTTCCGTTCATTTGCATTAGCTCATATTTTTAGAAGACTTTTTATGTTTCAGTAAAGATTAAGCTATTATATATGCTGCAGTTTTTCAGAAAATATTTTAGTATTTGGATATTGAATTTTACATATAATTACAACATTTTGTCTATGTGTTTTATTTTTATTTATCTGCGTAGTTCGTTAGCAAGCTACGTTTTTATAATACGGAGCTGATCTATTAAACTTTGCCTTGGGGGTTTCTGTCTTTGATCTAGGTTTAAAACTAATCAATAATAGAAATTCCCTATCATATATATTGTTGTAGGCTCCTTATAAGGGACGGGAAGAACGGCTGGGGTGATGGATAGAGAGGCAGCAATGTGGGCAGAGGGCAGAGAAGGGTGGGGGAGGGAGCGTAAGGATGGTGCAGTCAGTTTTGAAAACAACATGGCCAAGTAATGCAGAGGGCCTCCAAGCGACCAAAAAGTCAGGGAAATTCCAGAAGGAGCATATATATATGATCCTCCAAAGCCACAGTGAGCTTCTTACCTCAGAACCACCAGGTAATAAATTCGTGTTAAATCAGTAAATTCTTGGTAATCTGATTGAGGAAAAATGGAAATTAAGTAAATAGATGAAAGCAAATAAATGAATAACAGATACATAGATGACAGATAACAGATATATGATACATAAAAGTATACATAGATAGTAGATGAATGATAGATGGATCGATTGATGCTATACAGACCATAGTGAGATGATGATAGGTGATGGATGAAAAAGTAGATAATAGGTGATATATAGATTGATACACAGATAATAGCTAGATAGCTAGATACATGATAGACGTGAGATAGATAGATGATAGTCAATCAGACAGACAGACATATAGGCAGATAAATAGATGATAAATAGTACACAGGTGATAGATAATAGAAAGTAGATAGATAGATAGATAGATAGATAGATAGATAGATAGATAGATAGTTCATAGATATACCGTAGATATACAAACAATAGGTAGATGATAAATGTGTAGACAGATGCTATGTAGAGCACAGTTTGCAGGTGGTAAATGAATAGATGACAATAGAGATATATTATCTATGTTATCTAAATATTTATAATATCTAGAGATAGATCTCTATACACAGATAGATAATTGATTGTGTACAAGAGGGATGTATCAAGGTGTGTGAATGTTAAATTGAGGCAGAGGGTGTGAGGGCATTTCCAGAGAGGTTTGTTTAACTGAGGGAGTGGAGACCAACTCTGAATGCGGGCAGCACCATTTCATGGGTTGGGGTCCACAGCTGAATGAAAAAAGAAAAGAAAAAAGCTCACAGAGCAGCAACGCTGCTTCCTGACTGGAGGCAATGCTGCCTGTGCCTTCCCAGCCATGATGGATGCACTCTCAAACTGTGAACCACAGCAAGCTCCTCCTGCCTTACCTTGCCTTCTGTGCCATGTTTTGTTGGGGAGATGAGTGAATTTACTGAGATAGTATCTAAGAGTTACTTGTTATGGACACACTATATTTTCTTTATAATTGTATACATTTCCTAACTTTTCCACAGGAGCATTTAATAGATTGAGTAATGACCTAGAGATAAATTCCAGTTGATAAAAACCACCAAGTCCCAATCCCTTGAATTTATAAATGTCACTTACTTTGGAAAAGGGATATTGTCAAATATAATTACCTGCATAAGACTGGATCTGTCCATGGTCCATCATGAATGGAGATGAGGCTCGTGAGGCCCCACCTCCCTGAAGAACAGTTACTGGTTTCTGAGGGAGGGATAGTCATATTCCCAGTGATGCATCCACTGGATGCTGCCCTTGTTCTCATAGATAACTTGTGCTCATGCTCACATAAGCAACCCTAATTAAATTCAATGGGCCACACACAAACACAAAAAAGTAAAAGAGAGCTTGATGGCAAGAAGAAGGAGTTAGGTGGGAGATTCAGGGTGGAGATAAAGAGAGGGTAGAGGGGGAAATATGATAAAAGTACACTATATACATTTGAAGTTGTAAAAGATGTTAAATGTTAAACTAACCTTGAGGACATTGTTTTTAACTATATAGATTGGCATGGGGCATCATCACACATACCTTTACAAAAAAGGACAAGGAGAGACACATGGAATTAGAAAGGGAACCTCAGCCAAAAGGCAGCGATTGCTGGAGCATGCAAGCCACAGAACACCTTGTATCACCAGAAACAGAGGTCAGCGACAAATCCTCCCCTGCAGCCTCCACAGAGAGTGTTGGCATGGCTAGCTTGTGTTCTGACTTGAGCCCACAGGACTATGAAGAAGAATCTCTGTTACTGTCAGCCACGGTGATGACAGTAACTGGTTAGCAGAACTCTTGCTGGATACACAGCAAAAGGTGTTGGAACCAAAGAATTGGCACAGCTTTTTTAAGTCCCTGTTTGTATTGTCATGTGAAATTATACTCAAGGCTCCTAAAACTTTCAGTGTATCTTTAAATTATTTCTATGCATTTATTTTCAGTTTATTGTTAATTATTTTTCAGTTTGCTGCTGTAATTAAGTGATGTTTATAGCCCTTTAATGTCTAACGAGTTATTAATGGTATAAAAAGTTAATGACTTTTATATATTTGTTTTATAACACACCATCTTAATAAGTTCCCTTTGGGATCCTAACAGCTTTACAATTTATTTTTGTGACTTTTCCATGTACAGGATATGTCACTCATAATTTAAAATAATCTGGTGTCTTTCCAATATTTTCACTATTTCTTTGCCTTATTGTTTTATTCAAAAGGACTAGAACAACAGAAGTAGCTGGACTAGCCATCTTTGCCTAAGCTTGGATGCTTTTTCTAGGGCCATCATTAAGGATGCCATTGACTGGTGGTTTCAGATTTTTTTAAATTATTCTTACCTGTTACTCTAGAAATTTTCTTTTATTTTAACTTTAGAGATTTATTTTATTTTGTTGGTATTTTACCTGCATGTATGTCTGTGCACCACATTCATGCAGTGCCCACAGAGGCCAAAAGACAGCATCGATCCCCTGGAACAGGAGTCATGGACACTTGCGAGCTGAGTTGTGAGTGCTGGGAACTGAGCCAGGTCCTCTGAAAGAGCAGCCAGTGCTGTGCTCACAACTGATGACCCATGCCTAGAATTTTTCTTTCAATATATAGTGAATGTTTAATCTTATCTCTTGTCTATAAAGAGCAGACTGTAGATTTGGTCCTGCTCTGTTAATCTTTCCTAGTTTCCTGCATTAAACTCATCTTGGCCTTTAAAATAACAAATGAATTATATCTGTTAATATTTTATTTAGAACTCACATCATTAGCTCAGGTGTATGTGTAGTTATCCAACTGAGAGGATTAAAAAGGTTTTATTTTTTTAATGTCAGAAAGTATTTAATCTTCTCCAGCGCTCTAGAACATTTTATATTTATTTCCTTCTTTCAAGTTATTTTTATGTTTATCAGACAATGAATTATATAATTAAAATATGGAAAAAATTCTTAAAGATGTCTAAAGAAATACATTATTTTTCTGGTCAGAAATTTGGTATCCCTTTTGCCACCCGCTTCTATTCTTTAATGATTAGTCCTGGTATTTATCTTGGCAATTCCATATACTTGTTGATTCTGTTCTTAATTCACCAAATACAGGCATTATTTCTAAACTTTGCGTGGGGAGTTCTCTATGCACATTGCCCCAACTTTCCCTTTCTTTACACCCTCAGTAGAATTGATTGTTTAAACTAATAAATTACGGCCATGCACAACTGGGAATGTTCTGGGATCTTGGTTATTTTCTACTGCAGTTTTTCCTGTTATCCACAACAGAGTTTTCAAGCCAGAGTGATGACTCACCAGTACAAGCAAGTGTCATCAAGCCTGATGACCTGAGTTCAGTCCCCAGCCCTACGTGGTAGAAGGAGACCACTGATTTTCATGGGCTGTCCTCTGATTTCCACACACATGCTCTGTTATCCACACAAGCTTAAGCACATGTAGACAGACAGATCAATACATCAACATCATAAAACTCTGAGCTAAGCTTGTCTTTAGCAGAGCCCTACCCTGCTTCTTTGCTGGTCTCACCGACTCATCATTTCCCAGGCCCCGTGGCTTCTCTTTGTACACGTGTGGTGCCATCTGCAGGCCTCCCCATCATGCCTCTTTGACTGGCACTTTTTCTTATCTTGCCTTTCTCTGCTGGGTTTCACTCACAAGGGCAGATGTCAAATGAGGATTCTACATTGTTTTCTATATAGCCATATTGTGACAGATATATAGCCATTGTAACAGATCAACACAGTCTGTACAGCTTACAACAAAAATTTCTTCTTTCACACTTCTGGAAGTGCCTGTATTTGGAAGGCTACGCTGTCCAAGGCCACACTTCTTTTGAAGGCCATAGAGGAGAATTTGTTCCTGGCCTCTTCTGGCTTCTGGTGATGCCAGGTGTCCTGTGGCTTGTGGCCTCATCACTTAAATATCTGATCCCAGGGAGAGTTCCTTTGCTTGTCTGTGTTTCTCTGCTTGTCTCTTTCACAAAAACACAATTTTAAATATGTGTTTCTCATTTTAATGCATCCTTGCTGTGCTGATACTTTCCTTTCTTCACATTTTCTTTTTTGATATAGACAGTGTATAGGACATCCATCCATCACTGAATTTGAGTATTATTTACTTTTAAGGTTTTAGTTAAATAATTCTTTAACCTTTATTCAATTGCTTAACTTTGTGTCAGGGATAAAATGATCCCATTGCAGCAACTAGGAAGGTAGTTGGGTGGGTAAGAATGCTTGATGAACAAGCCTGAGGACATGAGTTCAAATCTCCAGTGCATAGAAAATCAAGCATAGGTCATAGAAGAGGAGGAAACTGGGAGAAATGGGGGTGAGGGGTGGATTTTATCAAACAAAATGTATTCATTAAAAAATACTATTTTTTTAAGTCAAGCATAACTGTCATGTGCATACCTGCAACTCTAGAACTATACAGGGTAGAGACAGGAGGATCCCGGAGTAGGCTGCCAGCCTGATTCCATGTTCAGTGAGAGATCTTGCCTCAAAGAATAAGGTGAAACCTGATAGAGCAGGACATCACGGTGTCCTCCACTAGCCTCTATACACAAGCTTAGGCAAATATCACACACACACACACACACACACACACACACACACACACACACCACAGACAATTATTCCATTGTTCTCCTAAAGAGTATTGGTTTTCTATCTCACTAATATTAAATAACCTCCTTAGCCACAGGGCTCACCTTGCTGACACGTGGCTAACAGTTTCTGAAATAGTTTTCAGTGGGTCACAGGGCCAGAAGAACTTTACTAAAGGGAAACTGGCTCACCTTTGTCCACTTCTCCACAGAGTGAGCACAGGGATTCTCAACCACGTTTGTAACAGAGTTCTTGCATAATATCTCAGCCTTCAGAAGCTGACAGGAAATGCTCTGCTTTCTAAAGAAACTTCAAAAGAATCATCCAGGAACCTCTGACCTCATGAGATGTGACTTTTCTTTCTTTTTTTTTTTTTTTAGTTCTGCATACAGGATTGGTCTGTTGTTCAGGCTTACAATTATATACCAAAAGTTCCTGTCTTTCAGCTGTGAAGACTGTTGAAGTCTGGAGTACAGTTCTACTTTTGAAAATGTCGTTTACTTGTCATTTACTTGTTTGTGACTTCTCCTCAAAGGGAGTCCAAACTTCCTTTTTTAAACCACGCTATTCTCACTTTTTTTTTTCAAGACGAGGTTTCTCTGTGTAGTCCTGGCTGTCTTGGAACTCGCTCTGTAGACCCGACTGGCCTCCAACTCAGAGATCCATCTGCCTCTGCCCTCTGAGTATTGGGATTAAAGGCCTGTGCCACCACACCCAGCTAGCCACAGCTATTCTCAAATGTTGGTAACAGACCTCAGGGAGCCAGACGTGTTGCTCTGAAGGAACTCTACCGGCAGCGTGTTCTCTGTTGTCCCTCTCAGATTTCCTGTGGTCAGCATGTTGGACCTTCTTCACAGAGTCCGTTCTGATCCACTCTGCTGCCAGTGTCTTTCCTAACGTCATTTTCCTGTCAAGGCCTCCAGCTGGCGGACTTGTTCTGTATACCGCCTGAGAGCCTGTGCTTGGACCATTCCCTTCGTATGCCATCTTCTCTCCTCTACTCGCGGCACCCTGAAAGTGTTAATAGCCATCTATACTTGGAAAGGTCAGCTCAGATTTCTTCTGCTCCCCACCACACTCTTTTGTTTCCTCAAAGACCCCCTCTTCCTAACTTTCTTTCGTGTTTCTATTTTTCTCTGTCTTTAACGTTAAGAGTTCGCCCCCCAAACATTTGATATTGATTGTTTCATCTAGGATTCATGAGCCAGTCAAAAGCAGAGTTTGTTTTTCATTGTGAGACTCCATGCAATGCCTTGTAGGCTTCCTCTGGATGGGGCTCTCGTGCTCCAAAGGATAGTCATGCTGTCTCTGGTATGAAGAATGAAAGGCAGGCATCTACCTGAGTAGATGGGGGTGAGGAGGCAGGGCACAGAGGCGGAAGAGGAAGGAACTCCTCTGCACCTGTCCTGTTGGTAGTTATGATGGCTCTCTCCAACTTTTCACCTTTCCCAGTGCTCTGGAGTCTAGAGTATCTCTGGTTCTACTTCTCCTTAGATCATGCTCTCCAGTCTGGAAGTAGTGATGAGATTTCACATGGGCAAGAGCAGACTCTTCTGTGGAATCAAGATGCCAGAAACTACCCTGAATGAGGACTTTTACCCAATTCATGCACTCTCGGCGCTGTTTTCCATGGTGCTATGTATTCCTAAGTGCTGCTGGGCGAATCTCTGAGCTCTCTTGAATAGCCTCCTATGCTGGTCTGCAGATCCAGCTTGCCTCTGCAGCTTCCTCTTTCCAGGGCAGGCAGACTCCGCCTTCTAGATGCCAACTGTTATTTCTCACCAATCCCCTGTTCTTCTTCCTGCTTTACTTATATCAATAACAACAAAATTTGGGTTTCTTTTTAATCCTAGAGTTATGTATACACTGGTTATTATTATAGTTCTCGTTAATCTTAAAATTCAAAAGGGTTAAAGGGCTTTAACCGACACCTTCTTACCCATCTGTAGTTTGATCATGTGGTGCTCAGAGACTGTGGCTCCACGACTTCTGGTTTGGGCCTCATTTTAAGACTTCCTTCATGATCTAGTAACAGTGTGCTGGAATTTGGAGGAAGCAGATACAACTACATGCCGTCAATCACTTACCTTAAGCTAAAATCTCCTGGAACATTGTTAAGCATTATTAACAAAAAACCTGTCTTAGCAAGTATGATAGAAATTACCCACAATGCTATTTAGGCCCATTAGTTTTTAAGAACTAGCCACACTGACAGGTTATTTTTTTTCCCTACTCTATTTCTTTGATTTAGTGTTTATGCTTTAGATTATAGCCTAGCTATTAATATTTTCCTCGAAAATCTATTTCTTCAGTGTTTGAAAATTTGACTCATGCCCTGAATGCAGCCTTGCACTTCTGAGTGGAAAGAACTTTGTCTTTTCCTAGAAGGGTGTCGCCTGCTTTTACAGCTGCCTCTTGTACTTGGTCTGACACCTTTTAAACACACAGTCATCCCTTTGCACATTAGCTTCCTCACCTCCCTTCATTCCCCATTATTTTTATTAGCTCGCTCTCTCTCTCTCTCTCTCTCTCTCTCTCTCTCTCTCTCTCTCTCTCTCTCGGGTATTCCTGTTTTACTGAATGTTTGAAATGTCATAGATGACACATATATACATACTTGTCTTTATCTTCTAAGTTAGCCTAAATAACTGTCATTTTTCTCTGTATTTTCTGTGGTTATTTGATTGCAACTTTCATCCCCTCGTTAGTAAACTGTATGTTCGCCCACTCTGTTCCCCTTGGTGTAACCACAGCACCCGGGGCACTCTGGGTGCCATTTGTGTCGCTCAACAGTGTAGAGAGGATTTTTGGGGGGATCCTCCTTGTTCTGATAGGTATCTAGGAACAAGCTACTTGTTTCTGTTGTTGTTACTTTATTATTCAAGTTTGAAAGTGTTAGGGTTCTTAGGTACTTGTAATATCATATGACGGTCAGAGACTGTGGTCTGCATGATTTCTGATTTTGGAATCATTTTTAAGCACTTTCTCTGTAACCCAAAAATAGAGAGGACTTTCTAAATGTTCTATTGGGAGCTAAATATATGTCCTTTCTTCGTAAAGTCTATACTTAGATGTATTTATTAAGTCACCCCACTGCTTTGCTCTGTAATTTTGCGAAAATACATGTGCCAAAAGCCTCGTGAGAATAAAGGCAGTGAAAGGAGACGTGTTGAGTGCTTCAGTGTCTAAAAACAGCCTTATTTTCACTCTTGATTGGTGACTGGGTTAGATAGACAATTATATATTGGGAATAATTCGAAAGCCTTGCTCCATTGTATTCTGGCACCACACTCATCTATGTGCTCTGCGTGCAGATTTATATTTGTCTGCTTTATTTGGCAATGACCCAGAGAGGTTTTAGAGTCTCTCCAGATATTGCATTTCTGTCAAATTATCCTTGTATGCACAACATTTCCTCTCTGTGTGTTTCACTGTAATCTTATTTGCAGAATAAAGGTTCATGCAGCTTCATTTATCATGAAGTTTCCTCTTTATTATAAAATAACATTCACTGTCCTACTTAGCATTTTTTTTCTGTAAATGTTATCTTTACATTTGTATTTTTTCACTTGTATTTACCTAACTTTACTTTGAGCCTAGAATGGAAATATTCTGCATCATCTTGTTTTAGAAATATTCTTTCCTGTGAGGAAGAGATGGTTCAATTTTGTTCTTCAAGCAAAAACAAATATATTTTTCGTGGATAAGATTTTTTCTTTTTCTGCCTGATAGTCCTTTATATTTGGTGCCTTCTCTGGGGTGATTTTAAGCAAAATGATTTCAGCTTTTGCATCTTAATGTATCTTTGCTGTGTCACTTTATTTCAATCCTTTTCGTTTTTTCTTCTGATACAGGTATTTAATATTCACTTAACTAATACTGAACTTTAATATTGTTCATTCGTTTAAATTATGTACACATGCATATGTGAGTCTAGAAGAGGCCATCTGGTCCCTTGGAGATGAAATAACAGGTGATTGCAAGCCATCCTACATTGGTGCTAGGGATGGAATTCTGATCTTCTGCAAGAAAGGTGAGTGCTGTAAATTACTGAGCTATTTCTCCTGCCTCAGAATACTGTTTCCTCCTAAGACTCTATTGATTACTTAAAGTAACTTTTAAGCCTTGATTCAATTACTTAACTTTGGTAAAAAAAAAAAAAATTATTCCATTTTTCTCTTAGGTAGTTGTGCATTTCGGTTTCACAAATACCATATAAAATGCTGCTTAGCCCCAGTCATCACCCCACAGATGTGCCATGAGTCCCTGCTGAGCACTTGCTGACAGTTGCTGAAATCCTAGCCACTAAGCTACAGTGCTAGAAGAATCACTGAGTGCAACTTTATTGGGCTTTTTCTCTTTCTCCATAGAATAAAAGCTACAAAATGAGGACAGGTTTCACAACAGAAACACTCATCTCAGTGTCTGTTCCTGTTTTAAGTCGTTAATCAGTGTCCTGATTCATCCCAGATCATTTTCACTGGAAAATTATTTATACTCACCCATCAACATTCCATTGTTTTTCATTGACAATTCACTCACGTGTCTATGTCACACATGCATTTAAAAAGTAGGTAGGCCATCATTTCAATCATCGGAGGATCTCATGTAAAGCAGAAAAAACAGACAGATAATTGTTAGCAATAGTGAGTACCACTGCTCTGGGAGATAGGTTTTCTTCTTTAAAATTTATATACCATCAAATCTTCGCATAGTATGAATAGCTTTTATTACAAAAAATTTGCACACAAGATCATGAAATTTTTTTAAGATTAATGGGTTTTTTTTTTTATTTGTGTGACTGCGTGAGTGTATGTCACATGCATTGGTGCCCAGGGAGTCCAGAACAGGGCATCAGTTCCCCCAGAGCTGGAGTTACTAGTGGTTGCAAGTCATCTGGCATGGGTGCTGGAAACTGAATTCATGTCTCATAAGCAGGAAGACCTCTTAATGACTGAGCCATCTCTCCAGCCCTCTGTGACAGGTTTTTCTTTCTTTTGAGATTTATTTGTTTTATTTTCTGTGCATGAGTGTGCTGCTTACATGTATTTATGTGTGTCCTGTGTATGGCTGGTGTTTATGGAGGTCAGAAGGGTGTAAGGTTTGTGAGCTACCATGTGGGTGCTGAGAAATGAATCCAGGTCCTCTGTAAAAGCAACAAGTGCTCTTAACTGCTAAGCCATCTCTCCACACCTCCTACATGATAATTCTTAGTGCGTATAAATTCAAATGACAGTTTGAGACTAGGGAATGAGGTTTTTTTTTCATTCAGTCTAAGTTAAAGCTAGCGAAAGTTTCCTACTTCTTCCAACTGAGTCGTAACCTCATGCTGATGAACGAAAGGAAACAAATATAAAGATAACCCTTAAGGCTCTAGTGAATTTCAGACCAACCTGGGATGCATGAACTCCTGCCTCAAAATGAAAATAAATAAATAAATAAGCAAATGTGAGTAATATGATCAATAACGGAGGGAGAAAATTGGTTAGATAAGGATCCCACCTGACAAGCAAAGTAAAATCAGATCAGGGCATCAGATCTCCTGGAGCTGGATTTACAGGAGGTTGTGAGTCACCGGATGTGTAAAATTAAAATCTGTAAGTGAAATTCAATGAAACTGAGCATTTAACTGACAAGCAGAACAGATCACATCCACCACAGAAAAAGACAAAGACCAAGAAGGCATGAACTGAGGAGATGGCCATTGAGTAATCATTTGGATCATCCACGCACCCAAACCGATGTTTTTCTCACCCATGGCGAACACACACCTGCAGCAGCGCATCACTCTGTAATGCTGTAGTCTCTGAGCTTAAGTACACGTTGAAATGTCAGCACAATGACAAACCCACCTCATAGTGCAATTCTCAGGATGAGTCGCCACCGTTTGGTAAGGATGGCTAGCCGTAAAATGTCTCCACTAAATTTTAGAGAAGAAAATACAGAGAAGAATACAGTGAGACAGTCAACCCTCAAATTGGGAGTATCAGCAAAGAGAAAGCAGGAAGCGATTTATAAAAGATGCGGAGGGGGATGGAGAGAGGTGAACAGCAAATACTTCTCATGTGGAAGACTCGAGGTCGGTTCCCGGCTTTCACAGCTGGTAGCCCACAACCTCCTGTAAATCCAGCTACAGGAGATCTGATGCCCTCTTCTGGCCTTCCTGAGCATTACACTCATGTGTACACACCCACACACAGACATTCGCACATATACACAATTTAAAAATAAAAATAAACCTTTAAAAAGATAGACCACTATTTAAAATTTTCTTAACCTGATTAAAGACAGGAATTCATGATTAACTCTTTACTGAAATCCTACATGTGTTTCCAGGGACACTTGAAGTCGTGGTGCTGATCCTTGATCAAGCAAGAATAGAAGGAACTACATGTGAATTAACAGAGTTTCATGTCAGTGTAGCTAATGAAAGCACACAAAGAGAGAAGCCATAATAAGTTCCACAAAGTTTTCCTCTGATTTCTACACATGTGTCATGGCATGGCACACATACATATCATAATAAATAGATTTCAATGTATGAATTACTAGACCACAGCTGTTTTCTGTAATGTTCTCAAGAACAAGGCCTGGTTTTGAACCTGATCACATAGCCTTTCCTTTATGGTCTGTGAGCCAACGGAGACTCACATGAGTCTGTGGCTTCTCCGAAATCATTTGTCTTAGCAGTTGAGACGAAGCCCAACCTTATGACTGAAGCAGGACTCCCAGATCCTTGTGTGGGAAAGCAAGCATCCTGTTGACTGTGGCTTCCCCGACCCTGCTGCTTCCACTTGGTCTGAAATCAATCTTCCTGGGAGTGTATGCATCCTTTGGTTTATACAAGCCACAAAATCAACACACTTTTTCAAGAGGCCCTGCGAATCCCCAGCAGTACAGATTGATTTTGAAAGACAGCTTGGCATGTTATAGTAAAACTACTCAACGCTGAAAACAGAGCAGACATAGTAGATCTTCATTGGCCAGAGCTCGGGAGGTGAATCTGGTAAGCAGTGTATCAGCTTGTGTCTTTCAAATTGTCTCTAGTGATGTTACAAGATTGACATGTTTAAAGGAAAAAAAATAAGTAAATGAGTACCAGTGTGTCTTCTCTTTTTCCTTATCCCCAGAGGAGAAAGATTTTTTTTTAAGGGCAGACTTTTCCTTTATGCCTCTTCCTCTCACCTCTCCCTCAACCCCAAGCACACAGCTGTTTTCATGATTATGGTCTGAGGTGAGGTCCAGTTTTATACTTAGGAAAATGCTCGGTATTTCAGGTTTGACTGCTCCCATTTCTCTCCCCTCAACAGTGTGGACACCTGATACAAGAAGAGAACAGAAAAACCTTGAGGTTTCCTGAACGATGGTTGGTATCACAACAGGGCATCATGTCGGTTTCCTCTTTCCTTCCTGGTCTCTTCCATAAGAGTTCAGAGGACACTTCTACACCTGACCTCATCTCCAAAGAACACTTGGAAGCCTTTGTTCTAAGCAGGAGCCCTAGACCTCACAGAGGAGGGATATTTATCAAAACATGAAAGCAGTAATGGAAGAGAGGGGAAAAAAAGAAAGAAAGAACTTCCCCTGACTATTCCTTCACTGGATTTAGGACCTGGCTATTCCTTTACTGGATTTAGGGTAGGGAGATGACTCAGTGGGAGACAACACTTGTTGTGCAAGCATGAGAAATTGAGTTCAAATCCTACCACCCATGTGAAAAGCCGGGCATGATTGTAAGTGCCAGTAACCCAAGCATTGGAGGGGTCTGAGGCAGGCACAGCCAGACTAGACAAAGTAATGAGTTTCTAGTTCTGCAAAAGACCCTGTTTCAAGGTCATCAGGTGGAAGCAACAAGGATGATGTATGATGTCCTACTCTGGCCTCTGAATGAGTGTACATGGCCATGAACACTTGCACATTCACATGCATGCAACACACACAAACAAGACAGCACGCACACACACGAATATGTTAAAAGCAGCCTGAATTTTAGTCATTTTCACACATACATTTCCCTCTTTCACCTCCCCCCATTTTGCTGAAACCCTTCTTCTCAAACTCCCTCTCTCTTACCTTCACGTCTTCTGTGTGTGTATGAGCCACTGAGCTCAGTAGGTATTGTTTACATGGTCATGGGTAAGAGGTTATTGACTGGAGCATGGACAGTTTATAGGTGGCTATACCACTGAAGAAAAAAATCACCTCCTTCCCCAACAGCCACTAACCTCAGGAAAGGGTGGGGTTTCATTAGCCCCTCCTCCACCTGTGATGAAATGCTGATGGACCCAGTCCTGTGCTGGTCTTGTACAGGTAAGCAGAGCTCTGGTGATTTTATGAGTGTAACGGCCCATCACACATTCAGAAAATGCCTTTTTGCAAAACATCTTCCTATCCCCCAGGTCTTCCATTCTTTCTTCCCCATCCACGATGTTCCCTGAGTGTATTCATTACTTTTCTGTTGCTGTTATAAAACACCATGACCGAGGCAAACTTACAGAATGAGGGCTGATTGTTCATACTGTTCCAGGGGGATGAGTCCGTCACCATCACATCAGGAAAACGTGGCAGCGTGCTGGAGAGCTCACATCATAAACTACAAGCAGGCAAAGAGAGCCAACTGGGAATGATGGGAGGCTTTTACTCTCAAAATACACCCTCGATGACATACGTCATTCAGCAAGGCCACACCTCTTAAACTGCTCAAATAGTGTCATCAACTGGGGACCAAGTCTTTAAATGTCTGAGACTATGGGGGACATCTCATTCACACTACCACACTGAATAAAACAAATCTAAGGCAACTGACCCCAATCCCGCTAATTATGAAAATCACTATATATGTATAAAACAAATAAAACTCGACCCTGTGAGGCAGAAGGATGGAATGTTCATGACTCTGTGATGCGGGAGGCTGACATCTCTCCAGATGCTTCAGCAGGTCAGCCAGTGAGTAACCACTATCCTTCAGCGGTCACATTTTTGTTTGGGTTTTGGTTTTGGTTTGGTTTGTTTTAACAATAGCATTTAAGCAACAGGCCAAGAAAAGACAAACAGTGGTTTATATGCTATACTGATTAGTGCTTTGTCACCCAAGTAAGATGTCTAGTTCAGGTTCACTCTACTTGATGGTGTGTGTGTGTGTGTGTGTGTGTGTGTGTGTGTGTGTGTGTAAGTATGCACAGGTGTGGGTACACACATGTGTGGAGACCTGATAATAACTTCAAATGCCTTATTTTGAGATGGTGTCTTATTGACCTGGGGCTACCGATTTAGACTGGGCTGGCTGGCCAGAGTGCACCACTGTTCCTCTTTCTCCATCTCCCCAGTGCAGAGAAGACAAGTACTGGCCAATACAGTCACCTTTTTAACAAAGGTGCTGGGGACCAAACTCACGCAAGCACCCTGACTGAGCCATTTGCCCAACATGGATGATATTCTTAAGGTATAAAATAATCGATAAAAATCAAATGAACTCTTTCCTTTGTGAAGGATCCTCAGCCACTGTTGCTGGCAGCATCACTGGGGGACAAACCAGAGTGTAGACAATCCTGAACTGGAAGACAGCGCTTTGTGTCTAGAAAAAGCAGTCTGTCTGACCCTTTTAAAATGTGTTATGGGGGCTGGAGAGATGGCTCAGAGGTTAAGAACAAGAACTGCTCTCTCAGAGGATCCGAGTTCAGTTTCCAGCACCCAAATGGGTGTGACTCACAACTTCCTGCTACTCTAGTTCCAGGGGATTCTGCACCCTCTTCTGGCCTCCTCAGGAACTGCATGCGTGTACACAAACCCACAAACACAGCACATACCATTTAAAATAATACAATTTTAAATTGTATTATGAAATACAAATACACATGTTGCTGATAGGAATTAATTATTCCAATCTTTACAGACAGAGAAAAAGAGAGGGAGGGGGCATGAGAACGAGAAAGAAAGAGAAAGGAGAAAGAGAGGATAAAACCTGTATGTGATGCGCCAGCTACCTCTGTCTTATAAAATCTCCAAAGCCTCTCACAGCGCGAAAGCTTTTCACCTCCGTCCTTTCTC
Source organism: Peromyscus eremicus (assembly GCF_949786415.1). Lineage (NCBI taxonomy): Eukaryota > Metazoa > Chordata > Mammalia > Rodentia > Cricetidae > Peromyscus > Peromyscus eremicus. Next base: position 93,697,028 of record NC_081418.1, read on the forward strand.
TTTATTTTCTCTGTCTTTGCCCAAGAAACATCTTCTTATCTCTTCCAATCTGATTGAAATGCCACAGTCTCTGCGAGCCCTTTCATAACCTTTTACACGACGTGAATCTGTTTGCCTCCCTGGTCATTCCCTTTCTGTTCTTTCTTAGACACTTTAACTCTTGCTGGGAAGGGAAAGCATGCTGGTTTCTGTCTGCCCTTGGGACTTGTGCTCCTGGGCCCCTTCCCCGGAAGAAAAATGGCTCTCCCTCTCTAAGGAACCATCAACCCTTCTTGCTTTACAGAATAAATATAAACAAATAAAAGGTCGTTTCAAGTATTCCAACCTGAATATTAAAGTTTCAAATTGTACTTGAACACTTCTTTGCTTCTCTATATCTGACTTTTGGAAGCACTAAATAGCATTTGGGGAAAACTTGCTCTATAAATATTTTTAAGCTAATAAGTCCAACATGCTGGAGCAGTAATTACAAACTGAGAGGGAGCATGTGAAGAAAGGATTAAGAAGAAAGACCTTCAAAACTTCTCTTATCCACAACAAGCAGACAAGAGGCAAAGGTGAGCCTCCGCTGGCTCAGAAGTGGGGAAATCCATGCAAGGTATGCAACATTCTAGAGAGCACTTCCTCTACAAAATCATGGCTGGATCTAGGCATTTTAATTGCCCTACTCAAGTCTCTACTTCTCTAATTCGGAAATAGCCTTGAAAGCCAACAGTCTGGCTGTTTCCTTAGTGTGCAAAATGAAGCTGGAGTTCACGCAAGGCCTCCAGAAGATGCCATATGTAGGAGACTCTTTATCTGCCTGGGCTGGGAGCTCACCCAGTGTGAAATGGCTTTCCCCTGGAGGCATTTGCAGGGAAGAATTCTGTTAATTGTTTAACTTCATGGCAGCCTGTGGTGGTGAATAACATTGTGGCAAAAATAAACTAATGCAAACGCTGAAAGAAGAAAAAGCTGAGGAAAGAGGTGCTCAAGGAAGCTTTGAAAAACCTAACTCTAAGGAATTCCAGGAGCACTGTAGTGATGCCCCAGGTTATGAGTGTGTGGGGAAGGATATGAGAAGACTTCAAAAGCCATTTGTGATGACCTTCAGGTGGATGCACATAGTGAAGGCTGTAGAGATGCTCATGGTCAAGAACGTGCAGTGCTCTTGCAGAGGCCTAAGTTCAGGTTCCAGCACCCACATCATGCACATCACAACTGACCACAGCTGCAGCTCTGGAGGATCCATAGCACTCTTCTGGCCTCCTCAGGCAGCTGCAGTCACACAGCATAGACTATGCACACATATGCATAATTAAAAAATAAATCCTTTTAAAAAGAAACCAAAATAATCTCTTATCATTTCTAACCACTATGCACCTCCATGGCCACACATGAGGAAGAATACAAATTGAATGTAATGAGTTCAGAAAAGTCCCTAAGCAAAAAGCAACAGCAATACCACCCTCCACCCCACCACCCGGTGAAAAGAAAGACTTTCATGTCCTCACAACATCATTTGCTGGGTCAGTTACCAGTAAAGGATTATAAGACATGAAAAGAATCAAAAAAGAATGACCCTGGAATGGTGACACACACCTGCAATCCTGGCACTCTGGAGGCTGAGGCAGAAAGATCATGAGTTCAAAGCCAACCTGAGCAAGATCTGTTCAAAAATTAAGGAAGAAAGAAGGGAGCAGAGGAAGAAGGCAGGAAGGGAGAGAAGAAGAGCGGTAATAGACCCAAGAGAAACAGGGCATTAGAAGCTCTCACCGGGGAAACTGAGACAATGAGCTTAAGTAAGTCACTTTAAATGAATGAAAATTTCTAAACTCATTTTGTCCAAACAACTGAAGGTAAGCATGAAAACGGTGTCCCATCAAATAGGAGTATCAGTATAGAAATGGCAAATGTTTTTCTAGAGAACCATTGGAAAATCCTGGTGTTGAAAGTATAACTGAAATGAACAATTCACTAGAGTTGCTCAGCAGCAAGGTGAAGGAACTTCAACCAACTTGAGCAAACGTCAATGGGGACTATCAGTCTAAAGAACAGGAAGAAGACAGAATTAAGAAAAATTAGTAACAACTCAATAGTACCGGCATGCACCGTAGCAATCCCAGACAGGTGTTCAGTAGAAGATTGACATGAACTGTGTGGAGCTGGGGGATGGGGTCCTATTCAAGAGCCTAGGTGCTGTTCCTGCTTGTGCAGCCAGGCAAGCTATGGCAACCCCTGGGGCCCTGCTTCCATGATAAAGCCTCGATTTTAAAATAACACCATGACTCAATCGTAAGGCAGTCTTAAGCATCTCACAAAAGGGTGAGTGACTTCTAGGTCAAATATTTTCAAAGCAGACATGGAGAGAAGGGTAGATTTCAAGCCCACCAATCAGGACACAGAGAGATGATGATGTAGACAGGAGTAAACATGAGAGACAAGATAGCAAATCTGAGCCCTAAGGCCTTTCTCCACCTGCACTGACTAATCCTGCCTCCGCCAGCATACCTTCTTTTTTATAAATCGCCTCATTGTTAGAGAAGTCAAATTCTTTCATAATAAATACTAAATATGATATGTCAAACTAACATCAGACACTAAGTAGATTATAGTAGATGTTTCCTAGACTGATTTTCAATACACAGCTGTCTTTGGGGAAAATGAATTTCTCACATCAACAATGATGGGAGGGGTCACTTGATTTCCCAAGGAGAACTGTCACTTGGTCTTTATCTAACAAGAGTTTCCCTTCCCTTTCATGTAAGTCAAGTGTCTTAGAATGCACGCATCCCATGGTGATGCACAGGGACTCTGATACAGGGTCGTACTCTGTGTGCACTCTATTGCTCTGGAGGTAGCCATACTGAGTGCCCACTCTCTCTTTGACAAACCTTACTTGTTCCCTCTTTCTTTGTATCTTACTGAGTTCTTGTTGAAGAGGACATAAGACCCAGGAGATACCAGTAACAAAACAAAGACAGAAAATGCAGTCATATTTGAAGAAATTATGCCTAAAAATGTTTCAAACTTTAGGAAAAGCTTTCATAGACAACTAAGAAGCTTAATGAACTGGAGGTAGATTAAACTCAGGGACTGGAGCTTTGGCACATCATGAGCTATTAATAGCCCAAAGCGAAGGGAGAGTGTTGAAAATAGCAAGAGAAAAGCAAGTTGCCGTGGACTCGGGATCTCCAGTGTAATCAGCACTGACAATTGACTTCTGATAAGGATGCCTTGAAATTTCCTTGGAGGACAAAAAAGACTTTTCAACAAACAGTACCGGAATAAATGGATACACACACTCAAAAGAATAAAGATGGTATCTGGTCACACACTATATATAAAAAAAACTAGCTCAAAATGGATCAAAAACATAATTAAAAGATCTACAATTATAAAGGTCTTGGAAGAAAATGAAAGTATAAAGAAATTCTTGTGACTTCAGGTTAGAAAATGACTTCTAGTTCATTACCATTAAGGAAAAAATAGATAAGTTTACTCAAAAAAAAGATAAATACAAAGAAAAGCATAGATAAGTTTACAAAGAAAAAAGTTATTAATCATTAAAATTTTTGTGCTTCAGAAGACACTATGAAGGAAGTAGCTCTTCTTGCCATCTTTCCATGACACCATAATGGTGAGCACAAATGCCCTGATAGATATTCTCTGGAGCATCACCAAAGCTGAGAAGGAGGTAAATGCCAGGTTCTTATCCAGCCACACTTCAAAGTCAGCTTCTCGTTTTTTAACTGTGATGATGGAGCATTGGTGAATTTTAACTCACTGGTGATCACACAGTTGAGAAAATCATCACAAGCCTCACAGGCAGCTTAAACAAGTGTGAGGTGATGAGTCCCAACCCAAAGACCTAGAAAAATGCCACCGTGACCTGCTGCTGTCACATCTATTTTTTTTTTCATTGTTCTGACAACCAGAGCCAGTATCATGGACCACAAAGAAGCAAGACAAAAACATACAGAAGAGAAAATCTTGGGATTCCTTTTCTGAGGGTGTGCAACATATGTGTAGATAAGCGCCTCATTGGGGAAAAAGAAAGTGAAACAATAATTCACAGAATGGGAGAAAACACGTGCAAATTGTAGAGTTGATAAGCCTAACATCTAGATTATTATACAAAGAAGTATCGCCACTCAACAGTAGGAAACAAAATTATCTGAATACAAAAATGAGTAAAAGAACTAAACAGACATTTATATAGGAAGATATAAAAAGGGCCAAACAAGTTCATAAGAAGAGGCATAATATCCCGTTCTTAATGGAAAGTGTGAATCAAAACTGCAGTGAGCTACCACTTCAAACCTACCAAGTTGCCTCTAATCACAGAAACAGGCAATGTGGGGAAATTGGAATCGTCATTCTCTGCTGGAGAGGATGTAAAACGGTAATGGTTGTCTTGCAAAAACCGAGGCACTTCTTTAAAAAGTTGATTGCAAGCTGAGTATAGGATCCAGCACTTACACCCATAGACAATATGTGATATATATATACAAAAATATGTTCATGGCAGCATAAAATATAAAAAAGATTGGATGATTCAATGGTCATCAGTCAGTCAATGAGTCAATGGGCTGATAGCTGTGTGTTCATATACAGTAGAATAAAATTCAGCCATAAAAAGCCATTGGACCAGACTACACCATAGATGAACCCGGCAAGCTTTTTTTTTTTCATTTTTTTTTATTTATTTATTTATTTATTTATTTATTTATTTATTTATTTATTTTTCTATTGTCAGCTTGATACAGTACAAATTCTTATCCTAACAGTGAAATGTTTCACTGAGACTTGCCCAGTGATTGAGTAAAACCAAAACTTATTATAAGCCACAGTCATCCTAGGGTCCCCTCTGCTATGTAGCCTCCCTGGTTCCGTGGGTTGCAGTCTGAAGACAGCAAAAAGGATACACAATGTGTGTATTCTTTTATATGCAAAGTGCCTGATAGTAAACCCATAGAGGCAGAGAGTATACTATGGGTCATCATAGTTTAATGGGGAAAGTAGCTTCCTTTGAGGACAAAGGAATGTTCTGGAATTAGAGGGCAGTGGTATTTGCACAACTATTTTAATATATGAAAAAATATTGATTGCACACTTCAAAAGAACAAATGCTATCCTATGAATCATGTCTTAGCTAAAATAAAATAGAATGAAAATTGAGCATCCGCAGTATTTTTCGGTCATTGTTATAGACTTGGATTTCGGTTGGGGTAGTTTGGGTTTGTTTTTATATATGTGTGTAGATTTTCTATGCCACATGCTGGCCCTTGAGCAGATGTGTGTCCTTATTCTAAATGTTCCTCTAGGGAGTTGCAGAGCAGTTCAGAAAGGAAATTTACATAATAATCTGCTTGCTTCAGAGGAGGAGACATAAAGAGAGGCTGAACTTCACAGAGCTCAACCTTCCCTGGCCCAGGAAATTCCACATTGACTCACACATCGGAAAAAGGGAGATGGAGACCTCTTTCTTCATCATCCAAGAGTAAAGAGAGTGGCAGCACATGCCTGTGAGATGGAGGCAGGAGGATCAGGAGTTTAAGGCTATTCTTGGTTATAAAGAAAGTTCAAGGCCAGCCTAGGATACAGGAAACCCTGACCAAAAAAATAATGGGGGGTGGAGGAGTAGAGGGGGGTGGTGGAGAATGTAAAACCACCATATTTTTTTAAGCACCTCTTGTGAAAATCTTAAAGTATAGTAGTCCTCACATGAATCTGCTGTGTAAACCATGATGCAAGACTTCTATAAACAGCAGGGGAGATGGTGGGTCTACATTTGGGATGTAGGTATTAGGGTCAATGCTTTAAGTCAATGGTTCTCAACTTTCCTAATGTTCCAGCCCTTTAATGCAGTTCCTCATGTCGTGGTGACCCCCCAATCATAAAATTATTTTTGCTGCTACTTCATAACTGTAATTTTGCTACTCTTATGAATCATAATGCAAATATGTTTGGAGATAGAGGTTTGCCAAAAGGGTCAGGACCCACAGATTGAGAGCCACTACTTTAGGAGGAAACAAGACTAGCATCAGTCAGCAAACCTTGGCCAGAGGGAGACACAGCTCCCATTTGTCTGTGTACTTGCTGCTACTGTCTTGGCCTAGTACTTCGTGTGGTTAAGCCATTTGAAGACACTCCCAGAAAGCAAGGGAAAGGGTTCCTGCAAGGCCACTGATGAGCTCTGAAACCACTGAGGGAAGGACTTTCCAGCTAGGCAAGCAAGCAGCATGTTCAGGGAGAGGGCACGAAGGAGTCAAGGCTCAATAAACCAGAGGAATGACATTTTATTGTGTGATATTTTTGCACTGAGTCCCTTAAGTTTTCTAAGAGGAAAAAAAATCACCTTTATTAAATGTTAAACTATGGCCTTCTCGTTTCTTTAAAATGTGAACTAGTAAAAGTACGTCTGCCTCATTCTTTCAATAATTGGGGGAAAGTAATTAGCGCCCATGACACCAGTATCATGGAGAGCAATACCAGGGCCTTGGGGAAGCAGAGCAATGCCTGTGGAGGGTAGTAGAATAGTCCTCTCCACAAGGGGCTCCTCCCAACCCACAGCAGAACTGGAGAATCCAGTCTCTTTTTGCTAATAGAACCAATTGCTTTTCCTATGGAATCCATTGAAAGAAGAAATCCAAGAGGGGTCTAGATATATGGCCCAATGGGTAAGAGCACTGTGGGGTGCAGTTTAGGGCCTAACACCACATACAAAGCTAAATGTGACCAAGCATATGTGTAACCCGAATACTGTGGGATGGAGATAGCATGGCTGGAGCTTTGCTTGCCACCAACCTAGCTCCAGTTTCAGTGAGAGACGCTGTCTCAAAGAAATAAGGCAGAGAGTGATACATCAGGGCACCCAACATCCAAGAGAGAGAGAGAGAGATCCAAGAGTGCTAAGATACACTTGCTAATATCAGAAAATGAAATCTTCTCCAGGAAATGACATTTTAAACATTCTTGATTTCTTTTATTCCCACCCCAAAATACATATTCTAAACAACATCACATTTAAGTCCTGATCTTGTCATGATTACTGAAACCAGGTACCAATGCTATGACTGTCTTACCTGCCACCATTACAGTGCAGTCCATGGAACTACTCCACTTTTTCATGACATTGATTTGTACAGCCCTTTCTCCTTCCTGAATGCCAGGTAACCCAGCCAGCCCCAGTCATCTTCATCTCAGTTTCTGTTGTGCGGAGCACACACTGAGAGCCCAGGAAACACTTGGGGACTAAAGAAACAAGTGAGTGCCCTGTGGCACTAAAGAGACCAGTTGAGATGACGTCATTTGAAAAATCAGTGGGTTTCTCCTCCTTTAACCAGAAGTGTCTTAGGGTAGAAATTCCAAATCCACCTTCCACCTTTGTGCTTTTTCTAGTTCTTCTTTTCCCTTTCTTCTCTCTAGCTTTGTCCTTGGGATAGTGGTCAAAGCCGAAGCATGCTTTCTCTGACACTTTGCTTTCTCAGATTTCTCTGAAATCTTGACCCCTTGAACTGTGTGGCTGCTTGCCCACCTCCATGCCTACCTGAAAAGGCATAGATTTTTCTCCTTCTCCCTCCTCCAAGTAGCTGCCAGGACTTACAGCTTGCCTGCCCTGTTGCTTTTCTCTCAAACTCTAATAAATTGAGCTTTGAACTTCAGAAAATAAAAACAGAAAGAAGAGATTTAAAAGAAAAACTCAAGGATATGGTTGTGCACACTCAGCCCGGGAAGCAGGGGAGCCTAGTTCTATTTCCAGGTCCAGAAAACAAGCTGCAGGACCTGGTCAAGGACTTACCACTGACCACAGTGTCTGTTTGCTGTGGAACAATCTTTTTGTACACTATGAATATTTGTTACTCTCATTGATTTAATAAAGGGCTAAATGGCCAATAACTAGGCATGTAGAGGTTAAGGGGAACTTATGGACAAAAAGAGAGCATGAGATAGAGGACAGCAAAGTCACCAGTGAGACACAGAAGAAGCAGGAGATGAACATGCCATGCTGAAAAAAGGTACTGCCACATGGTAGAGCATAGATAAGAATTATGGGTTAATTTAAGTTGTAAGAGCTAGTGGGTAACAAGTCTAAGCTATTGATCAAGCATTTATAATTAATACTAAGTCTCTGTGTCAATTATTGGGGAGCTGGCAGTCCCAATGAAAAACCCCACCTACATCTATTATCTATAAAAATTAGCAAAAATGAGGCAGTAGAACAAAGGGGTCTCTAAGGAAGTAATCAGTTCCAGCATCCGAAGAATCTCATAAGCACTCAAGTCAGTGAAGTGCCATCTTCATGAAGCATTTTACAAGATAGGTGGATGCTCGTTTGCATATGAGAAGAATGCCGTTATTTATGGTGTGCATAGAGTCTAAGCTCCAAATCAGTATTAATATGCTGCCTAATGATTTAATTATGTAGATATCTAAATTAAGCAGCTTGCTTACCACACTTTGTCCATTAGGAAGATAGAGAGGCATTTGGTCTCTGTAGTAACCTCTACTCCAAGGGCATGGAGAAAGAGCAAATCTCAGAATGGGTTCTATGCAAATGAAAAGAGTGAATCATTTTCATATACTCTAAGTTGGGATCAACATATATAACATTCCTGATGATAACCAGGTTTTCTCTTCGTTTAAAAAAAAAAATGCTGCCCCACCTTGCCTGTGCCTGCATGAGCCGAGCAGATCTCCACGCACCGAACATCCAGAGAGTCGTGCCACGCACCAACCAAGCAGACATGGGCAGAGCGATGGGGGCCAGACTGGGGCTGGGGTTGCTGCTTCTGGCACTGCTCCTGCCCACACAGATCTATTGCAACCAAACATCTGTTGCACTGTTTTCAAGTAACCAGACTATCTCTACTGCCCCAAATCCAACTAATGCCACCACCAAAAGCAGGTGACAGTGCCTTGCAGTCAACGGCGGGTCTCCTTGTGGTCTCACTTTCTCTTCTACATCTCTACTGTTAGAGACTCGGGCCAAGAAACGTCTCTACTTCCCCATCTTCTAGACCCACCCCAATGGTAACTACAAGTCCAGTGTGACCCAGAAGAAACAGGCCCACATCAAATCTGCTATTACCACCCCTCAACAGAAAACCTTGAGAATTCATGTGAAGGATGTGACAGATGTTGAATGCCAATATTGAATCTGCTGGAGTTTTATGTTCAAGATGAAGAGTGATAACATCTGAAGTTGACATGATTTCCTTGAATGTGACTTAAGAAACGTGGACATTTAAAACTGTAACTTGAAATCAAGCATAGGCTTTATGTAGAGATAAAGATGAGATGTAGGATGGAGATTGTTTTCATTGGCTCATTCAACCTCTAAGGCCATAACACAGTTACGTGATATTAAAAGGCTTCTCTGATGCTATTTATGTATATGTTGGAAGGAACTACCAGGTGTTACTTTAAATCCTCAGTGTATTGTTTCATTACTACTAATTTAATATGCTAAACTCTAGTTAAGTTCCAGATTGTCAAACTGTTCTCTTTGGAATTGAGCATTATACCCCCTCTTGTGGCTTTAGGTTTGCCATTATATTTGACCTTTATTAGTAATTGACATGTACCAGGCAAGGATGGATTGGAATCCACCCCCAAATCCAGCCATCACTGAATAAATCTCACTTCAAATCTCAAAAAAAAAAGCTGATATTCTCTCTTCCCCTCTCCTTTCTTTCATTTTTTAGCCTTGCTTTGCCCCTATGTTCTCCTCATCTCATTCACTAAATATTTCCTCATTTACCCTACATAATTTTTATTCTCATGCAATGCTTTGCATCCGTTTTGCTGTTTTCTGCTTCTTACTCACTGATGATTTCTTAGTAAACTCTGATCAGTGTAAGTGTATTTCTATGTGTGTGTAGTTTGATGTTGCTGTAGTTACAGACATTTGTTTTCATCTCTCAGAATAGTACCAGGACTGAACTCTCAAGAAACGACAGTTCAACCACGTTGCCAATAGATACACAAACTCATAAGTGAATACGTTTCAATACAGAAGCTCAATGAACATGAAAAGTCACAGCAACATGACTCCTCCAAAAGAGTTCAACTCCTCAACTAGAGAACTTCAGAGTGCTGACAGGTGGGGACTTCAAAATTCACTGGTAAAAATAATCAATGACCTCAAGGAGAATACGAGCAAGCTGATGAGCTCAGTGCAGGATCTGGAGAGGAAAGCTGGCAGCAAGAGGAAAAATGGAAGGGGAAATCAACAGCATATAAGAAAAAAGTCAGCAAGAAAGTCAAGATTCTGGAAAAAATAGCAGTGATATAAATGAAAACCTTAGTGAGTAAATCAAAGGTTAAACACACACACACACACACACACACACACACACACACACACACACACAGTGAAAGCATCACCAATAGTCTCCAGTTTTGCAGAAGAAATGGAGGACAACGTCAAGGAAATGCTACATTCAAATGTCTGTAGAGAAAAACATAGATAATGAGCATGACCATAATGCCCAAGAATGTTACAATGTGATCAAGAGTCTAAATCAAAGATACTGGAAGATAGAAGAGACATCTAAAAACTAGAGCACAGAGAATCTGTTTGATAAAATTATAGCAGAAAACTCATGGAAGTAGCCAACCACTTTCTTGATTAGATTAAAGGCCCACTCCACATAATGAGACACATATTTGGCACTGTTATGAGGACCAAGAACCTGTATCTAAACAGGTCATAATCCCTGGGGGAGAATCGAGTACTATCACTCTACTAAGTGGACAAACTACTGAATCAGTCATTAATAACATCATTAAACACATACATTAGTACCTCTCTCAGCCCTCACCAGAGAAGCTTCTTTTTGTAGTAGTCTTTAATTCAGAGACCCACAGCTAGTCAAGGTGCAGAGAATTAGAGAATAGGAAATATTCATCCCTAAATAGTATATCTATATCACACACACACACACACACACACACACCCCTAAGCTCAGGCATCATTTCAGAAGAGGAGGTAGAAAGAAGGTAAGAGCCATGGGTGACAGATGACTACAAATAAACAGAGTTTTCTGGACATATCAAAGCAGTTGAACACAAACTCATAGCAGTTGAGGCAGCATGCACAAGATGTGTTCAAGCTCAATCACGACAAAATCCCAGCATGGAGCCGGGCAGTGGTGGCACACGCCTTTAATCCCAGCACTGGGGAGGCAGAGCCAGGCAGATCTCTGTGAGTTCGAGGCCAGCCTGGGCTACCAAGTGAGTTCCAGGAGAGGCGCAAAGCTACACAGAGAAACCCTGTCTCGAAAAACCAAAAAAAAAAAAAAAAAAAAAAAAAATCCCAGCATGGAGATGGTGAAGTGAGAACCAAGTCCCACCCCTAATTCAGATGATATTGACAATTGACAGCTTCTGGGAGAAGGGGAATAAATTTTCTGAAGTCTGACATGCTCCAGTGGAAGACCACATGTGATGGTTTGAATGAAAATGGTCCTCATAGGCTCGTATGTTTTAATGCTTGGTCCGTTGGTGGAACTGTTTGGGAAGGATTGGGAAATATGGCCTTGTTGAAGGAGATGTGTCATTGGGGGTGGGTTTTGAGAATCACTCCTGTTATTCTCAGTTCTTTCACCCTCTCTCTTTCTCTGCATCATATTTGTGGATCAAGGTGTGAATGCTTAGCTGTTCCTTCACTCTGTCATGGACTCTAACCCTCTAAAACCGTAAGTCAAATGAACACTTTTTTACACATTGTCTTGGTCATGGTGGTTTATAACAGCAACAGAAATGTAATTAAAGACACCACACATCCAAGAATATACAGGCAACACAAATGGAACCTTGTATGTTTAAATGGGAGAGGAGGCGAATTTAGGTGGGCAGCAAAGGAGGTAGAGCTAAGATCTGAGAGTAGTTGAAGTAGTTGGAGGAGGGGGAGATAGGATTAAAAAGAAATATTGCACAGAATCCTCAATGAACTAAAAAAATAGAAAAAAATTAAATACAAATAAATTTTTCATAAAAACTATAAATTTTTAAAAGAAAATTCTGGTCACTGTCCACAACAATATTTAAATGAGATTAAGGAGCAGGAAGTAGGTGAAAGAAAGATAGAAAATGAGTGTGAACTCACACTATGATGCCCTTAACACCAAATGTGTGGACATGGAACTCCATGGAAGCACGTTAAATTCAGAAGCAAAATCATCTCTACAGGAGGAAGAAAAGAAAGTGTACTCCTCCCAACACCACATCTTAACTATCTGATTTACTTCAAAGAAAGCTTTGGAGATGTTACTCTCAAAATTAAGTGACCATCAGATAGAAAATTGAAAAAACACCAGGTGGTAGTGGCACATGTCTTTAATCTCAGCACTTGGGAGGCAGGGGAGGGGATCTCTGTGAGTTTGAGGCCAGTCTGGTCTACAGAGCGAGTTCCAGGAGAGGCTACAAAGCTATCCAGAGAAACCCTGTCTTGGAAAAAAAAAAAAAGAAAAGGAAATTGAAAAGGCATGGCAGATGAGAAAAGAGATGTACACACAGATGAGACTGTCTTTTTAAAAACATTGTATATTATATGAAAAACAATCAGATATGCAGCCAAACGCATGGAAGAACAACAGGGTTCATGGACTTAATTTGATTGCAATATACTGTACATTATCTAGATAATAGGGTTTTGGTCATATAATGTTACATTGTGGTACCAACCCAGTGGGAAATATTAACACAGCTAAACAACTGTGAGTGTGTTAGAGAGAAAGGGATTGTGTGGGCAAGCAAAACTCTTTCAGCTGAGCTCTAATCAAATGTAAAATTAGATGTCCTAAGATTTACTCCCTGTACATTCCAACAAGAAGAAACTGTAATAGCTCTCTCCAAGAAACACATGGGGAAAATAAAAAGAAAAGAAGAAAACAACACATTTCCCATCATCTCCACTTAGCATTTCTCTTATGTGTTCCTGTTGAGTAACTGAAGATAAAATTAGCAATGCCTGGAAACTTACAAAGATCTTAAGCTTTTGTTTTTAGTGCCTCTTAAGCCAAGCTTTCATTTTTCCTTTAAACAAATGTTATTGTCTTTTTGTTATAAAAATAATTCATAAGTTTTAGTCTGCCCCAGCTGCTATTAAAAAATGGAAGGCTTAACCAACATACGTTTAATTTCTCGTAGTCTGAAGGCTAAAGCCGTCAAAGTTTCAAGGCCCTAGCAGGGTTAAGTAATGTCTGTCTTCCTGACTTGCTGATAGCTGCCTTCACACTCTGTCTACACACATGTGAGGAAAGGATTGAGTGCCCCAAGGCCTCTTCTTATAAGGGCACTAACCTTATTGGGTCAGGATTCCATCCTTATGGCCTCAGTTAAGCTTAATTATTTTCTTCTTGAAAGATAGTAACATTGTGGGTTAGCATTTCAAAAATAGAAATTGAGGCATGACATGCAACATGTCGGCTTCCAGCATTATGCTCATTTTAGAAAATATAGAAATCATGAATAGGCAGATGACTATAAAAAAAAATCTTTATCTTAGTTCCCACAGAGGACTATCATCAACACTCTGCTACTTTTTTCCAAGTCTCCTTTTTAACCTATAGAAAAAATAAAACTATTAATAGAATTATGTTAATGGCAGTATCTTCTAAATACTTATTTTCATTAGTAATATTGAGATTTTTAGCATGAGAAATAGCATAGACATGATCTAAAGGGAAGGAGCCCATGGGAAAACCAGGGTCAGTTCCTAGATTTGTGTGTCATGTGGTTCCAAGCTAAAGTTATGGGGGGAGGGGTGGTCTTAGAGAGCCTACCAACCAAAAACATTGACTCAAGAATGTTTGTTGGTCTAATTTTTGACAACAGGGCAAAAGCAATTTAGTGGGGAAGATGTAACTGTATTAGTCAGTATAACAAGTTGTAGCAGGTCTTTCTTTGGACCTCCAGCTCCCAAATAATGACATGGAGACTTTTTATTAATTATGAAAGCTTGGCCTTAGCTTAGGCTTGTTCCCAACTAGCTCTTAAAACTTAAATTAACCCATTTGTATTAATCTGTGTTCTTCCACGTGGCTCATTACCTCTCCTCAGTACTGTACACCCGACTTCCTCCATGGCTGACTGGTAAATCTCTCACGCCTCCAATTCTTTTCCAGAGTTCCTATCTCTCCCCATAAGTCCTGCCTATCCTCTCCTACCTAGCTATTGGCCATTCAGCTCTTTACTAAGCCAATCAGAAGGTGCCTTAGGCAGGTGAGGTTAAGCAGAGATACATCTTCTCTCAGTATACAAAAAGATTATCCCAACAAGTAGGAATTCATTCATTCTCTCTCTTTCTCTCTCTCTCTCTCTCTCTCTCTCTCTCTCTCTCTCTCTCTCTCTCTCCATTTCCTGCCCTTCCTTGCAGAATTTATTACAAGCAACTTTCTTTTATAACTATGGGGTCCAGGTAAGAAACCCTGAAGTCAACAGGCATGCAGGAAAGCAGCCATGTAGCCTGGAACTCTATAAGCATGACTCAGAACCCTAAAAAAAAAAAATTGAGCCCAGGGCCCAGCCTTGTTGAATCTGACATCGGCAATGAATACCTGGCACCTTCATCATGAAGCTAAGCAAACATGCCTGACTCCCATGTCAGGAGAAACTGGAAGAAACCAATTCAATTGCCAGCTCAACTCCTGTCTGATGCCAAAAGATAGATCAGTAGGTCAGTGTCAAATGGTAATGTTGGAATGCTAGAATGGGCAAAGACTGTAGTTTCCTTTCTACCTGAATTGTGGAGCTCTTGAATCTTGTCTAGAAGTTTTAGTCCCTCTTCAAGAGGTTCTATTTGGACAGGGGAGATGACTCAGTGGGTAACGTTCTTGCTACACTCACGTAAGGACCTGGGCTGTGCTCCCTGGGATCCACTTAGAAGCTAGACACAGTAATGTACACCTGTAACTCCAATGCTGGGAGGTAGACATAGGTGGATCCCATAGGCTCAGTGGCTAACTAGTCTATCTGAAACAGCAAGCTGTAAATTCAATGAGACACCCTGTATCAAAGTAAAACAAATTTAAATGAGGCTGGAGAAGTGTCTTAGCAGTTAGGTGCACCTGCTAGTCTTACGATGAACTCAAGTTCAGTTACCAGCACCTACACTGGACAGCTCACAACTCCTATAACTCCAGCTCCAGGGGATTTGATGCCCTCTCTGGCCTCCACAGGCACTGCATCCATGAACATATACCCTCACATATAATGCACATAATTTATTTTTTTTAATCTTTAAAAAACATGAAGTAGAGCCATGACTGAGAAAACACACACCAATAGATGAAGGAGGGGGAGAAGGAGAGATCCAAGATATTTCTTCATTTTCACTAATTTAGCATCTATTGAGTGCGGACTTTAATGACATCAGCAAAAATTTCCCACAAAGGGACATAGAATAACCCATGAACAACTAGAAATTATGTATACTCAAACTTTACAAAGAATGAACTCAAAATAAATTATAGATCTAAAAGTGAAGTAGAAAAAAAACACAGGGGGAATATCACTTTTACTTAGAATGAGGCAAAGAATTTTTACAAGCCACAAAAAGCACAATCTAAAGAAGATAAGATTAGTACGTTTGACTTTATCAATATTAAATATTTTTGCACTACAAAAAAAACTAATGGCAGTGGGACACAAATAACAGTTTGAAATAAGTCCTTGCAAATATTATATTTATGTGTGTTCTTTCAACTCTAGAGTACACAAATCACAAAGCTCAACAACACCAAAATAAGTGCATATCAATTAAGAAATTGGCAAAAAAATGAATTTATACATTAAAAAATGTTCAGCATCATTAGTCATAAGGGTGGTTCAAATAATTAGAAACCACAACCCAACTAGTGGTTAACTTCTAAATATCAAAACCACCAAATGCTAAGAATGAAACAGAGCAACTGAAGCGCTCACCCACTGCTAATAGGAGTGTAAAGTTGTGTATCCTCTCTGGAAAACAGTTTTTCAGAACCATCGTGTGTGTGTGTGTGTGTGTGTGTGTGTGTGTGTGTGTGTAAAAGTGTGAAACAAGAAGTGAGAACATGAAAGGAGGAAAGGGAAGGGAGAGCAGTAGGGTAATGAAACACACGTGACATGAAAGCAGAAGGAAACCCACCTGGGGCCAGAGTGTCAGCAGGTGAAAGGCAAGCATAGGGAACAACCCACTGTTGTTACTTTGCTTACCAGTTATGCTGGCAAGCTGACCTCTAAATATTTACATTTGTACAAATAGACCTGGGCTGCTCTCCACCTTGGTCAGAGAAGCATCTTTTTGCAGTGTGCAGCGGTCAGTGGAGAAAAACATGGCTGGTCACAATGCTGAGAATCACAGACCAAGCTCTCAGTTCTAAATTGGACTTCCTTATAACCCCCAGCTCTAAATCAGACATCCTTATCACCCTCATTACCATATGCCAAGTCTTGGGGAACATTTCAGAAGTGGCAATAGAAAGAATGTAAGGGCCGGAGGGTTGGGGAAAGTGTTCTGAAGTGGTGTTCTCTGGACATGACAGGACTTCTATAGTTAAGAATCCACGTCAGCTGTGGTTATCTGCATAACACATGAATAAGGTCAAGCCAGCCAAACTTACAGTATAGATGGGGTTGATCTTTTCCAGACTCCACACCTTTCTGGGGAGCTTTTGGTAGCTGCTTGCTGTTTGGGGAAGGAGAATTGTTTATATTTTAGCATGTCCCCACTGGTAGACAGCCCATGCTTCAGTAGATGACCTTATACTCATGAACATATGGGCAGTACTAATTGAGTTTAACTGGTTATTATTGAAGAAAGAGAACGAGAAGAAGGAGGAGAGGAAGAAGAATAAAAGAAGAGGAGAAAAAGGAGGAAGAGGAGGAATTGGAAGAAAGACCTGTTAGGAAATATGGGAGGAACTGGAAGATGGTAAGAGGAGATATATATATATATAATCATATTTCATTGTAAATATGTATGAAATACTCAAAAATAAAGAAAAATATAATTTAAAACAAGTTAAGGGGAGGATGAGAAGGAGAACCAATAAAAATAAAGTATTATGAAAATTCCATAAAGAAATCCATCACGTAGAAGAGAAAGTGAGTTTATGTATTCATAAACTCAATGTAGGGGTGCACACCTGTAATCGCAGCACTTGAGAAGTGGAGGCTGGAAGATCAGAAACTCAAGGTTAATCTATGCTACACAGCAAGTGAGAAGCCAGCCTGAATACCTGAGACTGTCAAAAAAACAAAAGCAATCCAGTGCAGAAGACTTCAGGGATGGCTCCAGAAGGCAGAAAACCAGAGCTGGGGAGAAAGAAGACAAGCAGGTGGCACTCCTGGTCCCACTCACTCATTGGCACAGAGGACAGCTTCCTGAACAGGACACCAATAGTGTAAACACTAGATCAATAATTAATAAATGGAACCTCATAAAACTGAAAAGCTTCTGTAAGGCAAAGGACACCATCAATAGAACAAAATGACAGTCTACAGAATAGGAAAAGATCTTCACCAAATCCACATCTGACAGAGGGCTTATTTCCAAAATATATAAAGAACTCAAGAAACTAGACATCAACAAATCAAATAATACAATTTTAGAAAATGAGGCATAGATCTAAACAGAGAATTATCAACAGAGGAATCTCAAATGACCAAGAAACACTTAAAGAAATGTTCAACATCCTTAGCCATCAAGGAAATGCAAGTCAAAACAACTCTGAGATTCCATCTTATACCTGTCAGAATGGCTAAGATCAAAAACACAAGTGACAGCTTATGTTGGAGAGGATATGGAGTAAGGGGAACTGTAGCTAGAGTTTTCCTGCCTTGCCCACAGTCAGGACAAATCTTTGTCACCCACCAGTCCCACAGCCGCTCAGACCCAACCAAGTAAACACAGAGACTTATATTGCTTACAAACTGTATGGCTGTGGCAGGCTTTTTGCTAACTGTTCTTATAGCTTAAATCAATCCATTTCCATAAATCTATACCTTGCCACGTGGCTCATGGCTTACCGGCATCTTCATATGCTGCTTGTCATGGCAGCGGCTGGCAATGACTCCTTCTGCCTTCCTGTTCTTTCTTTTCTCCTCTCTGTTAGTCCCGCCTATACTTCCTGGTCACTGGCCAATCAGTGTTTTATTTATTGACCAATCAGAGCAATTTGACATACAGACCATCCCACAGCACTTCCCCTTTTCTTTTTTTGTAAAAAAAAAAAAAAAAAAAAAAAAGAGGAAGGTTTTAACTTTTACACACCTCCAAAGCCAGCTTGGTATATTTGGGAATTTGGGCGTAGCTTCTCTTACTACTTCCTGCTGGAGGGGGGTGCTGTATCTTATGGGGACACAAAGAAAATTTTAGGATTATGGAGTAGTCCATGAGGGTGTATCATCTGAGCCAGTTGCCTTGAAATGCTGGGCGCCAAATGTAGATGTAACCAACCATCTTATTAAATAAGAAACACAGAACCAATGCAAAGAAGAAAGCCAAGAGATCAGAGCTAAGAGCCTTACCAGCCTGCTGCAGCTAGCCTCTTCAGCCAAGAGACCTCTCTGAAAGAGAGCTACTTCCTGTCTGTCTTTATATAGACTTTCTGTTCTGCCTTCTCATTGGTTGTAAAAGCAACCGCATGACCGCCTCATCACTGTCTGTTGTACAGCCCTCCAGGTCTTCTATGGTATTGAGATTAAAGGCATGTGTCTCCAATGCTGGCTGTATCCTTGACCACACAGAGATCTACCTAGCTCTGCCTACCAAGTGCTGGGATTAAAAGTGTGTACCACCACAACCGGCTTTTGCTGTGGCTCTAATAGCTCTGACCCCCAGGCAACTTTATTTATTAACATACAATTAAAATCACATTTCAGCACAAATATAATACCACCATGAACACTCCTCCATTGCTGGTGAAAGTACAAACTTGTACAGCTATTTTAGAAATCAGTATGGCAGTTTCTCAGAAACCTTGGAATTAATCTACCACAAGATCCAGATATACCACTGTTGGGCATACACCCAAAGGATGCTCAATCATACCACAAGGACACTTGCTCAGCTATGTTCATAGCATCTTAATTTGTAATACCCAGAACCTGGAAACAACCTAGATGCCCCTCAACTGAAGAATGGATAAAGAAAATGTGGTACACTTACACAATGGAGTATTGCACAACTGTTTGAAGGCAAATGAATGGAACTAGAAAAAATCATCCTGAGTTAAGTAACCCAAATCCAGAAGGACAAACATGATTGGTATCTAGCCCAATTGTGATCAGAGAGGCTTTATCCAGCAACTGATAGAAACAGATGCAGATCCATAGCCAAACTTTAGGTGGAGCTCAGAAATCCTGCAGAAGAAGAGGAGAAAAGATTGTGGGAGACACAGGGGTCAAGGACACCACACACAAATAAAACACCCCACAGGATCAACTAACCTGGGATCATAGGGACTCTCAGAGACTAAACTGACAACTAGGGAGCTTGTATGGGACTAACCTAGGTACTCTGTATGTATGTTACAGTTGTGTATCTTGGTCCTCTTGTGGGACTCCTAACAGTGAAAACAGGGGCTATCTCTGACTCTTTTACTAGTCTTGGTACCCTACTCCTCACACTGGATCATCTTGCCGATCCTTAATACATGGAGAGGTGTTTAGTCTTAAGGCAACTTGATATGCCATGTTTTGATGATATCCATGGGAGATCTGCTCTTTCCTGAATAGACGTGAAGGAGGAGTGGATTGGAGGGGTAGGAATGGGTTGGGTGAGGTGGGGGGACTGGGAGGAGAGAAGGGAGAGGAAACTGCTGCTGGGATGTAAAATAAATAAATAAACTTAAAATTTTTTTTTTAAATTATCACCATAAGCATGAGTGGGGTATATGTGTATGTGTGTGAGAGAGAGAGACAGAGACAGAGACAGAGACAGAGAGAGGAAAGAAAGAGAAAGGAGAGGGAGGGAGAAAGGACTACTCAGGTAAATATAGCTTATCATTCACAAGTTTAATATATGTGTGTCTATACACACACACACACACACACACACACACACACACATACATACATACATATATACACAATTTGACCAAGTTCTTTGCCACTTCTTTATAACAAACTTTACCTGGAGTTTCAAACAGCAAAAATTTGTACATAAAACTCCTAGCAACCTCATGCATAACTACTAATACCTGGACACACTCCAAGTGTCTTTCAGCAGCTGAATAGCCAAACAAACTGGTTGCATCCACACCACAGGATGCTACTCATCAATAGCAAGGAATGGACTGTTGATGGACAGCCACGTTAATGAAGTTCAAGGGCATTAAAAAGGGAAGATTTTACTTACATGAGACAAAATACAAAGTGATTCTGGAACTCACAGGCACTGTGACCATGGACACAGGACCTGCACAAGATGAAGCCTGTCACTATTCCATGATGGATGGAGAAGGGACTCATGAGGCCTTGCCTTGACCTGGGGAGCTGTTGGTCGTGGATTGCTGAGGAAGGGGTTATTTTTTTCAGTGGTGTAGTGGTGACTAAGCTGCCTATGATCTAGTAAATGACCGCCACCTCAGGCTCTCAGTGTTTACAAGGATATGAAACAGGAGGAGAGCTTATTGGGGTTCAGCAGGAGTGGGGGTGAGGGTATCAGGGAGTGAGAGAGGGTAATAGGGACTGAGAGAGAGAGTCATAAGGAGGGAAAGAGACAAAAAAATCCATTGTATACATGCAAGAAATTTTCAGAGTGATATTTTAGAAAGAATACAAAATGATCTTGGT
Source organism: Peromyscus eremicus (assembly GCF_949786415.1). Lineage (NCBI taxonomy): Eukaryota > Metazoa > Chordata > Mammalia > Rodentia > Cricetidae > Peromyscus > Peromyscus eremicus. The sequence goes on from NC_081418.1 coordinate 93,717,794, forward strand.
TGTCAGTGGTTAAGGTGCAGAAGCATCTGACTATGAAGGAATGCCCTAGAGGAGTTTCCTGGGGTGACAGAATTAATGATTCTGTGTCCTGGTTTTGCTGATGGTTACAGGGATCTATTTATATGTCACAGAGCACACAGTGACACACAAGAAAAGAAATCAATTATACTGTGTACCAGCTTTAAAAATAAAACTGTCAAAGTTTTCAAAAGAACTTAATCTCTCTTGGTCAAAAGTTCTATGGAAGCCATGCTATCCTCAACAAAATGCAGCTGTCTTCTCACCATATGTATGATCTCGGATGAGAACCTCTGAGACCGAGCCTGACTCAGACTTCCTACCTTGCCAAATTCTAAGCTTTCAAGGCTCTAATGAAATTTAATATCATAGGCATATGGCCAAGAGGGACATGCTACACATCCAGAAGTCACCAGACATGTCTGTGCGTGATAGCCATGAGGAAGATGATATGTTGAAGAAGTAGACGGAAGCCCACTCAAAGGAACCATTCACCTGCTTATACACAAATCCTGCTCTTACAGTCAGGGTCTAAAATTGCATTACCACTTCTTGATGTGAGTTCTGCTCAGAATCCTGCACACTGTTTCTCTGGTGGTCAAACACAAGAGCTCATGAACTGAATCAGGAAAGAAAAGCAAGTGGTGGTACAGAGGTGAGTGGGAAAGAGCGTCTTCCAGTGACTGTTAAATCATAAAACATCCTTACAGAGGCTTTGCATTTGCCTGTTTCATTCTTGTACTGCCTGCCTCCTTCCTTTATTTCAGCTCAAGATAAGTTTGTTATGTCTCCCCTCCCCTGTCTTTTCACTGTCTTGTCTTTTTACATTATACTCTCGGAGCTTCCTCATTCACCTTTCTCAATTCAACTGTCTACCAACTTTTGCAACTGCTAAATTTGCCATATGGTTTCAGGTCTCCCTGTTTGGTGTCCTTCAACCGCATGGAAAATCCAAATGACCAATGACTTAAGTCAGCATTACATGCCCTGCTTAAGTGATAAAAGGATGATCATTAACTCTGATTTATGTGAGGCTATATCCTTCAAATTGAAACATTCCCTTATGGGGAGAGGAAGTGTTCACAAGAGCCAGGAAGCTCTTGAAACTCAGGAGATCCACAGTGCTTTTCCCAAAGTCATGCCAGCAGTAAACACATGATAGGACAATGTGCTCTTCTGTAGAATTGTCTGAAAGCTGGGCAGCTTTTGTGAGTCATCATCGTCCATGCTGGGTGGGCCATTCAGTGATGTAGCTGCCTTTGAATGGCCCATGTTATGTAAGTCGCTCCCTACCCATCCTCAGCAATCTGAATACACTCATTGGTTCATGTGGTGATATGTTGTGTACCCTAATAAACTTGCCTGAGGAACAGAGGACAAAGCCAGGCACTAGATTAGACATAGAGGTCAGGCAGTGGTGGCACACACCTTTAATCCTATCATTTGGGAGGCGGAGATATTTCTGGATCTCTGTGAGTTCAAGGCAACACTGGGCTACAAGAGATTGATCCATTATAGGAGAGAAACAGCCAGGCAGTGGTGGCATACATCTATCTTTAATCCCAGCACCTGAGATCTCATGCCTTTGTTTGGGAAGCACACACACCTTTAATCCTAGGAAGTAATATGGTAGGGCAGAGAAAGGTTCATAAGGCATGAGGAAACAGGAACTCACTCTCTTGAGGCTGAGGATTTTGTAGAGGTAAGAAGTAGCGGCTGGCTGTTCTCTGATCTTTCAGCTTTCACCCTGATATCTGGCTCTAAGTTTTTATTAAAAGACCATCTAAGATTCGAACAACAGGTTCATTAAACTGCACTTGGGTAGACCTGTTTCTCTGGTCTCTTCTTGGTGCCCTATGTGGGGTGAAAAGACATTTGTTCACATCTCACATGGCAAAGTCACAAAGCACTAACACACCCGAAGTGAACCTTAGGATCCCACAATTAATGGCATCTCCCAGATGTCAGAGAAGAACTTTATAAAACACCAGGGATAAGAATGAATTGAGTTTATTTATTTGGGGATCAAGACATAATGTCTTTCATTACTTCTAAGATGTTTGTCCTCCATAATGAGACCAATGAAACCACAGAGCAGCTGGCCCTGTTGTCATGAACATCAGGTGTGAACACCAGAGTCCCTCTCTTGCACATATAGTTGAAACCGTATCATCACCCACTCCTATTGTTCATCTTTCTCTAAAATACCAGCACATTAATTCAGTGGGAAGAGCCTGAAGTGTTAGAGATTCCATATTACATTCTGGATAGGAATTCACAAACAAAACTCATGCTCTGAAGTACATTGCTCCTTCCCATTCAGAAAGGCCAAAGAAGCAGACAGTCTCGTTGGTTATCCATACACAAGCACAGACCAGTATATGTAGTTTTCACTGTACCTTTATCATGCATAAATTGTAGTTACCATGCACTAGTGTAACACTAAGATACCCTCACTATTTAAAAGCAATATTACAGGAATCTTTTTACAATTATACATCTTTCTTCTGAGAGTAGACAGGCTTGATATACAACATCCAATTGCTAAGAAATTAAAAGGAGGCACACATTGCGTTTTCCAGAAAAATTTTGCCAATTGTCTTCCTGCCAACAATACAAGACAACTACTAGAACCAGGAATTATTCATTTTAATTTTTGACCCTTGAAGAAAGGAATAATGAGTGACTTTTTCAACAATTTCTGTTCTAATGATTGTTCATTAGTATGAAATTCAATATAAATTTTGGATGCCATCAGTCTTTTTATTTTTGTTATTGGTGTGTCTGTGTCAATGTGCAGGTATGTGTGTGTGAGAGAGAAATACACACCTGTGTGAGTGTGAGCACTCTCATCACAGAGAGCATATTGTATTCAGAGAACAGTTTTTGGCAGTTGCTTCTCTCTTCCAAACATGGGGTCAAGGGATCGAACTCAGATCATCAGGCTTGCACACCACTTTGACTCCTAAGCTGTCTTGACACCCTGCTTTATTCTTGTGCTTGCTCCTCAGCTGACCTGCTCACATACTTTGCTTGCTCTTTTATTTATTCATAGTGACAACTTTGCATATCCTGATGATATTAAGTATGACTTTGCAAACTACTCACTAAACTTACAATTTCAATCAAAAGCTTGATAGAGATGTCTATGGAAGTTAGGGGCCTAATTGTAAAATTAATCTGGAAGAATAAATACATAGTTAGAGCTTAAAAATTTTTCCATAAAACAGAATGCTCTACCCTACTAAATATATATTATGACAAGAGTCTTTTAAATCAGAACACTATCCGCAAGGAGACCAGTGTCTTCCTTCTTCTACAAGTGTGATGACAAACACATCAATACCAGTGAGAACTGCAGTGGAAAATGGAAATCCAAACTATAAACAACAACAAAGGACAGGACAGATTTTAAATAGACTTGTAACTTCAAGATCATTTTAGATTTACAAAAACGTTTCATACATATATATATATATATATATATATATATATATATATAGAGAGAGAGAGAGAGAGAGAGAGAGAGAGAGGGAGGGAGAGAGGCAAAGAGAGACAGACACAGAGAGGGAAGCCTGTCATCCAGTTTTCTTTATTATTAATGTTGCATGTTACAGTACAAGCAAATTAGTGAAATTGGTATATCACTAACTAATGAGAAGATTTTATTTGGATTTTTATCAGTTTTTCCACTGCTGCCCCTGTGTTTTGTATGATGGGAAATCTTAAGATGTTGAAATGCTTTACTCAGACACTATAAACACTGAGATTTGGGTATAGAATCCTTCTTCTATCTGGAAACTTCTTTATGTGTAGTGACAAGCCCACAAAAGTCACCAACCAGGAAAACTTGTATATGAACACCTCTCGCCCCATGTCCTACTCCTTCCTCTATTTAAACCCAAAGCTCATGTTAATATCTCAGTGATGGAGTCAAACACCACACACACACACACACACACACACACACACACACATACACACATACATATACATATATCTGTTCTTTTTTCCAATGTAACTTTATATCTTCTTTCTGCTCTTTACAATTATTTATGCATTTTATTGGCATATCAGAACAGGTGGTGAATCTACTCTGCTGCCAGAGTTCCAGACTTTTAGGCTAAACACATCCTTTATCACTGCTCTATAAATGAAATTATATGTCCATTCCTTCCTTGTATTGAAAAGTAACATAGTAGATATTGTGATTAAAAGTATGTTTCCTAATGTGTAATATTGGTGGCCAAAACATGATCATAATTTCTGGAGCACATTCTTAGCAACAGTGAGTTTGAGTAGTTCCTGTGGACAGTAGGCAAACAGATTTATGTAGCTAGGAAGAAAGTGACAGAATGCTACTAGTTCATGAAGACCTATAGAAAATTAGATTGTTGATTTTTACCAAAGAACAGGATGTTAATGGAAGTAAAAGAAGCTGAGAGATAAGAAGGAAGAAGCTTGCTCACATGTGTCAGGGTGTGGACAGTGTTTCAGACACAAAGCCTGTGCTTATGTGGCTAACATGGATAAAACAAGGTAAGATGAAGTGGGAAGTTTCATCCCACTTGAAACCTGTCATGGTTCGAATATGAGTCATCCTTGCAGGCTCATGTGTTGAGGGTTTAGAACACATTGTGCAATGATATTTTGGGGGAATTGTGGAAACTTCAATAGGTAGGGCCTCTAGGAAGTAGGTTCCTGGAACACTGTACTTTAAAAAAAAATAACAACAACAATTTAAATGTTTTTACTATTTATGTGTATTGTGTTTGCTTGTGTGTATGTGCTTATGAGTGCAGTGCCCACAGAGGCCAGAAGAGGGCATCAGATCCTTCAGGGCTAGAGTTACAGGCAATGCTCTCCAGTTCAACATGGGTGGTAGAAACTGCACTTGGGTCCTCTGGAAGATCAGCAAATGCTCCTAACTGCTTCACCATCTCTCCATCCCTGAGAGACCTTTTGAAGTGCGTATCTCATCCCTGGCCCCTTCCTCTATTCTTCTGTCTGCCCACATGAGGTGAGATACGCTCTACCAAGTGCTCTCACCATCAAGTTCACCTCACCACAGGCCCACAACAATGGAGATAACTGACAGTGGACTGAAATCTCTAATCTCTAAAAGCATGAGCAGAAACAAATCTCACCCCTTTAAAACTATTTTCTCCAGTATTTTTTACAGTGATGTCAAGTCTGACATAATATTGTTGTGCAATAGGTTCCTCTGAAATTGAAACATTCCATCCTGCAGGGAAGCTCCTTAAAGAGCAAGGTAAACAACTCAGAATCACTTCAGGAAGTCCCTAAAACTGATCAGGTTCACCAGGTCCCTCCCTCCAAAAGCAAACAATAAAAGCTGAGAGTCACTTTCAGACAAGCCAAGCTGCAAAGAAGACTCTGAGACCAGACTAGCTGCCTGAAAGAAGCAGAAACTAGCTGAGCTGCCTAGGAGAGGCTTGGACCAACAGAGGGACTTGGATGGGAACTCTCCAACCTGTTGAGTTGCCTGCAGGCTGCTCAGTGTGGTCCAGGTCTCCAGTTTTTGTGAGCTATTAGCCATGTTGAGGCGAGCCTTGGTAATGAAGCCATCTTTGAGTCATTTCTACTTCTGTAAGTAACTCCTCACTCATATGCCTCATATGAAGTAACTCACTCACTCATATGGTGAACTAATAAAATTCATTAGTTCACCAAATTGGATTTTGGTGATATCTGCACTTTGGTCTGTTGTGGTCTCCCTATCTGGGGTGAATAGGCTTGTGTGTAGCGTGTCCACAGAAAAAAACCTGTCACACAGAAAAGATCTAAGAGTTAACAGGGGACAGAGAGATGAGTGAGCCTGAAAAGGCCAGTGGTGGGTTTTGCTGGTTTGGCTTCTGTTTTATTTCACTATGATTTTACTGAATATATGATAAGCTAAAATATAATATTCCTGATGTGTAGAGCAGGAATAAAAATGATATTATAAGCAACTGTGAAGAAAATATTGATTAACCCTAAGACACTTTATTTTTCCCAGGGAAAAATAAAGGAAGGTATTTTTCCTCTTTCTTTTTCTCTGAGAATTTTCTCTAGAATTCTTGCAGTGGAAAGGTCCTTTCTCCCCTTTTTGAAATGTATATAAATCCTTCTGAAAACTAGATAGCTCTTTTGTCAGGTTTATGTCCTGGGCACATCTTTCTCAAGGACCTGGAAGCCATCCTTTTGCAATGTAATCATCAAGGGAGATAGAAGCCCCGTTTCCACAGACAGCTACAAGTTTAACTGTTAGGCATCTTGCTCAAGTTTTAAAACTGTCTTCTTGTGAAGCTGTGTTTGTTTTCCCTTTGGATATAACCAGCACAGATGAACACCTCAATTTGCCCAATGGATCTGGTTGAATTTAATATGACAAATGGTACCTTTAGATCTTATTACTTAAAGGCTAGCTATTGTTCAGTTTTAATACATGTATGCAATGGGTTGCATCTGTTTGCCTACACAAAATGTTAAAATGTCTCTCTGACTTTGCAGTCTCTTAGTTGATTGCCTGTGGCATGCAGCACCTCAGGTTTAATGCTTATTCAGCAGGAAAACTGTCTCCTTCGTCTCTTCTACCTTTACAAAGAGTATTTCTGGGCTGGGAAAAGCTTTTGTTTCTAATTTTCTTTCTCCAACACAACCAGTATAAAGTGGTTGCTATATAGCAGGCATCTGATGTATTTAGCATAAGGTGTGATTGTGACTCACATTATTGATAGGAAATTTAAATCTATAGGAAACATGAAATGACCCAGTAATACAAGACAAAAGAATGTGCAAACAGAAGTCAAAAATCAGCAGCAAATAGACAGAGAAGGAGTCACAGTCTTTCTAGTGATGAGAGGTGCAAACTAGAGGCTAGGGAGAAAGTATAGAGACCTGAGCAGGGAAGGTTCTCTAGGGAAGAAGGCAGCCATGTTAGTTACCCTTCTCTTTGCCGTAACAAATCCCCAACAAGGCCACTTAAGGACAGTGTATTAGTGACATGTCTGATGCCATGATAAAAACACCACAACCAGGAGCAACTTATACAAAGAATGAAGTTTTAGTTTATGGATGCAGGTGGGGAGTCCCTAAAGGTGTTGGAGGCAGAACAAGAGATGACTGGAGCCGGGAGCTGAAAGAGCCCATCTTCAACCACAAACTCAAAGCAGAGGGAATGAACTGGAAGTGAAGCAAGGCTGTAAGTTCTCAAGCCTGGCCAGTGATGTTCTTCCTCCTGCCAGGCTGTATCACCTAAAGGCACCACAACTTCCCCTAAGAACACCACCAACCAGAGACCAAGTGTTGAAATATACAAGCCTATGGGGACATTTTTGTATTCAAACTACCAAGGAGAGTTTGCATCATCTTGCGGTTCCAAGGCTACAGTCAGTCAAAACAGGGAAGTCAGAGCAGCCACAAAGTGAGCTAACTAGTTACATTGTATCCCCAGTGTAATAGGGTTACTATTGCTTAATGAAATACCATGACTAAAAGCCAATTGGGGAATGTGGTGGTTTAAAAGAAGATGGCCCCCAAAGGGAGCGCCACTATTAGGTATGGCTTTGTTGGAGAAGTGTGTCACTGTGGGGGCAGGTTTTCAGGTCTTTTTCTCAAGTTTCATTCAGTATGACAGTCGACTTCGGGTTGCCTGACTATCAGGATATAAGGACTTTCAGCTCCAGCACATCTGCCTGCCTGCTGCCATGCTTCCGCCATGAGGATAATGGATTGAACCTCTGAAACTCTAAGTTTTTAATTAAATGTTTAAACATTTAAATGTTTTCTTTTTAAGAGTTGCTGTGGTCATGGTGTCTCTTCACAACAATAGTAACCCTAAGACAGAAATTAGTACCAGGGACTGAGGTATTGCTGTGATAGGCCTGACCATGATTTTATTCGGAGGAATATGGACTTTGGTACTTTGGGTTTAGAAAGCAGTGGAATGCTTTAAGAACTGCTGAATGAGCCATGCTAGTAGGAGCATGGAAGACAGCGGTGCTAAGACTAGAGGTCTCACTCAGGAGGTTTCAGGGGAGAATTTTAGAATGTTGTGATCTTTGGGTGAAGAATGTGGCTGCTTTTGCCCTTGTCTGAAGAGTCTGCCTGAGGCTAAAGTGAAGAGTTTTGGATTAATTCAGTTGGCAGAGAAAAATCTCAAAACAGCCTAGTATAGATTCTGTTGTGTGGTTACTAAGTTTTTACTCTAATGAAGATATATAATGAAAAGGAGCAAGCTGAGCAAGGAAAAATATTTGAGAAGAAAAAGAGCACCAGAAAGTAGAATGGAGCTAAATTCTTTGTTCAAGGAGATAAACAGATTAAGAAATGAAATAAAGGGAGTGGTGACCTCAGGGCAAGATCCCACCTAGCTAAGTTTCCAACTTGTGAAAAGGAACTAAAGAAAAGTTTAGAGCCAGGTATGGTGTGGCACACCTTTAAGCACTGGGAAGAAAGAGGCTGGTGGATCTCTGGGATTGAGGCCACCTCTTAAGAGCAAGTTCAAGGACAGCCAAGCTTTGGCAGTGAAGAAAAACATAAAGCTGGTAAAGCTATAATTAAGTAAGGGGGCCATGTTCCAGCTCCAGTAAGCAACAGAACTTGGCAGCTTCAGACTCATGGTTCTAGATTTAGAGTTAAGGATAGAAGAAATGGGTTCCATAACCCATTTGCCTCCATGCCTAAAGAAAGCTGCTGAGGACAGGCATGTGTCAGGGGTGTCCCTGAATGGAGGCCTAGTAGAGAGGCCTTTGCACGAAGCTGTGAAGCTGAAGCCTAGATTGCCTTGGAGAACCCAAGATGTTAGAGATGTCAGAGTCGTGAGATACCTGCTGAGGAAAGCTGATAACAAGGAGTAGAACCAGTGAACAAATCTGAACCAAATTGGAGACCTGAAGAGCGTTTTGACACCAGATGTAGAGATGAAGAGTTTGGAGTTTGATCAGCTGGTTTTTGGTCTTGCTCTGGTCCAGTATTTCCTTACTATGCTCCCTTCCTTGTGTTATGGAATGGTAATGTATAGTAGGACAGGCCCATAGGGTCAAGGAAATTGGCTCAAACCACTCGCCAAGGCATGTACATAATTTACTTCTTCATAAGCCAATCTAGAGTCTGCCTGAGGACCTAGCAACAGGTGCCATCAGAGTTTCTGATTATGCCCAACCAATGAGGGATGACCACACAATGTCACCAGATTGGGACACAGCCTGGGTGCTGGGAGGAGGGCATATAATGCTTTCCCCATTATTGAATAAACAAGTCTGCTGTTTGCCTTTCATCTGACTTTTGGTGTCTGTGTCATTGACACTGCACCTTCTCACCCCCTACCCTGAGGGGGCTATTAGGACCCAGCAACAGTGATGTATATCCTGTGACATTATATGTTGGAGTATGTGATCTGATTTTTTATTTTGATTTTTACAGGTGATTACAGTTAAGAGATTGTCATGCATCTCAGAAGAGACTTTGGACTTTGGACTTTGAAGTAAGTTTGGGGCTATTATAGACTATGGAGACTTTTGAAGTTGGACTGAATGCATTTTTGCATTATGATACAGCTATAAGCCTTTGGGGGCCAGGGAGTGGAATGTGGTGGTTTGAAAGAAAATGGCCCCAAAAGAGAATGGCACTATAAGGAGGTATGGCCTTGTTGGAGTAGGGGTGAACTTATTGGAGGAAGTACATCACTGTAGGGGTGGGCCTTCAGGTCTTTTTCTCAAGCCTCATTTAGTGTGACTGTCAATCAACTTTCTGTTGCCTGCCTATCAAGATGAAAGGACGCTCAGCTCCAGCACCATGTCTGCCTGCCTTTTGCCATGCTTCCACCATGATGATAATGGACTGAACCTCTGAAACTGTAAGTAAGCCATCCCAATTAAATGTTTTCTTTTTAAGAGTTCCTGTGGTCATGGTATCTCTTCACAGCAATAGTAACCCTAACTAAGACAGGGAGGAAAGTGTTTATTTTACTTATAGTTTAATATCACTGCTCATCACTGGAAGAAGTCAAGAAAGGAACTCCAACAAGGCAGGAACCTGGAGGCAGGAGTTGATGCAGGCAGGAGGCAAGAGAAGTGCTGCTTACTGACTTGCTCCTCATGACTTGCTCAACCTACTTCCTTTCTTTTTTTTTCTTTTTTTTTTTTTTTTGGCTTTTTTGAGACAGGGTTTCTCTGTATAATTTTGGTGCCTGTCCTAGATTTCACTCTATAGACCAGACTGGCCTCAAACTCACAGAGATCCACCTGGCTCTGCCTCCAAGTGCTGAGATTAAAGGTGTGCACCACCACCAACCTACTTTCTTATAGAACCAGAACCATCAGTCCAGGGGATGGCTCCATCCACAGTTTATTGGGCTCTCCCACATCAATCCCTACAAAAATATTTTACAAGCTTGCCTATAACCCAGTCTTATGAAAGCATTTTTTCAGTTAAGGTTTCCTCCTCTTAGATATCTATGGCTTCTTTCAAGTTGACATAAAACTAGCCAGAATACAGTCAGGACGCAGAGGGAAATGATTACTGATGTGTTCAATTTGCTTTCTCATTTGATTCAATGTAGAATCATAATCTATGGGACAGTGCCTTCCATAGTGGGTCTTCCTACCCCAGTTAACTAAATCTAGATAATTCATCACAGGCATGCTCAGAGGTGTGATTCATGATTCTAGATCATATCAAGTTGATAATATTTACAAACAACAGTAAAGCACAGAGGACAAATAACCAGATGGGTGGGTACATTTTTCTGTTGAGCTTTAGCACAGAAAGGAAAAGACACAGTGTACTGTTGGAGACAACCATAAAATCAAGAGTGTCATTGGTGCCTATTTCAAAATCTAGAAGGAGCATCCCACAGCACTTTCCTATCCTACCCAGGGTGTAATCTCACAACCAGTTGGTCGCCTAACTAGCTGAAGAATTAGTGTTTTCAACCCACTTTCAACTTCCAGATGGTGGACACTAAGTCGTTAATCATGAGATTTACCACAACATGAAATTTACTGCAGCAGAAGCTAGGGAGAAACCTCCCCATTAAACTCCTGGAGGAGACAGCACTCATACAGGGACTTTTGGTCAATGAAATCTGAGGAGTTCAGACATAGTTTTCTTTCTGTTGATGTAATAAATACCATTAGATAAATAACATGATATTGGTGAGAAAGGGCTTATTTGGATTATACTTCCAGGTCATAATCCATAACTGAGGGAAGTCAGGACAGGAAATCATGGCTGGAACATGAAGCACAAACCAGGAAGGAATGTCACTTTCTGGATATTTTACTTACTAACTCGTACTCAGCTGGCTTTCTTACACAGTACAGGACCACCTACCTAGGGAATGGTGCCGCCCATTATGCACTGGGTCTCCCCCACATCAATTACCAATCAAGATAATGCCACCAAGGGCATCCATGAATATCAATTGTTATACACAAAACAATCGATTGTTGCAAAAAAATGTATTTTTTTAATTAAAAAAAAGTTTATGTGTGTTTTGTATGCACGATTTGGGTGAGTGTGGGGGATGGGGTTAAAGGTCAACATCAGGTGTCTTTGTCTATTGCTCTTCATCTTATTTTTTGAGGCAGAACCTCTCCCTGAATCTAGAGCTGCCTAACTGGCTAGTGAACTCCAGGGATCCCCTTGTCTCCAACACACTGGCACTGAGATTACAAGTATGCATCACCATGTCTGCCTTTCATATTGGTGCTGGAGATCCGAACTCAGGTCCTCATAGTTGCACAGCAAACACTTATCCTATTGAGCTATCTCCCCAACCCAACATGTTATATGTTTAGGTTGCACTTTTTATAAACTTGAATGTCTCACCCTGTGTGACATAGTATAATGAACTATTTCTTCCTCTGTACCATTAACACGTGTCAGAGCAAAGCTACTCTGTTATAATAAAAAATAAATAAACAACCAAAAGAGTGGCACCGTGACTTAAGAAGAAATAGTCTAGGGCAAATGATCTGGGTCAGCACCACAGCCATGCTCCTCACTAATCGGAGCCAAGTTTCTTCCAAGGCACTGTCTCCCATCCATCTGGGCATGGTCGCATCCTAGAGTTAAACTGAGTTGTGTTGTGTCCAAAAGGGCTTGTCTGATGTCAGAGTGGAAACTATCATTCTGTTCTCATTCTGCCTGAGAAAACAGTCTCATGCCCACACACATCAGTATCTGCTGAGGTTAGCCTTTCCAGGTCCCCATGAACACAGCCTCAACTCCATCTCTACGGTGTATCAAATAAGCTGTAGTGGACACTAAGTGATGCCACACATACCTCACAGCTTTTATAGGAATGATCTCTAACATTCTGAAATATATTACTATTTCCTCCATTGTGCCTCTGTTTTTAGTAACTCCAATCATAGCAATGATATTTTTTTTACTGTGTTTTGCTGGCTGTTTCTTATGGATATTTTGTTTCATCCTTCTCATTCAGAAGTCTTCATTTCAATTTCTCAGTGAGTTCCAGATATCTCCTTGATTTATATTTTCAGGTACGGCACTTTGGTAATTTACTTCCTGATTTCTTCCATGTCTGAAAATGCCTTTCCACTGCTCTGGCACATGAATTATCTTTGTCAGGGACACAGTGCTGGGGTCACAGTCATTCTTGCTGCAATGCTTCATTGTTTGCCGAAACTGTAAGGTTTCTTTTTTTTTCATTTTTAATTTATTTATTTTTCTATTATCAGCTTTATACAGTACAAATTCTTATCCTAATAATGAAATGTTTCAGTGAGGCTTGCCCAGTAATTGAGTAAAACCAAAACTTATTATAAGCCACAGTCATCCTAGGGTCCCCCCTGCTATGTAGCCTCCCTGGTTCTGTGGGTTGCAGTCTGATTGGTTTTGAGGGGAAGTTTGATTGTCTTTGAACACTTTCTGTCTTGAGAAAGAAACCTCAACATATCCAAATACAGATCGCTTCCATTAACATCACCCTTCAGGAAATTCTATAATTTTTCTCTTTTGCCCATATTCATTTCATGCTCAGGATTTCTCTTATATTTGACCTCCTACGTATGTTCATCGTGATTCTTTTCAATATCTGGCTATCATTTCCACATCATTGTTCACTCCCTTCTCTGAATCCTGGGGCTCACCTTTACCATTCTTCCATAGGAAAGTTTCTCCAAATGCACAGCCTCATAGGTGGGGAAGAAAATATTGTTATTTTGTTAAAATTCAAAGTATAGAAAAGATCCATTATGGTATTTTTATATTTTAAAGCACAAATCTGTACTTTTTAGTACTCTTTTCTTTATCTGAATGTGTTTCCTCTTCTTAGGTGCAATATCTTTTTATGTGTTTGCAAAAATACAAAATAAAGTTTCTGAAGTTCTCTGGCTCCACATAGTAAGTTGGCTTCCTAGGGAGAGTTTGCTCCCATACTTTAAATCCCTTTCTGATGAAGGACTGAGATGTTTTCATCTGTCTGTTGATTCTTCTCTGTTTGTTCAGCCTTAAAGTGTAAGTGACTGTTGGTGGCTGGGGGTGCATAGGGAACATGCATTGTCTGGAATTAGGAAAAGGGATGTTTTTAAAAGATTACCTTAGCCTCTTTGTCAATTCTTTGTGTATGTACAAGAGAAAGGAGGCAGCATCAGGCATTGCTATGGTCTCTTTCCACAGAACAGAAGAAGTGAACTGTAAGTTCGAAGAGACAAGGAAAATGCACTCAGAGGGAGAGGCTCAGACTCCATCTGTAGCAGAGTTTCTTTCCCAAGCCCTCCCTTGAGTCACAAAATTAGTAAAGAACTCCCTTCCTCCCCAGCTCCATTTGTCCTATAAGGAGCATGTCCTGGGCAGGGCAATGAGCCACCTTCATTCACTCTTGGAGTATCATCCAGAAAATATCAGAAGGTGTAACACTTTCTCCATGGTACCCTCCAAGGAGTGATCTTCTTGCCTCATGGAAAGATATATGTAATTTCTTTGTGTAATATATTTTCTTTTGATTTAAATGTGTTGACCCAATGCAAGTTGGGTCTGTTATTGCACGGGACACTGGGAAAGCAGTGTATGAATACTCCCACTGTACTAGTCAGGGTTCTCTAGAGTAACAGAGTCTCTCTCTCTCTCTCTCTCTCTCTCTCTCTCTCTCTCTCTCTCTCTCTCTCTCTCTCTCTCTCTCACACACACACACACACACACACACACACACACAGTGAGAATGCATGTAGGTGCCCACGAGTGCTTGTTGATACTGCATCTCCCACGGCTTCTGGAAGGACTGAGGTCAGCTCTCCACCTTGACTTCTCAGGAGCTTGCTCAAGTCTGCCCGGCACAACTTGCAGTGTGAGGCTGTGTCTGCACAGCATGCAGTGTGAGGCTGTGTCTGCACAGCTCGCAGTGTGAGGCTGTGTTCAGGGTTGTACTCTTCACTACTCACACCAGCTTTGGCTCCTATGCACATGCACGGATTCCCCAGCTGGCTGGAGTTCCTTCTGCAGCTGTCTTTGTACTGCTTCTCGCTGAGACGCCTCTGGCCTACGGAGGGCACTCCTCTGCAACTTATACAGAATTCTTTCTTATTTTTATAGTCTCTTGACCATGGTGGGGAAATTTAGGATGGGAGCAGGAATGAAAAGCGTGGGGTCAGTCCACTTTCTTGAATCGGGCTTCTGAACATTTATTTTAGACTCGTCCTGTGAATCCTGACAGCCCATTTACAGGGTGTTAAGTGCAGTTGTTTGGCAGTCAGCGTTTGTGGTGTGGCCACCGGGCCTGATTTACTGACGAGGCTATGAAGCTGAGATGGAGAGAATATAAAAGTTGGTGTTTCACAGAACCGGGAATTAGAAAAGTTGAATTCCTGTCTTTAGCACTGTGTGGGGCCGTAACTCAAGGCTGATGTCTTCATCTCTGCATCTCAGCTTCGTCTCTACACACAGGAAAATGCTCAGTCCAGTTGCAGAGAACATCTTCTGGCATGCATCCATATAAGGGGGAATCTATGGAGTACCCTGGGTGCTTGTCAGCAAAGACCTCTTGCATGCAGCATAGTATGCCTCCGTGAGTACGGAAGAGCCTACCTACCACCTGGCACAAAGACAGCTTGGCGCCTGGCATGAAGAAGTGAAAATTTTAAATGTTCTCTTGTCTTCAAACTTCTGTCACGATTAACGCCTCGGTCTGATAGACACAGCACACTTTTTATCGATCTGTATATTATTTTTCCATCTTCCTTCCTTCGGAGAAAGACTTATAACCATGTCCAATGGTCCAGAAGCACACCCTTGTTATTGATCACACACTTCAAAACCCAAAGGAACATTAAAGGGAAAGGATAATTCTGGAATTAGAAATCTGACTCCTTTCTTGGTTTGAAGGCAAAACAGCAAATCACAGCTTCCCATGGAGGCCAGATCCTGTGGTATGCGGTGACTCCTTAGTGGCATCACTGGAAACGGAGCCTACATTTCTTCCCTGACGATGCAGCTCGGACACTAATCATGCATTGTGGCTTTGTTATTTACTACTTCCCTGCCATCCACATTCATGTATATTTATGTGGAGTCCAAAAATACCCAGCAGCAGTTATTTCCAATGATTATCTGTGTGCTAATCAGAACCACTAATCAGAAAACACATAATATACTCAAATCCTATTGTGTAAGACAAACAGCATTCATCTGGAGTACAGATGGGGTGGGGGAACCTGCTTTGATGAAAAGTGCTCTTCGAAGTGTCTTCCAGTTTCTTCAACGGGGAGAAAAGAAAATAAAGACCATTTGCCGCTGATTTCTGAAGTCTAAAAGCAACAGGGATGTGAAAAACAGGTCCTCCGCCAGACCTGCCAACCATAGAGAAGACGGAGCATGCTGCCGATAATTCAGATGTGCATTCTCCGGTGTCTTCGGCCCTGAAAGTTAAATACAGAGAGTCTCAGAGCCTTTCTTCTGCCTGTGAATATCAGCTTCAAAATGATACTCCAAATTCAAAAGAGTGATTCAGCCATTCTGACGTGAGCATCACTGCTGACAGGGACCTCGATAACCCAAAGATTTCCTAATAAATCTAACTCCAAGAGGGAAATATTTGAAGAGAAGAATTATGGAGTATTATTTTGGAAAATCTAACTGACCGGGTTTTTTAACCTTCAAAGCAATTTAGTTTGTCCATTTGACGATGCCTTTTCTCCAACTGGGTAATGTTTCCTCTAACAGAGGGTTGCTGAGAACATCCTTTTAGACGCTGCATCATCACACCTTCAAAGTTTTCTCTGGGTGTTGACAAATGGTCCTGTTGACCTTCTATCCTTAGATGTGTCCAACATGGAAACATCTGTATCTGAGTGCCAGCATCCCACCACCTCCTCAGGCTCCATGGGGCTCTCTTGTCCTGTCCACCCATTCCCATTCTGCCATCTGGAAACTGTAGCTTAAAATTATCTTCTCGTGGTCTGGATTTCAGTTAGAAGTTGGGGGCTTTGTTGAAGATGTGGTACGATGGTTATTTTTCTCATTGTTATCACAAATACCGAGCAAAAGCAACATTAGGAAAAAAGGGTTCGTTTGAGCTCACAGTTTGAAGGTGCCCTCCTTCGTGACAGGGAAGGCATGTCAGCAAGGACTTGAGGCTGCTGGCCACCCGGCATCCAGAGTTAGGAAGCAGAAAGAGAAGAATGCTAACTCTCAACTCACTTTCTCTTTTGTCTTCAATTCAGGAACCCAGACCAGAGGATGGTGCCACACTCACATGGAGTAGGTATTCCCACCCCAGTGAACCCAGTCTAGAACCTCCCATAGAGACATGCTCAGAGGTTTGTCTCTTAGATGATTCTGGGTGCTATCAAGTTCCACAATCATTACCCATCACATACATGAATTCACAGTGGTTATTTGCACACCAAACCCTGTAACAAGCCCTCTGATGGTCTCATTATCCAGAGTGTCCAGTCTCTTAGTTAACAGTCCAATAGGAGTCACTTTCGGAGTGGTATAGTACTCATGTGGGATGCTATTTGAGCAACACTGAGATGTATTTACTGGGAGTTTATAGCAAAATGGGCACACTCATGCTGGTAGCTCACCTTTTAGCCAATACAGTAAGAAGAACTGAAATTCTGACTTGCACTGTTTCACAGTAAATATTGGTCATGACATGAAAACGGAATCAAAAAATCATGGAAAACATGTGAAGTTGATAATGAGATAAACTCAGCTTCTTGTATACCAACATTAGTCACTGTGTGATGCCTGGAAAGGGGGAGGGTAGTGAAATTTCTCTGTAACTCAATTTCACATCTGAAAAACTGTTTCTGTTATTTTATTTCTCCTATTGATCAGGAGCTACGTGAAACCATTAAGGTGTGAGGTCAACCATTTTTAAAGCGATTCAGAAAACAACCTTTCCATCTAACATTTGTAAGAACGTCCCTCATTCCCCAAAGATTGTCATGGCTTGTGACGCTCCTAATACCTTGTACTGTACTTTCAGTAGCTATAAATTCTCTAAAATAAAGAGTTGTACTTTAATAATAATAAATTGGGAAAGTAAACATATTATTTAAGAATATTACATGTAGTTTCTTTTTGAAATGACAACTACTCAAGAAAAAATGATGAGGGAAATAGATAAACAAGGAGTGTCTTTCTCTCTTGTGGGGCAGAACTGGGGTTAATAAAGATATTTTAATATAACTATATATCATAGTATTAATATTAATATAGGCTTAAGCACAAGGGTTAAGAGAAAAGCACCCAGGAGAAGGCGAGACACACCCAAGAGCAAGAGTTTGAGTTTCTCAAAGCAGAGTCACGAGAAGCAGGACAAAGTCAAGTGTGACTAGAACTCCTTGGGGAAGATGGGGGAATGATCTCTTGAATGGGAACAGATACATAGCAAGCTGTAGAACGTAAGACCCCCCAACTCCATAAGCAAGCTGAGCATCTGGATTTGATGGTACAGAAGAAGGAGTAGAATATACCCCAGGGAGAACACCAACAAGAAATGTGCTTGATTTCACAGTTTGCCTTGGCCTGAGTCTCTATGTAATGCAAAGAATTCTGTTTGCTCAGTTGCTTAATTAGTTGGTATTTGTTGATGGGATCTCCACAGCCCAAGCCTTCACCGTGAGCATCATCGGGTATCTCTAGTAAAAGGAAGGCACCTCTGAGCGTGCACACAGCATATTCAGGGGACAGTCAGCACTGTGGCTGCACAGGTAGGTGAAGTTCGAGGTGAGAACACAGTGGAAAACAGTCCCACTGTAACTGCTGCGAATAAGGTGTAAGCCAATGTCGAGTCTGAACTGTGTTCTCAGACACCCAAGTGAGAAGTGAGTGTTGGGTCAAAGCAGACAAGAAAGTTGACCCTGTCTTGTGCTCACTACAGCAACGGTCCTCACCGTGTTTGAAGATGTCTGAAAATACGGTCGCACAGGCCTGGCAAAGGCATATTTTATAAACTGGCATTTTCAGGAGAGCAGTAAAACAAAACTTTGACTTGAAGGTGGCCACGCATTCATGATTTATCCGGGTCAGAAGGGTTTCTTAGAACATTCATGGGAAGACAGCTGCGGACAATGCGACTTTTCTTGAATCTAGAGGTGAGGTGGAGCCCAGTGACAGAATGTTTGCTTAGCAGGCCCAGGCCCTAGATGCATACTACAGCCCCAATAAAGTTCAAATAATCTGGAGAGATCTTGCCATGTTGTATGTTTTTAAATATTTTGTGGGCAAGATTCAGTTACCCAAGATGCTCCTGTTGGATATGATAGTACACCTGCTATTGTGAGAAACAGATAAGAAGCAAACACAGAGTGTATACCTGGAGCAGAAAAGATGACTGTTGAGTAATATCTTCCCTTTATGGCTGCTATGAACTGCCAATACAGGAAGCCTAATGTATAATCATTGAAGTAAATGTCTCCTCTTTTAGGAGAACAAGAAGTCTCAAAGTACAGGGCGATGTGCCAGCTGCTGGGAGATGCCATGGAGGACGTGATTATCCTTAGTACACGGGCTTTGGTGAATACAAAGCTTAGTAACGATGAAAAGAGAGAAAGAAAGAGCCTCAGGTCACCTTGCCCAGCCTTAATACATGGGGGTGAAAGGGCGGTGTTTAGTCTTACTGCAACTTGATATGCCATGTTTTTTTGATCCTCGTGGGAGACCTGCCCTTTCCTAAACACAACCAGAGGAGAAGTGGGTTGAGGGGTGGGAACAGAGGGAATGGGGGAAGGGTCTGGGAGGAGATGGATGAGGGGCTGGGAGGAGAGAAGGGAGGGGAAACTGCAGCCCGGATGTAAAATAAATAAATAAATAAATAAATAAATAAATAAATAAATAAATAAATAAATTTATTAAAAAGAAAAAGAAATAACCCCAAGTACCCTCTTCTGAGAAACATCTTCATTGTCTCAACGCTGTAACACAATGAATGCTGTATAATGGCTGGCTCCACCAGCAGAACTGGCCTTTCAGATGTCCGGAAGCCAGGATTAAGGAGCACTCATTTCAAGCCTGATAGCCAGCTGCCTTTCCTCCTTTCACTATGCAGGCACACGGTCTCTGGTCTCTCTCCAGCATGTGGGGCACGTTTGTGGATGAATCAATAAATCCCTCTCTCTCTCTCCAGTTCTTATAAGAGCACCAGTTCCATCATGAGAGCTTCACCTCGTGACCTTGTCTATGCCCAATTACCTTTCCAAAGTCTCACTTCCAGACTACCACTCTTGGGGCTGGAGGTGCAGCACACGGATGTGGCAGGTGGCACAGACAATCATCCCTTGGTTAGGAAGGAAAAAGCAACCCAGAAACAAGCGGTGGATTTCAGCATCATCTCAATAACAAGAACTGGTCCCTGTGACCCCACAGGGAAAGACAGGGAGGTAGTTAATGGAACATGGCTATATTAGCAATATAAGGGGCATACTAGCGAGGAAATAAGAAAGAGAAACACTACTGGATAGTTAGGGGTAATATGTGTACCCTTGCCCAAGTCAACTTATTTACCAGTTCTAGGAGTTCCTTATGCTTCTGACACTGATTATAGTTATAATATCCTAAAAGCTTGCAAGACTGAAGGGCTGGGAGGTGGTCAGTTGGAAGAGTAATTGTCCAGCATGCACAGAACCCCAGAAGCCTGGCCTGGTGGTACACACCCACAGTCCCAGCATTCAGGAGGTAGAGGCAGAAGGATCAGAAGTCAAGGTCATCCTCATCTCCATAGCAAGTTTGGAGTCAACCTGAAAAGATTGAGACCTTGTCTAAAATACACAGGAGACAACAACAACAATTACAATGCTTTAAAAACAAAAAAAGTTAAAGTTTCTGAGATGGGACAGTAAGGAATCTTGGAACCCCCTAAATCCTTCCCACAGCACAGTGTCCCTCTAAATAGCCATCATCTTGAACTGTGGCATTCTTCTCAATGTCGTCAGAGTCAGTAACAACGAAAATACATATTGGTCTTAAAACTTAGGAAGCAGTCTTAATGACTTCCATTTTGCATTAGCGTATTGAGTTTACAAGCTTGCATCAGGAGGCAGGGGTGGGTGATATTTAATAAAATGCTGCATCTCAGGGAAGCAATAAAATATTTCTCATTTATAATGAGAAGAGTAGTGTTAATACCGCAACTAGCACTGGTCCTTTTACACTTGTGTTTAAACTCTGCTACCGGGAATTTTTACAGGGAATCCTAGAAAAAAAAATATTTTTCCCAGTTCAGAGTCAAAGAATGGAGCTAACATTGGTTCCTGGGAGTTCTGAGGGCCTGTTACTGCATGTAGTTGTTGTTATATCTCAGGGGCTGGAGTGAGGCAGCCCTGTATCTCAAGCTAAATAACAAGAGTCTGCTTTGTAACAGTCCTTTATTCCATTTTGATTTTAAAATAATGTCTAGAAAGAAATGAAAATAAATTTCAAAAGTGGAATGAAAAAAAAAAAAAAAGGAGGGGGATCCTGTCACGGTTCCAGAAGCAGAGCTGAGTGTGTGGCTGTGCACGAGTCCTGCCTGGAACATTCGCTTTTGCTAGTCCTGACACATCTGACCCACAGGAGGGCTCATTACATCAAAGTTCTCTTGAGCACTCATAGCTTCAGAACAACAAATTTCTTCATTCTGTCCATTCACAAATACATTCATTTCTTTATGCAGAAAACACCTCCCATGTAATCACTGAGCAGCAGTTTAGTACTGGACCTGAGACACAGAGAAAAGTCAGACGTCATGTTCAAGACTGATGGGACAACAGACGTGTGACTCACTCCACAGATAATTATCTCTAGACATGATGGCTTTTCAGGAAGAATTCCGCCCTACCTCTCCGAGGAAGATCTAACTTTCCAAGAAGTCCCTGATAAAGTCTGGACACATGGCTCAGAGGTCAGGAGTGCCAGCTGCTCTTAGAGGGTACTCGAGTTTGGCTCCTAGTACCCACATGGTGGGTCACAGGCACCTGCAGTTCCAGTTCCAGGGGATCTAACAGTCTCGTCTCTGTAGACAGTGAACACATGTACAGTACACAGACGTGCACACAAGCAAAATATTCATGCACATAAGATCCAGGGTTTTTTTATTTTAAAAAAATAAGTTCATAATATATTCCTACGTGGTATTCAACGCTACTCAGCTATCATTCTATCAAGTCTTAGATTTTTCTACCTACTTCCTCTAGTAATAATTCTAGTCAAAATATTTCAATAAAGCAGGCCTCAGCATTCTGTTTAAAACAAACCATAAATAAATATGAGGTCACCCACCTCACTCTGACATAAACAATAGCTAATGAATCAATTAATCAATTCTCCTGAAAGGAGGATTCTTCTCATCTCCCTCACAGTTAGCATTCTGTCTCAATGACTGACTGACTGATTCACTCACTCATTTATTTACTTTGGTATTTATTTATTTTATATTTTGTATTTTCCCTGTGTATCTGTGTGTGATGTAGGTGTGTGTGTATGGGTGTTTGCATGTGTTGGTGCACATGTGTGTATGCTAAAATACATGTGTATACTCATTTATACAGAGGACCAAAGATGACATTAGATGTCTTTCTTGGTAACTCAACACTTTGTTTACTGAGACAGAATCTCTCAGTTGAACCTAGGTGCTCACCCATTACCTAATCTATCTAGCCAATTTTCTCTTGGAGTCCCCTGTCTTTGTCTCCCAAAGGTTGGGATTAAGAGCAGTAGCAGGTAGGTGGCCTGGGGGAGGTGGGAACAGGAACAGGAGGGGTCAGGTTGAGGAGGATGGAGGGAGAGAGTACTGGGAAAGACAACTGGAATTAGGAACATCTCTGGGATGAGCTAGAAACCTAGTACAATGGAAACTCTCAGGAGTCTACAATGTTGATCATAGCTAAGACTCCTAGTAATGGGAGATGTGGAGCCTGAACCAGTCATCTCCTGTAATCAGGCAAAATTTCCAGTGGAAAGATTTGAACACCAACTCAGCCACAAATCCTTCAACCTACAATTTGTCCTGCCTGCAAGATGTGCTGGGGTAAAGGTAGCACAGAAATACTGGGAGTGGCCAACCAATGACTGGTCAAGCTTGAGACCCATGCCAAGAGAGAAAGTCCACTCCTGACACTGCCTGGATGGCCAGGAACCAGGTCCAGAGATCTAGGGTAGAACCAAACACAAGCAGAAAAAAAAGTCAATGAAATGATTCCTAATGATATTTTGCTATACTCATAGACAGGAGCATAGTATAATTGTCATCAGAGAGGCTTCGATCAACTGATGGAACAGATGCAGAGATCCACAGCCAAGCATGAGGCAGAGCTCAGGGAATCCTGCAGAAGAGGGAGAGGAAGGATTATAGGAGCCAGAGCTGTCAAGGACAGCAAAGAAAACCCACAGAAACAACTAACCTGGGCTCATAAGGACTCATAGAGACTGAACTGACAATTAGGGAGCCTGCATGGGTCTGACCTTGGCCCTCTGCATGTATGTTATGGTTGTGTAGCTTGGTCTTCTCGTGGGCCTCCTAACAGTGGGAGCAGGAGCTTTCTCTAACTCTTTCACCTGCTTCTTGGACCCTTTTCCTCCTGCTGGATTCCTCATCCAGACTTAATATGAGGGGAGGTGTTTAGTCTTATTGAAATCTTGGTATGTTGGCTGGGCGGTGGCACACGCCTTTAATCCCAGCACTTGGGAGACAGAGGCAGGCGGATCTTTATGAGTTCGAGGCCAGCCTGGTCTACAGAGTGAGTTCCAGGAAAGGTGCAAAGCTACACAGAGAAATCCTGTCTCGAAAAACCAAAGGGAAAAAAAAAAAAAAAAAAAAAAGAAGAAATCTTGGTATGCCATGTTTGGTTGATATCTCTAGGAGGCCTGCCCTTTTCTGAAAGGAAATGGGGGGAAAGTGGAAGTGGGGAGACAGGAGAGGGACTGGGGGTTGAGGAGAGAGGGGAACTGCAGTTGGGATGTAATATATGAGAGAAGAAGAAATGTTAAAATTTTTAAAAAGAGCAGCAGCTGAGAGAAATAAAAAGATAAGAAGAGACAGAAGGAAGAGGCTGAGGGATGAAACTGAAACTGATCAAAAGTATGGAGAAGAGCTCAAAAACACAGTCCAGATGGGACCCCAGGACAAACACCCTTCCTTCTTGCAGAATCCCCACAGGCTCTGATTCACAGGACAGCCTGACTTATTTTATGATGGGGTCTGGGGATACGAACTCTGAGCTTTAGCCTCTCTCATAAACAAGCGCTTTCCCGCTCAACTTTCTCTGGCCTGTTTTTATATCTCTTGAGTCTGAGGAATACCATTTCTCTAACTCATAATTGTGGAGTAGAGGAAGGACAGGCAGAGAATAGAAAAAGAAACAAGTTTAGTGGGTTAGAATTGGGGGGGGGGGGGAACACAAGGAAAAAAAAACTAGATTATGAGCATTTTCCCTAAACACACACATAAGTAAAGACAGTAGAGTCCCTGTTGAGGGCAGCTCACCACTACCAAGAACCTCAGTTTTATAGAATACACTCAAGGAAAGGGCAAAGAAGCAAAAATGTCAGTGCACAGTCAGAGGGGGGAAAAACCATCTCATCAGTCATGTGTCTCTGGCCTTTATTGTGCCCTCCAAACACACCTCTAAGATGTGACTCCACCACACTTGTTTGTCTGACTTCGCGGTCCCGGGACTTGAGAGAATAACTTAGAAGTCGGTGGCAGCATCCAGCTGAGAAGGGCAGCCACAGAAAGAAAAATAAGAAGTGACAGCTGAAAGAGCGGTGACGAGCATGAGGACTGAAAACTGATCAAAAAATAGACAGAAGAGCTCAAAAGAACACTCCAGATGGGGCCCCGGGACAAACACCCCTCATTCCTGCAGAGTCCCTGTAGGGCTCTGATTCATGTGACAACCTAGCTTATCAAAAACAGCTTGAAAATATTTAATGTTTTGTTAACATGGGAGTGTATGACAATGCGGATAAATAGGACCTTGAAACATTGTACAAAGTGAGAAAACTGTCTTATGACAATGGAGGAAGTCTTGGGTTTGAGTCAAGTTTCTGTTCAGCCCTCTAGTGACTTGGGACAAGTTAAGTACCCCTCTGAGCTCCAGTCTTTTCTCTGTCAGCTTAAATTAGCATATCAATAGTTGGTTCCTATAGCTAATAAAGGACCAAATAAGTCGGGGCTAATTACAGCCCTAATACCAGGCCTGGTAATGGGGCTCTCTTCACTTCCCTTAAAAGGATCAGCTTCAGAGACCTAGGAAGGGCATCCCTCTGAGATGACCTGTTCATATAAAATATTCAGTTAACCGAAAACAGTTCAAAATGATGAGGTGATTCGGCCCCTTTATTATGCGCGCCTCACCTTTTTGGAAAGTTGACTGAATCTGCAAGGCTGCAGACATAATGACTTCTGTCATGTTCTTATGTATCTGTAGCTCCAAATTTTCGGGATATTTCTATTAGCCCAGCATCATATCTCCTCTGCTATACTTTTGAGGACCCACTAATGAACACAGCTGCAGTTGCCTATGTTTACTGTTCTATTAGGGAAGAGAACAGTGAGGAGAAGGGACAGTGTAGGCAAAGTTACTCAATGGAGGGTCCTTTGTTAGGCACTCTGAATATCTTAGAAGCACCAAAACCAGGAAAGGGCCTAGAGGATTCTGGAAGTCTGTTGGCAAAAGCTCCCTGAGACAGTAAATGTTGATGGTCAACTTGGCAGTCTCTAGAGTCCCCTAAGAGACTCACTTCTAGGCATGTCTATGAAGGACCCAGATTAGGTTAGCCTCTGGATATGGCTATGAGGATTTAGATTGGATAGATTGAGGTAGAAACCCCACATTTGCAGACAGCAGCATCCCTTGGGCTGTGGTCCTGAAGTGAAAAAATAAAATAAAATAATTGAAAGCAAACTGAGCACCAGCATTCATCACTCTCTAATTCCCGGGTTCAGAACCCACATGACCAGCTGCCTCAGACTCCTGCCACTGCCATGTCTTTACCACCATGACATACGGTATCCTTGAGTTGTGTGTGTGTGTGTGTGTGTGTGTGTGTATGTGTGTGTGTGTGTGTGCGAGAGAGGGGGGGGGAGGAAGGAAGGAACGAAGGAAAGAAAGAAAGAAAGAAAGAAAGAAAGAAAGAAAGAAAGAAAGAAAGAAAGAAAGAAAGAAAGAAAAAAGAAAAAAAAACAAAAGCAGCCCTTCCTTAAGTTGCTTTTGACAGTATTTTATCCCAGCAACAAGACACATAACTAAGATACATAACCCCCTCCTACATCAACATGTGGTAAACCTATTTTTCATCCACTTCAGAGCCTTGCATATGCTAAGAAAAACTTTACCACTGAGCTGCATTCCAAACCTGATAAACTCATGTGTGTATCCATTGATGATCACTGCAGCTTGCTTCTTCAAGTGTTTAATCATCTTCACTCAAGGATGATCATCTTTCCTACAAGCTCTTGTGATTCGCTAAAAAATTTTGAGCAGTGGTTACAGAAAGCTGTCCTGCCATTGGGGAAGTTCCTTTTTGTTCCCTTCACATCACAAAGCTACAACAAGCATAGCCTAGCAACATCTCTCCACCTTGTCATGTTAGAAGCACAACAGTGAGGACATCCCTGTGTGTGGCTGTCAGTGGGCATGTATACTTTGCGCAATCTCTATAAACAAAGAATCAGGGGTGGAGAGAAGGCCATATTCACCTGTCAATTAGCAGCAGATCATCCTGCACTTCAGTGTGATTTGTAAAGGACTGTACACTTAAGCTAATCTACTCACTTCACAGAAAAACATCATTCCTTATGACTCCCTTATGAATATTGGATTCAGCATTTTATTAGCATTGAGCAAGTGTGGAATTATCTCAGACAGGCAAATTACAGCCTTCATTCCAAAATCAAGCCTAGTGCCTACCTACTTTCATAAATAAAGTTTTATTAGAACATGGCCAAATATTTGTTTATGTGTTGCACATAAAAGTTTTGCAGCATAGTAATGGTAGACAGACTTGACTATATGACCTGATAGGGATGTAGCTCACTAGCAGAGTGCTTGCCTAGCATGTGCAAGGCTCAGAATTCAATCCCCAGTTTTAGAAAGAAAGAAAAAGACTATCTAGCTCATAAAGCTAAAAATACATATGCTCTGACTCTTCGTGGAGAATGTGTACAGACCCATGTTCCTATCATGATTTACTTTGATATTGTCACAGTCAAATGACCAGGAGTAGAGACTGCCAAGGAAAGTCTATTGGTGAAATTATTAAGGCCACTCCACGTAGTTAAAAGGAAAGTTTATTAGTGGTGTAACTTACAAATGAAGGGATAGGTAGGTCGCAGGGTCTGGGGAAGGTGTATCACAGTCCAGCGGTGTTCTCTGGAGCTCTGCTCGGTCAACCTCCACCGTCCAGGGTCCAGGAACCGAGAGAGCTCGCCCATCCAGATCTCGGGTCTTCAGGGTCCTCCCTTGGCCCCGCCTTGTAGGCGTGACAGTTACCGAAGCCTCAATGGGGGTTGGAACTTCCAGATCAAAGCTGGAATGGCTACCCACTACAAAAGTCACAGGTCCATTTAAAGCCACCTGTGTGATCCCCCTGTGGTCTTATTTAAAAGCTCAAAAGCCAGGCCGGGGACTCCAACAGAAAAGTACTATAGAAGCAGAAGGACCTGAATTTGATTTGTGCATGCTTATAACCCCAATGCTGGAGAGACAGACTGCTGGACACCGGAGACTTGCTGGACAGACAGCCCAGCCAAATCAGTGAGTTCCAGGCCAGGGAAGTTGGAGAGCCTGTCTCATAGAACAAGATGAACACCTCTTGAACAACTAACAGTGCTCAAGGTTGACCTCTGAACTCCACACATTTGCAGTCACATGTGCAAACACACATGGGCTCACAAGCTCACACACACATGAAAAGGAAAAGAAAGTAGTATCTTAAATGCAGTGTTGGAGCTGAAGAGGCAATCCAGCTTGGGAAATTCTGGCCATTCTATTTCTACTTATAACCCTCCAGCCCCAGAAAAAAAAAATTCTATTTTATGATTATCCAACACATGCATTTACCAAGATATTTGTTATTTGTCCATAAATGTGACAACTGTCTTGGCATACTGAGTGAGGTGTCCAAAGGGAAAAAAAATGAGGGTCTGCAGCTGGAGAGGCTGGACAGTGTCACCTCCCCTGTTCCCTCTTCAAACTTGTTGACACATTACATTTCATGTGGACTAATTAAGTAGATTTAAGAATCTTATTATGTATCCAAATCAACTCTTACAAAAGAGACAAGCCACTTTGAAAGATCTCTACAAAGAAACTACAAACGAAATTCTAATCACGAAGTACAAGTGACTGAGAAGGACACAGTGGAGTTGACACTTCCCGCCTCTAAAGAAAGAGCTCCTGCAGTGTGCTACTAAATGAAACAATGGTCATCTAAACGGGTTTGACAAAAAGTCAGCTCAGATCAGTCAAAAATCCTAAAGAGCCTATTTAGAATACAAATTTGCATCCTCAGTCATTTCTAATAAAAGTCACCGCATGTAGAGTGTGCCACGAAAAGCTAGGAAATTATTATAGTCCGAAGCCATCATGCATGCTTACCAAAACATTTTAAGATATAATAGCTTGTTTCATTTTCCTCAGTCTTTTCCTTCTGTTTCGGGTCATATAACGTACATAATAAATAGAATGGTATGCACCAACCAAACACAGACTATGAAAGCAAACCATTTCCTTGGATTTCCCCCCTTTATCTACTGTTTCACTTTTCAAGGTTTGAGTCACCTGGCAGTCTGAAATAGTCAAAGGAAACGTTTCAAAATAAACAACTCACACTTTTTAGAATATACTTCCTTCAAATTAGAGTTACACGAAATTGTGCTTCCCCACTCAGTCCCACAGGGACACAGATCCTCCCTTTATCCAGCATGTGCGTGCCCTGTGCATGAGCCCCCCACCCCCACCCCGTCCTTGCTACCGGCCATCTCAGGAGTTAGTTCAGCTATCCTAGCATCACATGCTTGTAATCAAGGAGCCACCTCACTCATGCACAACCCCGAAGTGGAAGGCAAGTGATACAAACAAGGAACCAGAGCAGGAAACATGGAAGGACAGATGCAGTGTGGTGGCATGTGGCAACCACTAAGAGGTACTGGAACATAGACAGAGTATCCAGGGCTCAGTATCACCCATGGATTCAGTCATCCACGCCAAGTCTTGCAACAGATCCACCACCCACAGACAAGGAGGGACTCCCACACACAGATAAGTGAAAAACGTCAATTTTCTTTTCTTTTCTTTTTCTCTGGCAAGGTATGTGATCAAAGAGTTTCTGTACCAACACTGCCGAAGGTGAAAGAATATACAGAGAGCCTCAGTCTAGACACCTGTTATTAATCTTTCAAAAGCCCAGAGAACTCTGACAGGGGTACCAAAAGGAGGTCAGCCCAAACCAGAAACACCCAAGCAAGGTGTAGCTTCTCTTGCTAAAACAAAGGACCTGGAGTCTTCCTCTTGAGTTTTCTTTTTCTTTGTTTGCATAGCCAAAGGGGGAAGGGCATCTTATGAGTCTTGGATTTCATCACTTATTACCTGTGAAAGAGAATTACATTTTGAAAACCAAGAACACTAAACACGGCTGAAAACACACTGTGCAGCAGATTTTTTTTTTCAGGCATTCTGAAATGCCGTATATTGTGTTAAAGCTGAGTTCAAGTGGAGAGATGATAGCAAAGACACAAAAGAAGCTAACTTACCCTTAAAACTTCCCACTTCTAAGGGGCAGCCTCAGCCACACCTGCTCTGGAACTGAGCAAACCAACATTTGTGTTTTTCCTGCACACAAAAAAAGTGTCTTTTGGGGATAATTATACTGAGAGCAAACATTGAAGCAGAGGACGGACACACACACACATACACGCACACACACACACACACACACGTGTTGAGCACCTTCCATGTGGCTGGAATGCTCCCAAGTTTCAGGTCTCATGTCCATAAAATCTGTACTTCACAGATGAAAGGCTAAGGCTGAGGAAGAGCAACCATCTCAACCAAGGTCACACGGCACAGCTGAAGTTCTGATGGAGGTCTGTGACCCCCAAGATGGTGTGTGGGTACAGATGTGCCCATGTAGAGGTGTATGTGTATGTGCACATGTATGTGTGTGCTTGTACACACCTTACAGCACTGAGGAGAACCTCGGGGTCATTTTGTAATATCATCATCTTCTACTTTTCTGACAGTCTTTCTCCAAGTACCCTACATTGTCTGGCCCGTGAGCCGCAGCAATCCAGCTGTTCCCTCCTCCCCAGTGGTGGGATTATTACAGTGAGCCATTGTACCTGATATTTTTTAGGTGGGTTCTAGGGATAGACCTCAAGTCTTCGTGATTGCAACATGAGCACGTGACCATTTGAGCCATCTCCCCAGTTCCCATTCAGAATCTTTGTTGAGCTTTTCCCTCTACAACAAAACTCTCTGTCATGACCCACCACAACTCTATTTAACTCCTTGCATATTTGAACAATGAAAGCAAGTATTTGCCATTTTTCAAGCATGGAGCTACTATTGCTACATGTGTTACTATTTAATTCTCATAGCAACTTCAAGGCGAGGGAGCTAACAGTTCTCCTAGTTCGCCCCAAGCAGCAACAAAATGAAACATATCTGTGTTTTCATTTACTGTTTCAAGTCCCCACTGAGTCTTCTATCTTCTACTAGAAGCTGGCGTGTAGAGGTCTCCTTCCTTGAAATGAATAGAGCAAAAATATCCTCTGCTCAGTGAGACTGAGAGCATATATGACAAACAGCCTTGCTCTTAAAACCAACACAGTCACAGATGGAGGGCCCTTGTGTGCTATATAGTTGAAGTGCGGTGTGTGTGTGTGTGTGTGTGTGTGTGTGTGTGTGTGTGTGAATGTTGCATGTATATGTGTGTGTATGTGTGTGTGAGGGGTTCCTGTGTGTGTGTTGCATGTATATGTGTGTGTATGTGTGAGAAAGGTCCCTCTGTGTGTGTGTGTGTGTGTAGTGCCTGCATATGTGTGTTTGTGTGTGTGCATGTGTGGGAGTGCCTGTATATGTGTGTATGTGTGTGTTAGGGGTGCCTCTGTGTGTGTGTGTGTGTGTGTGTGTGTGTGTGTGTGTGTGTGTGGTATCTGCATATGTGTGTTTGTGAAGGGGGTGCTTGTTTATGTGTGTGCATGTGGAGGCCAGAAGTCAGTCTCTGATGCTGTGCCTCAGACGTTGTCCACCTTGTTTTTTAAAATAAGGTCTTTCATTGGCCTGGAGTTCAAGCAGACTAATCTGGAAGGCCGTGAAGCCCCAAAGATTCTGCTACCTCCTCACCAGCATGGGGGTGTCAGGCTCAGAACACCACACATGGCTGTTTTGTTCTTTTAACTTGGGTTGGAGGTATGACTATAACTCAACTCCACCTAAACACTTGACCAGCTAAGCTATCTCGTCAGAAATCCTGCTGAAAAAAATCAACAGGAACCCCCTCCCGCACCTGCACCCCCAGTATCTGTTTGAGCTCCCTGACTGAGTCTGCTCGTACACTGGTGCTGGGAGTTTTACATCAGCAGCAAGCTCCATCCCCTCAACAGGGCAGATGTGTCTCCAAAAAGCATCAGCTAACACTGTGTCTCACTCAGAAGGCTTCAGCCTTCCAGGGACTCCCATAAGACAGGGGTCATCCTGGGTACCTGATTCTCTCCCGCTCTTCTTAATTAGTGTTTTAGATTTAATTCAATCTCTCTTTTGTTTAACTTACAAACTATTTTTTTTCTTTCAAACTTTTGACAGCCTGGCATTTCAAGCAGACTTATGTATTTTTAATTTGCTTTGATCTATACAAAATTGTCCAGTACCTCTGAAGGACGCAAAATGAGTCACAACCATAAATAGAGTTGTATGTTTCCCTAAATGTCATGGGCTTTCTCTACTTTCATCTTTCACAACAATCTTGTCATTTGTACAGCTAATACTTTAGGATTTGCAATTATAACCATGCTTTTGAAACTGACAGAGTGAGATTAAGGAAATCAGTGCACTTTACAGGTAGAACAAATTGAAAAGGGAAAAAGGGGCAATTTCATTCCTCCTCTCCAGCAGCAAGCCTTAATTCAGCGTGTTTGGTACACCTACCTGATGATAAGTGTTTAGACCCAGTAGAAACTGTGACCTGATAACTAAACCTGAGGAAAAAAAAGCTTCTATAAACTGTTCAGTTAAAATCTTTTGTTCAGTGTGACTTTTAATGAACAGATACAGGAACAGGGAAATGAGGACAGGACTCCAGTCAAGATGAGAAGGCCATAAGAACTTCTCCCTCCTGAACCCTTAGCCTGAAGTCTTAGATCCTTCCACATAAAGTTCTGTTGAGTAAGACAACCTATCTCAAGAAATCATGTGGACAGGGCTAAGGAGATAGCTCAATGACTAAGAGCACTTACTTCCTGCTCTTGAAAATGCTCTGGGATCAATTCTCAGCACTCACACAGCAGCTCACATCTGCCTGCAACTGTAGTTCCGTGGAATCAGACACCCTCTTTGGGTCTCTGAGAGCACCAGGCACACACATGGTGCACATATATACATGCAAGCAAACACTCAGATATATAAAATAAAATAATAATTTTTAAGTATGCATAGCACATAAGGAACAACACCTAAGACTGCCCTCTGGTCTTAACATACATTCACACACATATGTGTATACACATGTATGTACATATATTTGAACATACTCCCAATGGTGGGGATGCAGAGACTGGTGGATCCCTGAAGCCTCTTGGCCAGACACCAGTCCAACCAATTTGGTAAGTCCTGAACCAGTAGAGACCTACTATCTAAGAAAAAAAACAGATAGATGGTGCCTGAGAAACACCACCAAAACTGTACACAAGCATGCATGTGTCCCCACCATACACAAACACACATACACAGCACCAAAACTGTCCACAAACATGTATGTGTCCCCACCATACACAAATATACACATACACAGCACCAAAACTGTCCACAAGCATACATGTGTCCCCACCATATACAAACACACACATACACAACACCAAAACTACCCACAAGCATGCTGGTGTCCACACCATACATAAACAAACACATACACAAGGCAGAGACAGGTGGATCCTTGAGACTCGCTGGTCAGCTAGCCTAGTTTACTTGATGACTTCCATGTCAGGGGGAAACCAGGTCTCAAAACAGAGGTGGATAGTACCTAAAGAATGACGATAAAGTTATCCTCTGGCCTCCACATACATGTCCACATGTGCACATACCGCCTCTACACATACTTATACACACACACACAAAAGACACACATCTGTGACAGGCTGTCATCTCTCAGGTTAAGTCCACAGCCTTCAGATTGGTGTTCCCCTCACCAGTAGACTGAAACTCAGATTTTCTGATTCCATATTAATTTTTCTGATCAATTAAAATCACACGTACAAACTTTCTCTCTT
Organism: Peromyscus eremicus; assembly: GCF_949786415.1. Taxonomy (NCBI): domain Eukaryota; kingdom Metazoa; phylum Chordata; class Mammalia; order Rodentia; family Cricetidae; genus Peromyscus; species Peromyscus eremicus. The sequence goes on from NC_081418.1 coordinate 93,750,750, forward strand.
TCAGAACTCTCTTGTCCAATATCTCTTCCAGAACAAAGCAGGCAACCTTACATGTCTTTTCGTCCTGAAATCCTCAAAGAGAACTTTCCCAACTTCTGATGAGACTAACAAGCAACTGATCATGTCTGTGTATCCTCACTTTTAAATGAGTTTAAAATGAAAATGGTATAATTAGCTGTTCTTTCTCTTTAATGAAGAACCATTTATGTCTCAGGTTCTGGACATTTTTTCCCTTTACCCATAGAATAAAGTAGTTGGGAACTAAACTAGTTTGTGGTACTTTTAAAGATGTTCTGGCTCTGTTTCCCAGGATCCTTCGATGCTTCCATCTTCCAGAATCATAGAGAGGTTCTCATTACTTTTTTAATTCTACAGAAAAGTAGCCCCCACATTTGCATATGCATGAGCATGGCCTCGAGATGGATACATGCAGTGAGCTCCCAGTGTGTCCTCTAACCACACACAAGCACAGATATATTAAACCAAGGCCAAATGCATGTGTGGGTGGAAACACTTACAGTTTCTTCCTCTCTTGAGTCATAATTAGATGACAGAATAATTTACTAACGTCCCTAAGAAGTTTAGCTCTCCCAAACTTTACCATGTGTAAGAATCGCCTTGCGTCCTCACTAAACAAAGGAATGGCCAGGGTTCCACCAGGGGATGCGTAAACTTTTTTCACCTCTGGGACACTCCACAATGAATGTTGAATATGGTCTTTAAATAAACCACCAAGGTGTGTTCTCCTTGTTTCCAAAGGCTATTTGTACTATATGGAGAAAAATGGCGTTTGGAAGTTTTTGTTGTCCTTTGCTGTTTCCTTGTTTTGTGGTGGGAGGGATTGAATCTGGAGTTTTGCACATTGCAGACAAGTGTTTTACCACTGGGCTGTACATCCAGATGGCTTTTTACTTTTTTGTCTTGAGACAGAATCTTATATTGAATTCATTAGTCCAGGCAGACCTTGATCTTGGAATCCTTGTGCCTGGGAATTGAGTCTTGAAGATGTTCTCCTACATGTGGAAAACATCTGAAAAGTCCTATTCGGTCCTCAAGTCCAGTCCAGACATGGGGAGACCATTCAGTCAGTACCGTGCTTACCACACAAGCCTGAGGACCTGCCTTTGATCCCCAGAACTCATGTTTTAGAAAGCCCAGCATGATGGTGCGGACTTGTAATCACAAGGCTGGGGAGGCTGAGACAGAAAGATTCCTGGGGCTCACTGGACAGCCGATATAGTTCTGGGCTAGTTCTAGGCCAGCAAAAGACTGCCTCAAAAAGAAAGGTAGGATACCAGGCACTCTGAGCTTCTGCTCTGACAAATTATTTTCTAAATTCCACAGTACTGACACACTCAAGTCCGACCTGAACAATATGTCAATTGAAGGGTTATAGCTCATAGTAGTGAAACCAAGCAAAGAATTAGTACCAGATGCATAAATCCCAATGCAGTATCGTAAGTAGCAAAAGCAAAATGACATAAACAGTATAACTTCTTCAAACAATATCAATCCCATATTATTGGCATCTAGTGAGAGAGAGTTGGATGAAACCCCAGACAGAGAACTAAAAATAATGATTATATGTCCAAAGATACAAACACCTGAATGAATTAAGGAAGGCAATGTTTTATATAAAATAGGAATCCAACAGAGATAGGAAGACTGAAGAGAAAACTATCTGAAATGCTGGAAATAAAAAGAGTAAGTCAAATAAAGGACTCCATGGAAAGTCTCAGCAATAGAGCAGATCAGGAGAGGACAGATATCTGAGCCTGAAGACCAGGTAGAGGAACTGGACAACCCAACAAAGCCAAGTATATAATAGCTGGAAGGTACCCATGGTACAGAACATTCTGTAAAGACAAACTTTATGGGTCATAGGCATAGAAGGAAAAGAATCTTGTTCTGAAAGCATAGAATACATTTTCAAGAGAATCATGGCAAAAAAAAATTCCAGTTAGGAAAAAACATATAAATCCAGATACAGGATTTAAGACACCAAACAGACAAGTCCAGAAAAGAGCCCTCATCCTCAAATGGCAATTAAAACATTAAATATAGAAGATGACATAGAAACACCTACATATAAAGGCAGGCACACTAGAAGAATACCAAATTACTCTACTGAGATGAGGTATTTCAAGTTCTGATCTCTGCCAATCCAGAATGCCCTACCCAACAAAGTTCTCGGCCATCATTGAAGGAAACAGTAGAGATTTATATGAAAAAAAGACACAGAAGGAATGTGGCCACCAAGACAGCTCTACAGAAGACCTAACACAGGCAGGCTGAAAAGAAAAATCTACTGGCCAGGCCACAGGAAGGAACAAAGCACTCTAGAACAATACTCAGTCAGAAAGGAGGATGGAAGAAAACACAGCAGGAAGTACTGCAAAAGCAACAGATGTCAGGGATTCATGCACAGCTCTCAGTGATGACTCAGCATGTTAATGGGCTCAATTCTACCAAAAGACAGAGTCGCAGACAGGAACAAAAGGCAGGGACCTTTATGCTGCCTCCAATCAATGCACCTCACCACAAAAGGCAGAAACTACATTCAGGTAGAACACAAAAGTGTTAATACTTTTCCAAGCGAGAGGAAATAGGAATCAATCATGTGTTGGGTTTTGTAATATATGATAGGACAGACATCAAACCAAAACTAGTGATGAGAGAGAACAATGGTCAATTAAGGGAGTGATCCATCAAGAGGACCTTGCTACTCTAAACATATATACTCCAAACAAAGGTCAGCGCGACCCTCACCCTTCACCAGAGAAGCTTTCCTCTCCAGTGGTCAGCAGTTAATGCAGAGACATAACTGGTCAACATGCCCAGAAGAAGTGTTTATTAATAAATCAGCTCTAACTGGGAGTTTTATATCATGCCCCACCCCGCCCCTGCCACTGTCAAGACTCAGGCAGCATCATGGAAGAGGGGGGTGGAAAGAAAGTCAGAGCCATTGGATGAGAAGAAGAGCTTTCAAAGCTGCCCTGGGGGCATGGCATGGCCATTGCTACCATAAAATCACTGCAGCCATGCTTGCCCAAACAAGATTAAGTCAGCAAGAGCAGTCAACACTGTAGCAGACAGCACCAATTGGATGAGATGAGTTAATTAATAAAAAAAAGAGAGGATATAAAGAGAGGACAGACATATTGGGGACATCTGGGGGAAGTGGGAAGGAAGGTGTGGGGGTAGATATGATCAAGATACATTATTTAGTAATGAAATTGTCAAAAATATAACTAGAAGACATTCTATTTTAAAAAATAAGCAAATAGTCAAGAGTGATGGGACACATCTTCAATCCCAGCAACTGGGAGGCAAAAGTAGGTGGATCTCTATGAGTTTAGCAGGCCTGGTGTATATAGTGACTTCCAGGCCAGCTAAGCCCATACAGTGAGACCCTGTCTAAATTAAGAAATAAAGTGGGGAATAATTGAAGGAGTCATCCAATGTCAACCTCTTCACATATGCATGCACACGCATGTACACACACTTCTGCCAACAATGGGTGTCCACATACAAGTATGCATGTACACATGTGTACACGTACCACACATCTACAAAAAAGACATAAAAGTGTGACAATAAGAACAAAAGAGAGTTCTGGTTCAACCAGGAAAGAGTCTGAGTACACTACCCAAATGATGTGGTCTGCTAAAGACACACAGAATGATGAGCTGGCTTCAGAGCGAAGACTCATAGCTGGCTGAACAGTATGAAGAAATCAAAGACAATCGGCAGAAAGTTTCCATTGCCAGCCTTAATTAATATTAACAGCCTTAATTAATTAAAAACAAAATGGTGGATGGCACCTGAGGAATGATGCCTGATTGTCCTCTGGCAGTCGCATGCAGGTGTGCACATGTGCATGCTCACTTACATGTGCACACAAGCATAAAGGAACAATTATTCAAATGAAACAGAAAAGACTGAGAATCAATCAGAATTCTCTGTTACACAACAAACTTAGAGGGTTATTAATTAGCCAAGATGTTCCTATGAGCTAAATACTAATAGCTGGGCAGTCTACGTAAATATTACTTGATCTATACAAGCTTTCAAAACTCTGCCTCTGGAGTTTTGAGGAGTTAAGGCATCTTACTCTGTTCTAGCTTACTCTCATTCAAAACTCCAGAGCCTCTTGATTAGAGTAAAAGACTGGCCTCTCAGGGCTGGAGAGATGGCTCAGTAGTTAAGAGACCTTCCAGCTCTTGTTCTGACTTGGGTTCAGTTCCCAGTACCAACATGGCAGCTCACAACCATCTGTAGCTCCAGTTTCAGGGGAACCTATGCCACCCTCTGATCTCTGAGGGTGTCATGCATGCCTGTGGTACATATACATACATACATACATACATACATACATACATACATACATACATATATACAGGAGGCAAAATGCTCATACGAACAAAACAATGATAGATAAATCTTTTTTCAGAAAGGATGAGTCCTATTTGAGAAGGACCCTGTTTGACTGCTACTAAGTATATTCTATGAATTATTCTCCCCCACATTTCTGCAGCCATTTTCCACGGTGAATGCTCACTGGAGAGGGAGAAATAACTTGACCATCCCAAACTAGATGCAACTTAGAGTCAATGCCCACTCCTGATATTCAACACATTCCTATCACCCACCTGATCAGAAGGGCACCCAGGGACCCCAGACTAGAGACAGAGCTTTGGCCTTGGCCTATCCACAGGTGGGCATGTTGGGTCTTTAGACTACCTTATGTTGACTTTCCCAGTTCTGGATCTCAACAATCATGTTAAGCAAATGACAAAAATCTACCATTTCTCCTTGATCAGAAGAATATTGAGCATTATAATAAAGACCCATGGGACACTGGGCATCCACTGAAACCTGTCATAACTGAAAATCAGGCCAGCAATATGGCTCAACAGGTAAAGGTGCTTGCTGCCAAGCCTAACAACTTGAGTTCAATCCCCAGGACCCACACGTGGAAGGAGAAAATCAACTCCTACAGATTGTCTTCTGACTTCCACACATGCCCCGTACCCTGCACATGCACACACATGTGCACGTGTGCACACACACACATACACACAGCAATTGCCTCCTTCCTTAACTCCTCTATTTGATCAATCCAGATTCTTGCACATTATCCTAACATGATCAAATAGCAACTCCACTTTCAGGTGCTAAATAATAAATATGTGGTCTATTTCCTGGAGAAAATTGGCACAGCAAATACATAGCTATCTACACCAGTTACCAGACTTGGTTTCCACAGCAGGAACAATCGCACACATTCTTGACACCCCTGTGGGTGATGTTAACTTCACTGATTTCTACCATAATCTAGGACTGCTTGACCTTGAGCAATTGGACATTTCTCAGATCACAAAGGTCTACTGTGCTTGGCTGAGTTCCATCTGAGACCATTTAAACACCAACTCTTCTGCCTCCATCTTCCACACTTAAAGCGCTACAAAAATCACACCATAATAATACATGAGAACCCACTGGGTATGCTCAGATAATTCACAAGTATCATTTCTTTAAAGTTTAACCTGCGTTGCCTCTGCTACCTCCATTCTCATTTACCATGGGAAGCAATGTCATCACTGCTTCTGGGGATCAAGGCATGAACATACCTGAGACACAAATCTCCTGTGTGCAGGGGAACCGCATAACCTAGAAAACCGAGCAAGATGTTTGAAGATTCTGCGGCAAATTATGAATGCCTTAAGAAGGTTCTGGAAAACTGAGATGAGAGGAAGACAAAAGTCTCTTGGATTTTTGGAGTGAGGCATTGTTTTCTCTCTCATATAACCTGCTGAGCTCCTGGCTGGCTTGGAACCCTGCTGAAGACAGAATGCCTGAGCACAAGCTACTCTGGGTTCACATAGTAGATCCAGTGCTGTCTTAGCCACAGCAATCACCAAGTTAGGCATGCGCGACATATTCCAGCCCCAAATGGGAGGAGGACTGAAAGCGAGCAGTTCCCACGGCACAATTGAGCCACAATTAAGCTTTCCCAAGCACCTTCTGCGCTGCTGCCTCTCCCAGCCCACAAACACTGCCTTCTGGGGTGTTCCATGCTACCAGTTGGCTCTGCAGGAAATATCTTGGGTCTGGTTCACAGATGGAGCTATGTGACATGCTGGCACATACAGGAAGTGGAGTGCTACTATATGGTGGTTTTTTCAAAGACAGTGGGGGCGTGAAATGCTCCTAAAAGGAAAGAACTTCAAAAGGTATATAGGGATGTCCGTTGAACAAACACAGAGAGAGGCCTGAGGTGTGGAGCTTGACTGACCCCTGGACCAGTGACTCTCTATCGGCTGAATGGGCGGTCAGAGGTTTTGAAGACATGAGTTAATCTGGCTGGTGAAAATCAGGTAATGAGAAGTGTGGTTCAGAATGGGCATGGAACAAAATGAAATGTGTTCCTCCTGTTCACTCTCACCAAAGGGGCCTCCCCACAGAGCCACCTCTTCCTGAGCAGAAGGACACTGCTGTGTGAACTTGTCCAGAACAGCCAAGATGTACTCTCACCCCAGAGAGGGCGCTAATGGCACACAGAAGAAACACGTGCACCCAAGTGTAGCTTGTGAATAAATGAGTGTAACTGGTTGTTTACACGAACATGGGCAACAGAGAGCGGCTACACCACTGAAGACAGTGTCTTGGAGGGGCATGCTTCATAAGGCTCTTCTTTTCCTCTCTTCTCCTCTCCCCTCTCCTGTCTCCCCTCTCCTGTCTCCCCTCTCCCCTCTCCCCTCTCCCCTCTTCCCCTCTTCCCCTCTCCCCTCTCCCCTCTCCCCTCTCACCTCTCACCTCTCCTCTCTCACCTCTCACCTCTCACCTCTCACCTCTCACCTCTCACGTCCCCTCTTCCATGTGCCTTTTTTGAGATGGAAATAAAGATGAGCCCCATCTTGTGCAGGTCCCCTGTGGGTAATCACAGCTCCTGGAAGTTCAAAGGGCAATAGCTATGAATGACTAGAGGACAGTGTTACACTCTGACTATGATAAAACATGCTGGAATACCAGCCAGTTCCTTTGCTTGTACATTACAGGGTTTGTTTGACATGTAAACTGGACCTTATATCAAGAAAAGCAAAGTCAGAAACACAGACTTCCCTGCTCTGAGGCTCACCAAGTGACCACTGCTGAACACTCTACCTGCTGACACCAGAGGACAATGTGGATCCCTCAGCGTGGAGTCAGCTAGACACACGGTAGCAGACTTAGGGCAATGGATTCTCTCCAAGATGGTTTATTTAACCATAGGTCTAGCCTGGAATACACTGTAGAGTAGAAACAAGAAAGACCCTGCCTCCACAAAGAGGAAGGCAAGAACCAAATCTAAAAAGTTGTCCTCTGACTTCCACATATATGGGTAGTGGTATGCACATACCTGCCCACATGTACTTACACACACACACACACACACACACACACACACACACACACACACAAATAAATAAATAAATGTCAAGCTTGCTTTAAAAATGGGTGTGTGCTGGTTTGGTTGGGTTTGTTTGTTTTCAACTTGGTATAAACTGGGTTATCTGGGAAGAGGGAACATCAGCTGAGGACTGAGGAACTGCCTCCATTAGCTTGGCCTGGAGGCAAGTCTGTGGGCCATTTTCTAAACTGATGACTGATGTCAGAGAGCCCAACCCACTAGGGGTGGTGTCACCTCTGGACAGAGAGGCCTGGGTACCATAATATTGCAAACTGAGTAAAGCCACAGGAAACAAGGCAGCAAGCAGCATTTCCTACGGCCTCTGCTTCAGTTCTTGTCTCCAGATTCCTGCTTGAGTTCCTGCCTTGGCTCAGTGACGGACTATGAGCTGCAAGATGAAACCGACCCTTTCCTTCACAAGCTGCTTTTCTTTGTGGGGTTTACCACAGCAGTAAAGAGCAAGCTGAAATACAAGGAGAAAGAGCGTGTTGCTGACTCTGCTATGTGAAGCTGGAGTAAGTTACCATCTACGAGCCAAGAACAGCCTCACCCCTCAACAGCCTACTTCTGACACCAGGGCCCTGGCCTCCTCCGCCTCCAGAACTATACGGTAAATTTCTGCATATGAGTTACCCTATCCAGTGCTTTATTATCACTGTAATTTACAGGTTCATATGGACATTTGTTCACTGCTCACTTACACCATTTTTATAACTAAAATATTAAATGGTTGTCATAAGGCGGGGTGTGTGTTTAAAATTGGCTTCTAGCTGGATGCCTTTCCTTCAGCTACACACAGTCTCTGTTTAACTTGTAAGATCATTTTTCAATAAAACGTAAGTGACTGTAGAGCCGAACACACTGAAAATTATTTCAAACGCTGGAATACTGCAAGTTGGACAACTTACATGATGAAATCCTGTCTCCGTGAAACTTAAATGTGGATAGATCTGCATGGAGGGGCATTTCTGTGGGAAGAGAGAAGCAGAGCAGATCCATCATGTTAGCACAACCCGTGTAATTACAGTAGCCATCACAGGCGTTATCTAAGCATTCATGTATGTGTGTGTGCGTGTGTGTGTGTGTGTGTGTGTGTGTGTGTGCATATGTATGCATGCATACATGCATTCATGTGTGTGTGAATGTGAGCACATGGAAGCCACAGGGCAGCCTCAGAAGCTGTCACCTCCTGTTGTGAAACGAGGTCTCTCACCAACGTAGCTCACTGGACCGGACCAGACTGTCGAGTGAGCAGTGACGTACTCCTGTCTCCACCTCTCTAGCCCTGGGCTGACAAAGACACAGCATCACACCCATCTCTCCGTGTGCTTCATGGGACCAAGCCCACGCCCTCACACTTGCATGGGGAGCACCTTACTGACTGAATCAGATCCCCAGCCCCCAAATGTTGAACTTTATACTTCCAGTTCCCTCTCTCCAAGGTGAAGTCAGACATGAAAATGTTCAATCAAAACATAATGAGTAACAGACTCCTCCTATGTATGTGCTGAAAATTAAACACTTCAGGATAGCAAAGAATTTAGAGGGGAAGAAAAAAAAAACCTAGAATTGCTGGGGGAAATGGAAAAAGCTTGCTGAGACACAGAGAAATACATCCCTTATTGAATCGGAAACCTCCCTAAATTAGCGTTGTCATAAAGGAGGAGTTCAGCCCACAGTGAAAATACTTCACAGTCCTCCATCCTGAGCCAGCATCCGCACCTCACCATCTTCTCTCATTAGGAATGATTCTAGCAGCATACTCCCACAAGCATCCTTAATTTGAACACTCAAGCTCTGAGGTAACAACGAGCCACGGGACAAAAGAGGACCAAATCTCTCAAAGCTCACAAACCCTCCTACAGAGCCTATGCAAATATGAAACGGAAAATAAAAACCCATAAAAGGAAAGAACAGGAGGCCAGTCCAGAACACTCCTCCTAGAGAAGTGCTGCAATCCAGAATATAACGGCTACAGATTTTTTCAGAAAACACCGTCCCTCTAGCCTAGCCATTCTGTAAGCAATGGCTCCTCTCGCTGGTACCACTCACATTCTCCTGAAGGCTGCAGCTGCCTGTGGTCTGTTTCACACACCACACATCTGTAAAATGTCCTTAGAAGCTGAAGTTGGGCAGTGCTCTCTTAGTTACATGATCTTTATATTTTTCTCCTTTTTATTGAGAGTTTCATGCAAGCATATAATGTTTTTTGATCAAATCTGCCCCAGTTTTCTCCACCACAATTCCTCCCATAGCTCCCACCACCCTTTTCCCTCCCAACTTAACGTACTTTGTTTTATTAAAACACTCTGAATCCATTTATCACTACCTGCAAGAGCATTGGAATAGAACTCTCCATTGGAGGATCTACAGCCTGTCCTGCATCCAATGGAAACAGACTCTCCCTCCCCCAGCATCCAACAAGGGCCAGTAGCTTCTCAGCTCGAGGTGGGGAGGTGGGGCTTCATAAGCTCCTCCCCCATCCATGCTGAGTTGTTTTTTTTCAACCTTGATTTTTGACAGATCTTGTGTGCACAGGCACAGCCACCATGAGTTCATATGTACAACTGCTCTGGTGTGTCTAGAGAACACTAAACCCTTGGAGTCATCCTTTCAAGGAAGGGGGACACAAAATGTTTTGTCAGGACGTGAAAGACTCGGAAAATGTCAGTCCTAAATTTATATGGTAATGGATATTGTAAAGACTAATGTTTATTTGGTATAACAAAATGGAAGTACTAAGAATTAAAAATGTTTTATTTTTTGAAATTTTTCTTTGTTTAAAAAGTATATAATAAAAAAAAGTGCTGGGATTAAAGGCCTGCACTGCACCACCACCGCCGCCATCATCTGGCTTGAATTATTGGGGTTGGGGATTTAGCTCAGTGGTAGAGCGCTTGCCTAGAAAGCTCAAGTCCCTGGGTTGGGTCCTCAGCTCTGGGGAAAAAAAGTATCAAGAGTGTTTAAAGGCACTTGTCCTCCTTTCATGATATAACTTAATATATAAGCAGGAATCTTCTCTGTTCTTTGGCCACTCATGCTCTTTTTTTTCTGAAGTATAATCATGTTATTTTTAATACTTTTATATTTTTAAGTTTCATACATGCACCTTTCCCTAGTGCCTGTACCTTATTTCCCTTCCAACTTCATGTTCTCTTTTTATTTTTTCATTTTTTAGGATTTTCTTAAAGTTATTTTTATTTTATGTTTATGGAAGTCTGACCGTGTGTGTGTGTGCAGTATACATGTGCAGTGCTCAAGAAGCCCAGAAGAAAGCATCAGATCCCATGGAACTGGGGTTACAGCCAGCTGTAAGCCCCCATGTGGTTTGGAAGCCTAGCCTGGGTCTTCCCCTGAGCTGTCTCTACAGAACCTGATTTTGTTATTACCACCCCATGTTCCATGAGCGCAGCCCATATGCACACGGACAGCGCCTTCCATCAGCTCACTTCTGCACTTTCATGTGGTAGAATCTCTCTGATCATTCCTTTCACGGGAAATAATTTTTCTTCAGTGTTACTTCCTCCAGGACATTTCATCCATCCTCTATATGTCAGAAAACTGGACATTTATAAATAACTCTGTCACTGTCTCCAGATTAACTGGAAAGTCAGTTTGGGTCTACACTGCCACAGATGGGCAATCCTTCTGATATTCCATGTGTCGTTGACCTACATGCTGACTCCTATACTGTCACCCTTGGATTTTCCTGGCTACACTTCCACCTTTGTTAGCTGAGTCACTCTCTCAGTTCCTCATTCTGCTATATAAAATGTCCCATGGGTTTGTCAGGGAAAGGCAAGGAGCCTGCACAGCTACATGCTTTATAAGAAAGAAAAGAAAAGGAAGTGCTCCATGATTATGTCCAGCCCACATGGACAATCAATCATCTTCTGATGGCCTCAAGTGATCAGCCACCTAATCCTAGGTGCGATACCTCAGAACTTCCACACCTGACACTTACCTACCATAGAAGTAATACGATGAAATTATCCTTCACAACCATAATTATTTCATCTGGGTAATTCATATTTTATCAAGGCCCTACCAGAATGGTTTGGTAACAACTTTAGAATGTATCGATCTTCAAATTTAGTAACCCCAGAAGATTCTACGGGAAGCACAAATTGGACTCAATGGGGTTTGTTTGTTGGGTTTTTTGTTGTTGTTGTTGTTTTTATAAAATAAGGACACAAAGTTGGGTGGATAGGGAAGTGGGGTAAGACTGAGGAGAGTTGGGTGAGGAGTGAATACGATCAAAATACGTTGTGTGAAATTCTCAAAAAAACTAAGAAAAAGCAAAGGGGAAAAAAGGCTCAAGCTAGAAAACAGGCATGGCACAAAAATAATTTATTTAAGTAAAAATTTAAGTTTTATCAGCAAGCTTTTCAAAATACCCAACCTATCATTCAAAGCCAATGTAGTTAATGAAATAAAAATGAGCTATCTCTATTGTCTAGTAAAATGAAATAATTCTAAAATACATTGCCTCCTGTTGTTAAAGATGTTCAGAAATGGCTCTTCTTGCTCATTGCCCATGAGGGTACAATCTGTGATAGTTCATTAAAAGCAATTGGGCATCTCTAAAGGCTTTAAAAATGCAGAGGCATTGGGAAGACACTTCAGCAGTTAAGAGTATTTGCTACCCTTGCAGAGGACCTGAATTTTGTTCCCAGCATTTACATCTGGAGGTTCACAACCCTCTGCATCCACATCTGGAGGCTCACAACCCTCTGTAATTCCACTTTCAGGATTCCAGTACTTTCTTCTAGGCTCCACTTTCACTGCATACACATGGTGCACATGCAGACAATAAGGTACACACACACACACACACACACACACACACACACGCACACACGCACACATATACATGCGTGCACTGAACATTTACCCAACTGCTGAGCCAAAAACAGTCAAGAGCTGCCTATCAGCTCTTCCATCAGCCACCATGCCCCAATCATTCATCTCCAAAACAACTTTTTTAAACTTTTGCTTTGCTTTGCTCTATCTCTTTCACCCTAAACCACTGCTGTCTTGTCCTCTACTCCACAGTAGCTCCTCTAACCTGCCACAATCTACCCCAAGGCCATGGCAGCCTTGATAACAAAGCTCTGTGGCCTTCAGCAAAGAGAAGTTGAAGGAGATGAAAGCAAAGTTAGGTCTAGAGCAGCGGTTCTCAACCTTCCTAATGCTGCAACCCTTTAATACAGCTCCTCATGTTGTGGGGGAGCCCCCACCCCAGCTACAAAATTATTTTTGTTTCTACTTTCTAGCTGTGATTTTGCTAATGCTATGAATTGTAGTATAAAAGTCAGTGTTTTCTGATGGTCTTAGGTGACTCTTGTGAAAGGGTCATTCAACCCTAAAGGGGTGGCAACCCACAGGTTAAGAACCACTGGTATAGCCCGGTGGTGATGGTGGTAGTACATGCCTTTAATCCCAGCACTCAAGAGGCAGAAGCAGGAAGATCTCTGTGAATTCAAGGCCAACCTGGTATACATAGCTAATTTCAGGACAGCCAAGGCTACAGAGAGAAACCCTGTCTGGGGAAAGAGGAGGAGGAGGAGGAGAAGGAGGAGGAGGAGGAGGAGGAGGAGGAGGAGGAAGGAGAAGAAGAAGAACCACTGATCTAGAGTATTGGCCCCTCTACTCTTCTGGAAGGTAGAGCAGAGAGAGGAGAGAGTGTCAAAGGCTGGAACACCTGAGTGGCCAGCCTTGCCAGGATCCAGATTAGAAGACAACATGTCCACCCCATCATCACACAGTTTACTGACTGGCTTTTGCCTCATTAACTTAAGCACATTTGTAAGCCATTGTTCTCCTTTATCGTAGCCTACTTAAACAACAATAGCAATTGGCAGCCCATGCCTGCAATATTCGCTCTGTAAATGATCTTTCCCAAGTCCGCCGACTTCCTTCCGTACAAGGTGGTCAGAGTCTTAGTCAACTGTTCTCCTAGACCATACTGCACTCTAAGTCCCCAGGAAGCATTGTTTCTGCAGGGGATAATGCCTACTCAACCCCATTAACAGTAATAGTGTGAATGACCATAAGCCATTAATTTTGATGAGATCAGGTTTGCATCACCTCAAAGAATCAACGGAAGCCACAGGAGACGCCGAAGTATTCCCACTTTGCTTGCTTTAATGAATAAAAATGTGAAAGCAGTTACAGTCCACCTGACAGCCAGACACCACAGGCCTAAGGAAAAGTTCACCCTGTCAGCAGCTACAGGAGAAAAGTGCCAAGGAATTAGAGCATTAGCTCGGCTAGAGTCTAAGAGCCAAAAGATGTGGGTAAAAAGCACTGAACACACCAGGCAGAAATTACCCTCAAGTCCCAAAAAGGCTTTTTTTTGGGGGGGATAAGCAATTTTATTCCTTAAAAAATTGGCAATATGGAACAAATTATTGTTTTCAAGAGTTTGCAGTTATCCTGGAAAATATAACAGGACCCCAAGTCTCTCTTAACCACCTTGTGGACAGCTACTCTGAAAATGAAGTGGGGAGAGAAGACGTCGGAGGATCTCTCATAACTCATGAGCCCATTTCCTGTTTCACTCCTCATTAATATTCAGTCTGGTTCTAGTACTTAATTTGGGGTGTCTGCACAAACTTGCTTGAGCACAAGTGTCTCTGACCTGACAAAAGGCAAGATTCACAGCTTCCTTCTCACAGGAGGAAGGGAAGAAGAAGGCAATGATTTTTTTGCCTTTCTGACTTGCAAATGTCTTGTAAAGGGGAAAAAAATCATAATTCACAGCCCTGTATATACAAAACGCCTCCAACGGGTTTCAGCTTGGAAGTGTAAGCAATGAATTTTCTGCTAAATACAGCAAATCCAGTCACTATATTTATAAAACAAAATGCATCTCTATTCTGAATGTGGAATGTAATCTCTGGGTACAGCAACTTCCAAATTGGCATTTAAAAAATTATGTGGGCTAGGAGATTGTTTGGTGGTTAACACCGCACGCACAAAACTCAGCTTGGAAAATAGAGCACCTTGATGGCTCTATGGAAAGCTGTCTGGGACAGCAAGGCACTTCTCTAGGAAAGGTACCTGCTGCCAAGCCTCAGAAGCTGAGTTTGATCCCTGGGACCCCCATGGTGGTCAAAGAGATTTGGCTCCCACAAATGGTCCTTTGACCCCCCCAACACACACACACACACACACACACACACACACACACTAGACAGATATAAAACCAAAAGAAAATAAAAACTGGCTGGTAGGTTCAAAAAAAAAAGAGGCCACACCAAATATATTACATATATTTATTATATTATATTATACTATATTATATTATACTATATTATATTATATTATATACTTTTATTATTATTATTATTATACATTCTTAGTCCTATGTAACAGAAACTCAGTCTACCTCTAAAAGAGGAGCAAACCAACCCAAAACATTTTTTTAATGATGACTCTGTCACTCCCAAAAAAATAAAGAGAAAGAAAGAAAAGTAAGTCCAGGGGGAGAGCAAAATCACCTTGGTTTCAAAGAATTTAGCTTCAGCAAGTGGAATCAGTGTCCGCTCCCCAAAGGCTTCCTCCCCAAAGGCTCTTGCCAGTCTACACTCAGAGTATTTCAGAAGGAAGGACCTGTCTGATCTAGTTACAGTGAGTGAGTTCAGCCTCAGAGTGGTTACATTCAGCTGACAATATTCTGGTTAGTTGTTCTTTAACTTGACACAAAGTAGTCTCCTAGGAACCTCAACTGATCAGAAGTTGTCTGTAGCCAAAGTCCATGTGGGGAATTTTCTTGATTAATTAACGACTGATGTGGAATGCCACCCCTAGACAGGAAGTCCTGGGTGGGATCTGCAGACTGAGAAATTCATAGGAGCAAGCCATTAAGCAGCATTCTTCAGTATCTTCTACTTCAGTTCCTGCTTCCAGGTTCCTGCCTTGAGTTCCTACTCTGACTTCTCTTTATGATGAACTCTATATAAAAAGGTATGTATAATAAATACGTATTTATTTTGTACATGATGAAGTAAATAAACCCTTTCCTCTCCAGGTTGTTTCCCTCTCCAATGTTTAATCATAAAAAAAGAGAATCAACTGGAACAAACAGCAGGAAGTGTCATGGGTCGCCTGTGGCAATCACTCTACTCTTGTATTCTGGGGAATTTTTCAATCAAGGCAGAGTTACCACTAGGTAGACCATGAAACACTATGAAATGTTTAGTCTGGAACCAAAAACAGAGCAGTATATCAAATCATCATGCTTTGGCCTGAAAAATAACAGACATCTAGAAGAGGGGACATATATGTATAGTTTGGAGAAGTCAAATGGGAATAACTTAGACAGCAATTCAATGCCAGAATCTCAAAAATCTTCCTTTTCATCATCATACACTGGATTCTGTGTCCCCATCCACAGTATCTATAATCCAGGCAGGAAGATGGTAGAATCGGAGGAGCTGCTGTTGGAAACAAGAAAGGCCAAGGTATCGGTAAGCAAAAGCATGTTAGTTCATAACCTCGCAGCACATACACAAATGAACCCCAAATGGACCAAAGACTGTCTGTCCTACTTAGCTTTAACTGTTGATTGACACAGCTGAGAATCACCCAAAAGGGGACTCCTGATTAAATAACTGTCTTTATCAGGTTGGTCTGTGGTCATGTTTGTGTGAAGTTGTCTTGACTGTTCATTAATATAGGAAGACACAGCCCACTATGGGTGGCACAATTTCCTGGACAGGTGGTCCTGGGCATAACAAAAAAGCTAGCTAAGCCTAAGGCTGTGAGTGATCAGCAAGCAGTGTTCCTCCCTGGTTTCTGCTTCAAGTTCCTGCTTGAGTTCCTGCCCTGATTTCCTTCAATGACGGACTGTGATCTAATCATGTAAGCCAAATAAACTTTTTTTGGACAGAGTATTTTAGCATAGCAATAAAGGGGAATCCACAACAAAAACTTAAATGTAAGCTAAAACCTCAGCACTCTCAGCAAACACAAGTAGAAATCTTTGTGACCTTGGATTAGGCCATAGTTTTTTTAGATATGATACTCAAACCACAAACAACCAAAGAAAATTAAGTTGAATTTTATCAAAGGTATGTGCTTCCAATGATATGACCGAGAAAGTGAGAAAATTCACAGGGCAGGAGAAAACACATAAATCTTGTCTTGTAGAGGCCTAGGGTCTAGAATAAGCAATGTTAGAACCATTGCAACTCAACAATATAAATAAAATAACAAAAAATTGGCAAAGTGTGTAGATATGTTCTTCTCCAAACAAGATATAAAAAAATGGTTAATGGAAGTCTAGAGAGACTGAGTGTACTGCATGTACTGCTGTTGTAGAGGATCAGTTCCTAGCACCCATGTGGGGTAGCTAAAAATTGCCTTTAACTTCAGCTCTGGAGGATCCTATGCCCTCTTCTGGCTTCTGTGGGTGCCTGCATTTACACATTCTCATATTTGATCCAGTCACACACATGTACACATAATTAAAGTAAAATAAATCTTTAAAAACAGTTAATAAGCACACAAGAAGTTTACCATCTAGTTCCAATTAATTAGAACTGAAAATCAACTACAGTGGTGAACATGTGTGGAGAGTGAGAGGCTTCGGAGCACTCAGTTCTACATGGGATGACTTTAATGAATCCCCCCTACACACACAAGGCTCAGGGAGTCATACAGAAAAGGAAGCAAAAGGACTGTGAGAACCAGAGGGGATGGATGACTCCATCCAGACCCAAGAGTGATGCACGTATGAGCTCCTGGAGACTGTGGCAGCCTGCAGAAGACCTGAACAGCCTCAAACCACACAAGACCGCGGGACTGAGAAGGGGAGGTGGACACAAAGTCCTGTCTCTAGCCAGTAAGTTATCTGTATTTGATACAAGCTAACAAAGGGAAAAACAGTTTTCTCCAGTGGTTTCATCCACATTGCAGGGCAGGTGCCATGCCTGGAGTAGTTGGCCAGCACAAATAGACTCCATGGTAGGTTGTGGGGAGGGGGGTGATATTTTTGTCTTACTTTCTTTTTATCTTGCTTTCATTTTGTTTCACTGTATTTTTTTTGTTTTGGGGTTTTTGTTGTTGTTTTTCTGGTTTGTTGTTTTGTTTTGTTGTTTTGTTTTGTTTTTTGAGAGAAAGAGAACATGAAATTGAGTGGGTAGGGAGGTGGGAAGAATCTGGGAAGAGTTGGGAGTGAAGAAAAAAATGAACATAATATATTATATATGTATGTATGTGTGAAAATTAATTTTAAAAATAGGGGGGGAAACACAATGAGAAGCAACTTCACACCCACAGGACGCACATTAAAAAAAAAAAGATATAGACTGGAAACATGTCTCAGTCATAACTCTTTGCTATACAAGCTTAAGGCCCTGAGTTCAGGCACCAATGTAAAGGTACCTGCGGTCCCAAAGTTGGGGAGGCAGAGATGGGAACATCCCAAGGGCTCTCTAACCAGACACACTAACTGAACTGATGAGCTCCAGGTTCCGTGAGAGATCTACCGCAACAAACAAGGTGTTGAGAAAGTCATGTATGTTGGCCTCTGCCCTCCACACACATGTGCATGGACACACAGGAATAATGCATGCACACACACACACACCACAAAAGAAAAGATACAGAGTGGGAGTGCCAGCAAGGGTGTGGTGACCTCAGAGGGCACATACATTGCTTTCAGGTGTGAAATAGTTACGATACTGTGGAAGACACCTTAGCAATTCCTCCACAAGTTGGGTTTGTGTAATATTCGCTCCTGAACTCCAGCCCAGGTGTATACCCAACTGGATTGGGCACAAACATTCAGGCTTGGCCTCTTCTGTGAATGTCCTAGCGACATTTTTCACCACAGCACATGATATATAAATAATTCAAATGTCTCTCGGCTGATGAATGAATAAAAGTGTGGAACCTCAAGAGATGGAGCCTAGTGAGAAAAAGCAAGCAGGGATGTGTCCTTGCCGGGGATATTAGGACCCCAGCCTTGTCTGCTTTCTCTTTACTCCCCAGCCACCAATGTAGGTCAAGGGATCAAACTCAGGCCCTCACGATTGTGCAGCAAGTGCTGTACCAGCCAAGCTGTCTCCTCAGCCCCCGGTTATTTTTTTATTGTGGGTACACAGAACATCAGTACTAGATGCGATCCAGGGGCACCAAACACAAACATTACTGATTCAATAATCTCTCTGTGATTGCAATTAGGTCTGACTTGACAACCAGGCTCCATTCCAAACACCTTACAGCGGACACAGCCTTAAACTCCACTGCAAAGGTGGAAACACAACGCCTCACGTTGTGTGTTGGAAGGGTTTCACCTGGTGGCAGAAGGCACTGAGCTTCTGTTTCAGGCAGGTGACATGAGCAGAGATTTTAATCAGCCCCAAGGGGGTCCTCCTGAAACCACTCAGGCTTCCGGTACTGGGAGAAACATTGAGGTTGTCAAACTTGACACTTTGCTGAGGAAGAAAGTCTCATAAAATAACATGGAATACAAACACACACACACATACTTGACAGTGTGTGTGTGTGTGTGTGTGTGTGTGTGTGTGTGTGTGTTTAAGGGATGAAAAATGCATGGCAGTTGGGCTCACCCAAGCATAAATTATCTAGTATGGCATGTCAGTCAACGAGCACAACAATGAGACAAGAGAAGTCTGGGGACAAAGTAAACATCTGTCAGGGCTGCCTTTCTCGGATTCAGTGCAGGGGCAGGGAGTGGCTGGGCTTTGTAAGGGCATCCCAGGAAGCTGTTCTCTCCTAAGCAAGCTCCCCCAGGAAGCCCGAGAAAGCAGTGGTTGTTCCTGGATGAAAGGAGTGACTCCTACATCTGAGCCACATCCAGTTTAATACGGGTGTTCTGCTTCATCCCCGGCCCCCGACAGTCCACCCTCCACCAGGAACAGGACGGTCCTGTCTATGCCTGCACCGGCTCATTCCACACTACAGTGGATTCCTGTCCAAACAGCACAAGACCCCAAATCATGACCATGATCAGTAGACTCCAGCTTAACCAGGCCCCAGGCCCCAGGCCTCCGTTCTCTCAGCCCTGGTTCCACTTGAATCTCTCCTCCAATGTCACCTCCTCGAGGTGCTTCCCCGGTACCTGAGGTGTCTATGTGTCAATTTTTTTTCTTTCTTTTTTTTATTTCCTGTAGCTGAGGGCTGAACCCAGGGTTGCACTTGCTAGGCAAGCGCTCCACCTCTGAGCTAAATTCCCGACCCCTCGATTTGTTTCTTACCATGGACTTTACATTTCATAATGACAAATATTTTAGTTTTGTATCACCAGTACCAAGAACTGTGCTTTCTGAAGACAAACCCAGGCTGAACTGGAAGTCACTTTACAGCCAAGGATGGCCTTAAACTCCAGATCCTTCTGCCTCCATTTTTTTGGCTAGAGTCACTGGCATGCAGTCCCACACTCAATTTACGTGATGCTGCAAATCAAACCCAAGACTTCATTCATGGTACGCAAGCACAGAACGTACATGCTAAGTCCAGCATTTCACATTTGAAATAAATAAATGGTTGCACGACTAAATGCAGTGAGTGTGTGTGGCATCCCAGGCAATCTAATGATAAAAACACGTTAGAGTATAAAATGTCCCCCAGGGGACATGTACTTGAACACTAGGTCCCCAGGGGGTGGTGCTGTTTGAGAAGGTTCTGCAACCTTGAAGGGTTGGAGCTTTGTAGAGGAGCTCTATCACCACAGGGGGGAGGGGTGCGTGTGCGTGTGCGTGTGCGTGTGCGTGTGCGCGTGCGCGTGCGCGTGCGCGTGCGCGTGTGCGTGTGAAATGTGATCTCTCTGCTTTCTGACTGCCAGGCCTGCTTATGCCCCCACTGCCATGCCTTCTCCTCTATGATGGTCTCTGTCCCTCTGGAACTGTCAGCCAAAATAAACGTTTCCTTCCTTAGCTGCTTTTCTTAGAGTGTTTTATCACAGTAACAGAAAAGCAATACACAGCCTTACTTCAAGCTGTTCCAGTGTGCCTCCGCCAACCAGAGGAAGATCTGCTCCCTCAGCTACTCACATCACATTCTAAGGACTCCCAACAGCCAGAGGCCACCGCTCCTGTGGTGAATGCCTGGAGGAAGCAAATTGCAGAGAAATAATTTGGAGGATGCATATGATGTATAATTGACTAAGCCACTGCCGAGGAGCAATGCTGAGGGAGAATTATCCAAACGAAGCCGCCGACTCCAGCACCAGAACGCCAGTCCTGGGTAGCTCGTCGGTGCATCCTGTTCCCTGCAGACCTATCCTCTGGACTCTGGACTTCTAGAAAGTGACATTTAGTATCTTTTTCCATAGTGTCTCAAAATTTCTACCTGGAATCACCTGTTTCCCTATCCATGCTAAGACTGAAGTTTCTTATTCGAGAACCCCTGGGGAAACCTGGGGAATTCATGTAGGCTGTCTCCCTGGGGAGTGTTTCTGGGTGTCAGGCAGGTGTGGATGGTCCCATTGTCACATACAACGTATTTGAGACTCAGCAGAGGACAAAAAAGGAAAGAAAGATACTGGAGAAAAAAGTTATTGGATAGAGACTATGGTAAGAGAGGGAATTTGTGTGGCATGGGTGAGCTACAGATGTCACAGCAAGCCCATACCATGAAAATATGGTGAAGAAAAAATGATGCCATGGCATGTGGAGCAGTTTGAACTTCGTTCTGAGGACCAGGGGACTTGGAAGAAAGTTCTGAGTTACGAATTAGTGAGACAGTAATTGACCTGAAAAGAACTGTCCATCATTCATATGAAGGAGGGCTTATGGTCAGCAGTACTAGATGTGGGACCAGAAAGCACACACTAGATCGTTTAGACCGCAGCTGGTAATGCCCTGAACTGAGAGTACTTCGAAAAGTCTTTCAGAAAACCAAAGGTCAAGGACACTCTGCTACATGACAAGTTCAATACTATCTCACAAAAGAAAGAGGGGAGGGAAGAGGAAGGGAGGGAAGGAGAAGGGAGTTTTATGAGAAAATGCTCACATAAAAAACAGATCCTAGAGATTGAAAGAAGGGAAGTTCAGACAGAGGGAGGAGTCTGGTCTTAATTCTCTGCTTTTGCACGCATGTAGATGAAGATGCTGTGTATAAAGATTAGGTATACACACATCACTCATAAACACACATACATACACACAAAATTATGCACTACACACATGCACAAATACATTACACACAACAAACTCAACTCACACACATATACCCAAAAAATGAGTGTAAGACTGAAATATTGAAATATCTACTCCGAATTTGACTTCCCATATAGAATGATGACCTATGGAATCAAAGACCCAACCCAAAGTCTTGCCTCTTTTTCTAAAAGATGATGTGATCTTGGAGTTACCTTGCCCTTCTGAGACTCAATAAGTTGAACCAAAGAAATAGAGAGCTGAATTACATCAAGGTACTGAGGTTGCTTTGCATACTATGTTGAAAAAGTCTCCAAGGCTGGGTCTAAGATTAGCAAGAAAGGCTTGCACTAAATTGGCAATGTATGCCACAGGCAGGAAAGTAGGAATGTTAATCACTTACCGTTTCTGATCTCCTGAGCTAGAACATTCCCTGACTCAATAAGTAAATTATCATCCTGCCACACATCATGACTTTGACCCAGTAAAATACTCTATATCCGTGCCGACTCCTTAATGAGTCAAAACCCCATTACCTTTTAACTATGGAAATGGGATCTGGTATCACTATTTCTGTGGTTTTCTTTTCAAACACAAGGCTATCCATCTCTGTTTACTTCTCTAATAGGGTTCCATATGAGCCATAACATATACGGATATAAATCATTGGTTGTAAAAGCCACCTTCATATATTTTTAGATATGCATTATTTAATGGCTACACCTGGATTAAACCACCCACAACATTTTAAACTAGGGAAAGGCTTGTTTAGTCTTTTAATATAATGTGTTTATTAATTCCTTGAGAATTTCATACATACATACAATATATCTTGAGCATATTCACCCTTATTTCTTCCCTTAACTCCTCCCAGATCCAACTCCCTCCCAACTTTTTTTTTTCAGTACCCTACCAAGTCCAATTTGTACTGCCAATACAATATGGATGTGGGGCCATCCACCCGAGCATGGGTCACCTAAGGGGGTCACACCTTTAAGTAAAACTGTCTCTCCTT
The DNA here is from genome assembly GCF_949786415.1 of Peromyscus eremicus. NCBI lineage: Eukaryota > Metazoa > Chordata > Mammalia > Rodentia > Cricetidae > Peromyscus > Peromyscus eremicus. The sequence goes on from NC_081418.1 coordinate 93,773,350, forward strand.
GCTCCAGCAGCCCCCAACTGTCAGGAGTACCTCCGCTAGGAGTGGGCACTCTGGATCCCCTCCCCGCTCGATGCTGGAATACTGACTGGCTTGTTTTGGGCAAGTCTTGTACAGGCAACCATAGCTGCTCATGTTCATGTCATGTGTGCAAGGATCCTGTCATGGCCGGGGGACACTCGCTCTGGTGCTCCTCAACCTCTGCCTTCTACCGTCTCTCTACTCCCTTTTCATTTTCAAACCACATATGTGGGTGGTTTGGGCTGGACTCATTTTCAAACCACATATGTGGGTGGTTTGGGCTGGACTAAAGTACATATTTACAGCATCTCTAACCCCCAAGACCCATCCTTTAGTCAGTATCTATTGTCATCCAGGCTCAACCATAGGACCACACAACAAGCATCTCCAAACCCAGCATCTTGAGTACCTCCACAGTCCCAAAGGCTCTTGTTTTCTAGGTGGTTTCCATAAATACAGGGCTGTGCACTCTGACCCTGACCTTAACACATGGCATTTCTACCTGCGGGCCTGTGGCTTTGTTAAGCCCATAGCGCTGTTCAGAACCTCAAACAAAATGTAACTGAGCGTACTTTGTGAAGGCCTCATCGGTGTGCCTATAAATGGTATTACAGCTATTTTTAATCTCCTCAACTAGTGTAGAGGCCCTAAATAGATGAAGATGAGGCTGTTTTATGACCACATGTGAGACTAATACAAGATTAAATGACCAGAAAGGGACTCCATGAGACTTTAAGGAAAACACCTTCAGTCTAACTCATAAAAATCAGAACCAGGTAGATGGCTTAGTGGGTAGGAACATTTTCTGCATGAACATGAGGGCCTGCATTTGTTATTCCCAGCACTCACGTAAAAAAGCTGGGCATGGGTACACATGTGCCTATAACCCCTGGTCTTAGTTCTGTGTCTATTGCTGTGATAAAACGCCATGACTAAAGGCAACTTGGGGAGAAAAGGGTTTATTTTAGCTTATAACCCTCAAGTTGCACATAAACATCACTGAGAGACATCAGTGCAGGGTCTCAAGGCAGAAATCTGAAGTCAAGAACAGAAGCCATAGAGGAGTGCTCCTTACTGGTTTGTTCCTTATGGCTACACAGGCCCTCCTATATCAATCATCAATCAAGAAAATGCTCTTCAGGCCCAGTGGGGGCATTTTCTCAATGGAGGTTCCCTCTTCTCAAATGACACTAGCCTATGTCAAGTTGACACAAAGATAACCAGGAGCCCTCAGCACCATGGAGGGAGGGTACAGACAGAATTGTTGGGGCTTTCTGGCTGCCCACCTAGCTCTGGGTTCAATTAAAGACCCTGTCTGAGGGAAGTAAGGTAGAGTGACAGAGTAGGACACAGAGCATCCTCCTCTGGCCTCTGAATGTTGCACACAGGTGTATTCACCCAGGGCACATGCTCATATATACAGCATAGAGACAGCACAGTCATACATGCACACAAAGAAAGATGAATATCAGATGCTTTCTTAGTCACTTTTTTATTGTTGTGAAGACACAATGACCAAAGCAACTGATAGAAGAAAGAGTTTGGGGGGGCTTATAGTTTCAGTGGGTGCAGGTGGGAATCCATGACCATGTCAGGGAGTACGGCAGCAGACAGGAAGGCACAGTGCCGGAGTCCTAGCTGAGAGCTTACATCCTTATTCGCAAACAGAAGGCAGAGAGAGCTAACTGGGAATGGCATGGGCTTTTGAAACCTAGAAGCCTAGCCCCAGTGACACACCTCCTCCAACAAGGCCACACCTCCTAATCCTTCCGGAACAGTTCCACCAAATGGGGACCAAGTATTCAAATGTATGTGCCTATGGAAGCCATTCTCATTCAAACAACTCCACATGTGGATCCTGATGCGGTAAGTTATTTTGTGTAAGTTATACATAAAATCATGTGTATCTACGGCATGGAAGGGGAAGCAAGGTTATCTGAGGGAAGGTAGGAGACTACGGAGAAGAAGGAGAAAAGGGGAGCATGGGAACTAGACATGGTCAAAGTACCTGCTGTAGTGTCATGAAAATGAATCGAGTGAAAATGTCCCTGGTATCCCATCACTGCACAACAGCAAAAACCAAAAAACTTGCAAATTCCCAAGGCAGTGAGCTGGTGAGCTTCCCATTAATATCCACCATACCAGTGGCAAGCATTTTCTTTTTTCAGGAGAATTTCATTTAATGTGAAACCTTTGCCCCCTCCTCCACTTCCTCTGTCTCCCCACTCTCTCTGTGCCCCCTCTTCCATGTGCCTGTACCCCAGATGATGATCTGCTAGTCAGAGGCTGTTGGCGCTTTCTGAGGCATGCACATGCACAGGCCTGCCTGCCCACCCCTACCCCGTAGCCTCTCTTGGACGCCTCCTACCACTTCTGTTTCCATCCCATCGCCCTCGCTCTGAATTCAGAGACTCTCCCAAGCTCCTTCTCCACATGACTGATGTAATTCCTTACAGATTGTGCTGGGCTTCTTACTCCTAATACATTTCAGATATTACCAATTCATTTCTTTTATTTCAAAGCTATCGTGCTAGTTTCCAAGCGGCTTCTTTCTTTGATGTTCGCCTTCCTGTGAGCAAGCTTCCTCTTGCTGCTTATTGTCTTATCCCATCTTTAATCTCATGTTTCCTAGAATCCAGGCTTAATTGAGTTTTACTGCTAGGACAGGCAGACACTGTGTTAAGTTCCTCGTGCTTCCGGCGGTCAGTCCTCCCTGGAGTGTGCCTCTCCCCCACCTCCCACCAGCTCTGTTCTCCTTTCAGGTTTCAGATCCTTTTCATGGGCCCCACACTGAAGTGCGTGGATTTTTCCTACAGCTGCTCATCTTCAAAAATGAGAATTCTACATCGGCCTGAAAACCCCGCCAAGAAACAGGTATAATGAGAAGCTAAAACAATGCTGTTCTTGGCTTTGCCAAATGTCCCCAGTTTAATAAGGACAACCAGGACACCTACATGGACTGAGGCCAGAGTAAAAAATGCAGGGCCATCCACTTGTTCCAAACTTTTTTACAGTCCAAGATGGAGACAAGAGAGTGTTAATACTTTCTGAGAAGGGCTCCCTTCTGACTGCGGAGTCCTGGGGACATGCAAACACAGCATGTCCCCAGTATGTCCAGAAATCGGGGAAATGAGCCCCACCACCCACAGCAGGAGGCTGGCCCTAAAGCAGGATGTAGATAGAAGACATTTGTGGGTGTAGGAACAGGACAGTTTCAATCTTGTGCTTCTGGCACTGTATTAGTCTATTTTATCCTATCCAGATGAAAACACCCAACAGAAACAACCCACATCCAGAAGAGTTTATTGTCTCACAGGCTCCCTGAGGACTCGGTCCATCCTGACAGGGAAGACTCTGAGAAGATTCTGACTGCAAGCAGAGCAGGAAACAGGAATGGCCTTCGAAGGCCCTCCTCAGTGGCTGGCTTCCCCCACCAGGCCTCACCTCCTAAAGGCCCCAGAGCTTCAATGCAGCACCACCACCTGGGAAAAACGATGGTTTGGAATGTGTGTTTGAGAGGATGTTTCACAACACTCACCTAGAGGTGTGAGAAGTATGAGATGATGAAAGGGGAGGCCAGAGACTGGAACTCAGGCAGTTTTTCTGGAGCTGTTATTATAGCCGTCTCCTCAGAGGGCATGGATTCAGGGAGGAGCCGTAAGCAGGCAGTGAAGGGGCAGCCCATTCCCATTCAGAGACACCCAAGTGAGGGCTCCCAGAGAGATATTCCTGAGATGTGCTAAAGTACCCCTGGAAAGAACCCCTACGGAATCAGATGCCTATCAAGTCAAAAGGGTGCCCAGGATCATACGGAACTGGAAGATTATAGAGAAACACAGAGCTGAGGAAGAGGCAAGAGAAGAAGAAAATGAAGGAAAAGAAAAGTCAGAGCCAGGCTGGAGGGATGGTTCAGGGGGTAGAGCTGCTTGCCCCCAAGCCTGAGGAACTGAGTTCCATGGAAAGAACTGACTGCCACATGTGACTGTGGCATGTGCACATGCATGCATGCACTCTTGTAAACACACACACACACACACACACACACACACACATACACACACACACGAATAAATTAAAATTTAAAAAGAAAGTGAAGGGCCTCTGAAACAATCGACAGCGCAGAGTTTAGCAGCTTTTGCTGTTGTTTTACTCAGAATGTTTGAAATCAAGGACCCCAACACCAAATATTTATATGAATAGAGAAGGTTGCTCATGGTGCATTAAACGTTAGAAGGAAGAAATGTGAAGGGAGAGAGCAGTGGAGACAGGAAGGGAGGGAGAGCGGAGGAGAGACATAAATGAACCACCAAGCACACATTTCTGAAAAGAATGATTTCCTCAAGAAGATCCTCAACAGCATCTTGAGAAGAGAGTCCTGCCAAGTGCTGTTGTCACAGAAGGTCACAGCTCTGTGCGTTTTCTCAGCCCAGACACTTTTCAGTGAGGCAAGGGCTAGAGACAAGCTACAGTGAAACCGATGACCTTGACTTCACAGAGGCGCAGTCAACTGTGTTTGTGCTTTAGTTGTTAACAAAATAATTCTAAAAACCAAACTTGAAATCTCCACAGCCTCGTCAGAGTGCAGTTATGGATACAGGGTTTCTGTGCATCTGTTCAGTGTGTGTGTTAAGCTAAGCATTATGATAAGAGTCAAAAGGTTGACTAATTAAGTTTATTCAAATGTTCCGATAAGAGTTGGAGAGAGATCTCAGTAGGGGAGCACTTGCTGTATAAGCAGGAGCTCCAGAGTCTGAATCCCAGAAACCAGGACAAATGCCAAGTAGGTGTGGTGGCCTGCCTGTCGTTCTAGCCTTGGGAGGCAGAGGCAGGAGATTTCCCCGGTGCCAGATGGCTAGCTAGCCGGACTAGTCCTATCAGTGAGCGGTGAGTTTGATTGAGCTGCTTCAATGAAGAAGGTGGAAGAGCAGTCAAGGGTGATTCTCAGCCTCTGGCCTCCTCATGCACACACATAAGCCTACATGCATACAAATGTGCATATGCACACATGCACACCACAGGCACAAATGAAAATGGAAAAAGTTGAGGTAAGCTAAGGTTTACTTTTGTGGAAGAAAGCAAACACTGTGTAATAGCATCTCCTAAGCATATAATGTTTACGAAGTTCAGAGCAGTGTGTAGTGTGTGATCTTCATAGTCACTCCACATTCACTGGTGAGGTCACCAGAGCAACATCCACCCCTGCAGGCTTCTGCAACAGGAAGCACCCTGTATAGTTGGCTATTTTTGCCTTTAATAGCATGTTTTTACTCTACATTTTCTGTTAACACACATACATAGTCCATGTTGTGTTACAACTGCCAGCCATGGCAGCACAATGAAGTGTTGCACATGTATGTGACCTACAAGCAGCATGCTAGACCATATAGCCTTGATATGAAGTGGGCAAGACGGTCTATGGGCTGTAATTACAGCCTGTTTGCACAGTAATGACATCTCCTAACAATGCATGTCTCAGAAAGCATCCCAATCTCTTGACAGTACACAGCTGTACTTGAGAGTAGTTACACTGGCCAGGCTTTCTCCTGCCAAGAGGAAGAATGACACCCTGAGCTTGAACACAGTTGCTTCGTCCCTGGGCCTCACCAATATCTGCTTGTTAAACATACAGTGTACGGTGTCACGGAAGCTCTGAGAGAGTGTGTAAAGAGCAGATGAAGTCCCGAGTGAATGTGTACTATTTGGCACAGGCAGGGTCATGTCGAGGGCCAATGCCTCAGACCCACAGGAACAGAGATGACAAAGACTTCCTCATACAGTCAGGCTGAGGATAGGTAAGCCATCCTCTGGCCCAAGTGCATGTATGTGAACAACTGGCCAGTGTCTGAAAAAAAAAAAACCCAGCAACTGCCGCTTCCTCCTCCCAGATGTTTACAGACTGAGACTGCAGCCCACAGAGATACCACCTCAAGACTAGCTAACCCCTCCTCTGTGCTGTCCCTAACAAAAGCACTGAGGATCCAGGTTGCTGTGGTAGTTGATGCCGCTCCAGCAGAGTGCACACAGCCCACCTGAGCCCAGCTTTTCTGCACATGTGCCTGTCATTTCTTCATTCCCTCAGTGCCCGAGTCTGAATTCAGGGACCCAAGCTGTGCTGGTCACAGGAGTGCAGGATTTGGGGGTCATCTCAGGTACCCCTTGTTTACTGGATTGAAGATCCCTATTGGGTCTTTATCTTGTTCACCACTGACTGTTTTGTGGTCCAGCTTCAAGGAGAGAAAGAGGGATAAAAAATGCCATATATTTCTCAGTCTGGGGTATCTTCAAGGATGATGCCAAGCTGAGGGAGACGTCCACTTGGCAACTCAGAAGATGTTCCCTGCTTTTCACCATACCTCTCTAGCTACCAAAGCAAACTGTCTATCATCCATCACTGACTCCCAAGAATCCACTGGCTGAGGAAGTGATGCCTGCCATCCATCACCTCAGCGAGAGCTTCCGCTAATTCTGTCACAAAAATCTGGATGGAATTGTGTGGCTGTCCACAGACTTTTAGCTGTTGAGACTGCACGGCACTGTGGAATCCCCACTCAAGGTGACTGATTTCAACTTCTTTTGTGCACTCCCTTGACCAAGTGCCTCAACCCACTCTTCTATCCATCCCAATTCCTCCTGCTCTGAGTTAAAGCCACGGTGATGCTTGACTTAATTGTAAGCTTGACAGGGTCTAGAATCACCCGGGAGACAGCCTCCAGTACCCTGGACTATGTCCAAAAGAGGAAGTAGGATGAGCGCCAGGATTAATCTCCCCCTGCTTCCGGATGGAAGATGCAGTGTGACCAGCTGCTTCAGGCCCTTGTCACCATGGACCAGACCCTCAAACTCGAAGCCACAATCAAAACCTCCCTTCCTTCAGCTGCTTTTGCCGAAATAGTTTATCATAGCAAAAGACAAGTAGCTCGGATGGCCACTAATGAGTTGGCTTCGATCACTGGATCCCAGGTCTGGTTGCACATCAGATGGAGGGGTAAGGGTACTTTTTTTTAACATTTATTTATTTTATTGAGGAGTGCACATGCCACAGTGTGCACATGGAGGTCAGAGGACAGCTTGGGGAAGTCAGTTCTCTCCTTCTACCACGTTGATTCCACATACCAAACACAGGTCTTCAGGCTTGGTGGCAAGTGCCCTTCCCCTCTGAGCCACCTCACGAGCCCTGAGGAACTTTTAAACACCAGGACTAGGCTTTACCCAGAACTAGATACCATGAAACAACTGGGGTGTGGGGCTAAGACATCAGTTTTCACGTTATTCTCCAGGCAATTTCAATGTGCAGCCAGGGTGACACAGGCAATTCCACTCCTGGTTCAATTCAATGTCATGTTGCAGAAACCCCTCATAGCCTTTGGCATGTGGGTGACAATGTTTCCCATTTTTCAGTGCTGACATGAGCGGGTTTTTCATATTATTATATTGAGATCAATTCACATTTGTCTGCAATGCAAGGAAGACTCTTCCAACTGTCAGTGTTAGGAAATAACTGTCTAACTGAAGGGAAATATGAAATCTTTCTCCTTGGAGCTTGTAAAAACAAGCCAAAGCCGTCTTGTTTTCTGCAGCTGTTTATGTGGACAGAGCCTGGGCCCTGGCCTGTTTAATGCTGTGGGTTGATACTAGAATCCTAATCAATCATGAAAGAGTTTTTCATCATTAAACATTCTCTGTGGGCAATACTGTCTTAGCAAAGTCGCAGAAATGAAAGGCTGGCCCTGTGAACAATAAGTAAATAAATCCAGACATCTTTGTGATCCAAATCCTGCCATCCCTCCAGACCTGAAATACCTTATTGATTTTTTTAATTTGAAAAATAGGTTATTTATTCTAAAAGGTAGATTCAAGACTATAAGGAAATGTGAAACTTTTCCCAGAGAATTAAAACTGATTACAAATCCCATTCCTGAAAATTTTAACATGCGAAGATCACAAAATGCGTTCAAGTATTTTCCGTCTCCAAGTTACCTTTGTTCACGATCTTGATGTCAGCAGCTATTGTCACTCTGCTATAATGAGACCTCTCACGTGTGTGTGTGTGTGTGTGTGTGTGTGTGTGTGTGTGTGTGTGTGTGTGTGTATGCAGGAACATTTGCACATTTGCCATGGTCCATGTGGAGGCCAGAGAACAACTTTTGGAAGTTGGTTCCTTTCTTCCAGCTTATTTTTTATTGAAATCTCCCTTGCTATTTCTGCTCCTCTGCCTCCCAACTCCCTCTTGGATTCCATATGCACAGCATAATATCCAGCTTTTCATAAGGGTAGCAGGAATCAAACTTACGGCATTAGGCTCATGATGCAAGTATTTTCACCTGCTGCGCCATCTTGTTGGCCCCATTTGTCCACCCTTTCAGTGACCAAATGTGTTCCCTGTAGAATTTCATTCACCTTTGTTTGCCATCAGAGTTTACAATGGGAATGGCACGCACCGTCCCAGGTATCTGGCTTCTTCATGCAGGCCTTCCCTACCCCAGTACAGCAAACAGATGGCTCTGTTCCTGCCCCATCCCTTGCCAGCACACAATCCAGGTGCTGAGCACAGAGGCATTGAATAAATGATGAGACCAAGTTTTAGCTTAGAGCTGGCTGTGTCCTATTTGCATAGGCATAATGTCAGATTCATTATTCACGAGCATATGCTATAATGACCCTCCCCTTACAGCTCAGTCCTCTGCTGCCTCTGAGTCTCGGGTGTGCAAGATAAACCATCTCTCCTGCAGCTTGCAGCCATTTCTTCTTTCCGGGTACACAGCAGAGTGACGGCTCTATTTTTTATGCAAGTGTGCCTCCTTAGATGCATAACATTTACAACCTCCCATAAAATAAACGGAAGGTTTTGATACCGAATGTTGAAAGCATATTGGGTCAACAAAAAAACAAAATTAAGGAGCAGCCAACAACTCCCTGTAGAATTCTAGTGACGGGAAGAACTGGCCTACCTAGAGCTAGAAGACGTGAAATGGGAAGGTGTGTTGTAGGTCATGTTGCAAAGCTTTTCCTAACTAAAGAATCTCTAATCCTGGGAGCTGGTGAGATGGTTCAGCAAGTAAAGGTCCTTGCCACCAGGCCTGATGACCTGAGTTCAGTCCTAAGGACCTACATGGGGGAAAAGTAAGAAGAGATTCCTGCAAGTCAGGAATCTGACCTACAAACACAATAAAACACACACACACACACACACACACACACACACACTAAAATAAAACCTGTAAAAATATCTTCCCTAAATACAGATGATAGTTACTTTTATATATCAGTGTGATTGGTGTAAATAATGCCCAGTACCTGATAAAGCACTGTTTCCGGAGGTTATAGTTTCAATCCTAAATGTCCCCCACAAGCTCAGGTTTTGAGTATTTGCTCCCTCCACCCTTGCAGTATTATTTTGAAGCCTGTGGAGACTTTAAAAGATGGGGTCTGACTGACAGAAGTCACAAGAGCCAGGTCTTTGAATTGATACTTCCTTCTGGCTCCAGTATGCTTTCTCCACTTCCTGATCCACTACCAGGTAAACAAACTGCCACCATCCACCATCACATGTCCCCACCATGTACCAAGCTGCAGTGCCTCACTTTTCCCACCATGATGGACTGTGTCCTCCAATAACGTGAGCCAAAATAAATCCTTCTTCATGTTGCTGCTTTTAGGGGTTTCATAAAAGCAAAGAAGAAAGTACCTGATACCCTGGGTTAAGACCCTGGGTGTGCCATGAAGACAATGCCAGAAGAGACTGGCACTTGAACTGACGAACTGGGTGAAGGAGACAGACCTCCCCAAGTTGTATGGGCATTATTCAACCTGTTGAAGATATGAAAAATAACAAATGAACAGAAGAGAGGCAAATTTTCTCCATATATCCATCTTCTCTTGCCCTCAGAGAGTTCCTGTTTCTTTGACCTTCAAACTCAAAATTTATCATGCACCTGGTTTTTATGGGACCTGTTGGTCCCCACAATCACTTGAATTGATAGTTATAGCTGTGTTACTCAGATATGTATCTGAAGCTAAAATGTAACAAGACCCCATAACAAATTAAGATACTGGATAATTTTAGTAATGATTTGTTAACTAGATATGTGTTTGCGATGTAGACCAATGTAAACATGATGACTATACAAGTGGAGGTGGGTTTTTTGTTTTTGTTTTTTGTGGGGTTTTTTTTGGCAGAGATGTTGACTATGGAATTAGTAGGCATGTGATCCTTAGAAGATGAAAGCACAGAGATGAACTAGGGATTACAAAAGAAGCTCAAAGAGTTGCAGTTAGATCAACATGCAAATCCTGCCATTGCTGTCACACGACAATCAGTTGGATTCATCGGGCTCCACTTCTCTCTACAGGAGAAGTGGAAGGAAATATGGCAACGGTGGCCTTGGCAAGACTCTAGCAAGGTCAGGTCAAACAAGAGTAAGAATGCTTAACAAATAATGGTTTTCTAAGTATGTTCCCCTTGGATGCAAAGACAGCCTGAGTGAGTGGTACAGAGCGAGAGTCTATTTAAGGATGAAAATTCAGAAAATAAAAGTTTCAAGCCTTTCCCACTATGGATAGCTTACTGTCTTCTTACTTTCCAGTAGCCACTATGGTATTACATCATCTGCTACAGTATTATCTCATCCATTTGTCTCCTAACTTGTTGACAAGATTATTCTATTCAGTAGGGTCACACTACATATCTGCATTAACAGTCAGAGGTCAGGGATCCTGTCTTCTCAGTCCTCTTCTGTGGTTACCATTTCATGGGTGAAAGATGTTCTCACTGTATCCCAAACAGAACAAGTCTCAAGTCTAAACAAAGAAGACCTGCACGGAGTAAGAGTCTGCAAGATTATCAGTCGAGGCCTTACACAATCAGGGTTTCTACATATTTCTATTAAGGAGCACATAGACTTGGGATTTGCTTGAGAGCCTTTTTGGCAGAATTACATGAATGATGGGTCCTATTTATTTCAAAGGAGTGCTGCTGAACCCACCAGTTCAAGGGCCAGATTATCAAACACCCGAGCAAAGACCAACATCAAGGTGTAATGCTTGCACTGCAAAGCACTGATTCACCTTCTCGGAACTGTAGCTGGCGCCTCACTCACAGTAGTGTAACTCAGAGCTCGGTCACTCCCATCAGGCCTAGCTCTAAGTATGAGAGTAATAAGGAGTGATCTCTAAAGTCAAATTCCTGTCCTAGATTTCATCATTAATGTGACGGGGTGAAACTAAACTCCTCACCTTTTCAATCCTTATCCATTGAGCCTTTGACCATGTCCTTTCCTCTTCCACCCAAGCTTGTTGGCCAATAATCTGTTTTTGTGAATTCTTTTCTATTAAAGATGCCCTATTACTTGATTCACCAGTACTTGAATTATACTTCTTTGAGGGTAGCATAATAACAAAGAACAGAAAATATGTTCCTAAGAACAACTGAGAGCTGGAGAGATGTCTCAGTGGGGAAGAACACTTCCTGATGTTCAGTCAGTCCCCAGAACCTATGCTGAGTGGCTCCCAACTGCCTGTAATTTCAGCTCCAGGAAATCCAATGTCCCTGGCCTCTGCAGGAACCTGTACTCATGTACATATATCTACACACACACACACACACACACACACACACACACACACACACACACCCCACATGTAAAAATAAAAATAAATCATTTTTTAAAAAGAAAATCCCAGAAGGAGTAAGGAAATACTTTTCACTCCTTGTATACATATATCAAAACATGAGATTGTTGCCAGGCAGTGGTGGCACACACCTTTAACTCCAGCACTTGAGAGGCAGAAGCAGGCAGATCTCTATGGTTTCAAGGCCAGCCTGGTCTACAGAGAGAGTTCCAGGACAGTCATGGCTATATAAAGAAACTCTGTCTTGAAAAAATAAAAAAATAAAATCAGATTGTGGATCACATGTATATACAATTATCATCAATTAAAAATACCAAATTTCCACATGGTGTCTAACCCCTTTTACTTTTTAATATTCCCTACACCTTTGATTAGATGGCTCAACACTTGCTGCCTTCAGAGGACCCGGGTTTGATTCCCAGCACCCACAGGAGAGCTTAAAACCTTTGGCTCCTTTTAAGGCCGTAGCCCTTCCTGAGATCTCTTTATTCTCTCCTCCCATTCGTCAGCAGCGCTAAACACTGGCCCCATATTTTGGACCACATGAAGTGACTCCAGAACATTTTGAAAAATATACAGTTGACTCCCATAACCTCAAGGTGGTGATTTTATGACTTCTGGGTGTACCCAGATATTTGTCCTTTATGTAGCTCCCAGTGAATTCGGATGGTGACCCATATCAAAGAGCCAACAGTATTTACACGTATGTGCCCAACTCTGTAGCAGCATGCTGGGATGGTATGAGTGCTGGCAGTGTGCATAGAGACTTGGGCTCACCATACCATTCTCACTGTCCTGATGTGCACTGCACACTATAGCTATGCTTCCCAGTCTCATTGGGCCCAGAGCTCGATTTGGGGAACTTTATAAATGACCAAGTCTCTTGGCCTTGATGAAAGTCCTTGTTTGGTGCCCTGGTTTCCCTATCATCCAGAAGCAGGAAAGAAACCACCACCTGCACAGCAGTGTCCTCCAGTATCAGAACCCCACCTGTGGTGGAGAGGCCTAAAATCTACAGTCCATAGCTCAGAGGAGATGACTCAGTCAAGAGAGTGCTCACCTCACAGCAAGGATCTAAGACCCATCCCCAGCACCTTTGTGTGTGTGTATGTGTGTGTGTGTGTGTGTGTGTGTGTGTGTGTGTGTGTGTGTGCACGTGTTCCTCCACATTAACATACATACACAGGAACATGCACACACACATGAATATAGATGCATGATACATGAACACACTCACAAACTTACATACACGTGAACATGCACACATTCGTGAGCATACACACAGACAGGAACACACAGACACCAAAAATAAAGTCTGTGTTCCATAGAAGAAGTCCCCACCATCTTCCGCCTGCTGGGGCTGGAACCCGCCCCTTGCCTGTCCTTGATTTTCTGGATGCAATAGCAGATGGTGTTTCTCAAGGATGTCTTCACACCCCGTCCCATGTGTTCTTCCGTCTCTCTCCCATCAAGGGATGAAGTTGGGCTGAGGATTTTGCTCAGAGGTAGAACACTTGTACGGCACACACAAGACCCTGGTTCCATCCTCTGCATGAGAGACAGGGCCAGACAATGAGAAACTGCTTCTCCACTTCCTTGAATCTCAGCGTGGCTTGGGACTTCTCTCAGCAGTAAAATGAAGGAAAGTGAGACAGAGTGACAGTCTCCCTCAGAGGAAGCCTGGAAGCTTCGACTCGTGCCTCTTGGAGCACTTGTTCCTGTGATAATCCCTCTGTGGGAACCTCCCTGGCCGACTGACAGAAGCCCAAAGCACATGGCACAGCCCTGAGTATGTTTCACAGTCTGCAGGGCTGCTGAGATCTGAGCTAAGCTATCAGAGACTAGATAGCCATCAAGTGCCAGCCATGTGAATGAGCCATCTCAGATGTCCAGCACACAGGTCATTAGTAGACTGCAGCTTCAAACATTTGACAGTACTCCTGTGTGAGACCTTAAGTGAGGACCATCCGGCTGAAGCTAGTCAAACCACAGAACTGTTACAGACAATTAGAAGTTGTTTTAAGCTACTGAGTTGTGAGATGCCATGTAGCGTTTACTCAAGGTTGGAAATGGCCATCACCACCTTGCAGTCGAGCAGCTGGGATGACTCACAGGAGAACTTCATCAATTGGCTATCTTAACATTACTTCTTGCGGGGCAGGGGAAGGTCATGAGGCTCATAGACCCCTGTCCTCAAGATTACCTGAACAGTAACATCTGGCTGGGATAGTACTCTTGAGTGGTATAGTCTGTGAGTTGCTCACTCTCCTGTAAGTAACCCCTAAAAATCCCAGTGGCTTGCTGGTCATTTATAGACTCCTTTTGAGGGTCTGCATGACCTCTTTAAGAGAATGAGTAGACTTCCCTTAGTCTCTTCCAGACAAGTCACATGCAAACAAGAAATTAAGTCATCTTTCCGCATTAAAAATATCAACTCCTTGTCCCCAGTTGTCCCCGCACATTGCACTCACTTAGCAAGTTTAATAAAAATACACGGGTCCTGGTTCCCACCTGCAGCAATTCTCGTGTGAGCTTTCTGGAACATGGTTGCTCCATCATGAAGGGCGGTGCACTGTGTTCCAGGGTGCTTGGCAGGCTGGTTTCTATGTCCCATGGATCCGTAGCACTCTTATAATTATGACAGTCCAGTTGTCTGAAGATATTACCAAATGTCCACCGGGAGAGGGAGAGATGACTCCCAGTTGAGTACCAGTGGTCTAGCCAGGGCTGGCCTGGATACTTTAAGACCCACCAGCCGATTCTAGAACTAACCAAGTAGAGCCCTGATGATTTTGACAGGCTCGCTTCTCAAATGGAAGGAAGCACGTGGATCACTTTAATGACCCTGACATCTTGTCAAGCCCCAGATTCTGACTCAGTAGAACTGAGGTGACCCAAGTTTCTGAATTTCTAACAGGCTCCCAGTTGCCCTGTGCTGTGGCTCTCAGTACACTCACTGAATGACAGCAAGAAAAGAGATTGATTTGCCTTAGGACTGTACTGATACCTGGAACATCCATCCTGGTACCCCCCCCCCAGCGCCTTCTGCTAATCCCCCCTCAAAGGAAAATGGCTACTGTTGATTGTCAAAACAGAATATCTATATTCTGCATGGTTGGCCAATATGCCTGAAAACACGGCAGCAGAGAAATTAGTTCAAGTAAATTATTCACTTCTTAGGGATCCGTGTGCCGCAGACTACATCTTGCACTGCAGTAAAGTAGCAGTGCCCGCAGATGAAGGGAAAACTTCCCTATGGTTTGCTGCTTGCTGCTGCCAAGGTAGAAAGCCAAACAATGCTGGGAGCTGCCAGCCTTTTTCAATAATGCACCTCACACTGCCAGCCCGGGAGAAGCCGCGCGTGGACCTGGAGATCTCTCTCCCTGGCTGCCGCAGCCCACCTTCAGCCCTGGAAAGTCCACACACACTCTCACCATATGTCAGAGGGGTTAAACAAATGAGCCACGAGAGCACATTTTCAGTTTGAGCAGGGATTTCAGGGAGTCGATTCTTGTCCCTCCAGGATGGAGGTCAAGCTGCAATGGCGTCAAGATAGACTAGCCTTCTGGAATTTACACAGAACTGCGGAAAGGTTACCGCTCCCCCCACTCATGACTTGGGAGCACAGAGGATTTGGATGACTCGGTTTTGCTCTGGCTTTCGTCCAAGAAAAATGTTCTTGTTTCACTCTGCTGCTATTTGTCCGCATGGAAATCACTTCAGAAGGATGTCCTCTCCCACCTGCTAATTTTGCCAGAAACTGGAAGAGGCTAGTAGTGGCTAAGGAGTCAAGTCTTTGGGACAAGTTCTTTAAATCCTACTGGCTCCAAATGAGACAGAAGGTATCTGGCTATTTGGGAATCTACAATGACTTATAAGATGTGTCAGAGTCTGTAGCCCGTAGACCGCCACCACGCATGGCCTAATACTTCTCTACCTGGGTTTCGTCACCTAAAAGAAGAAACAAAAAACCAGCAAGAGTGAGTAGGTTGTCACTGTCCAGAGAAACAGTTCTCCTTAGAATGCTTCAAATGTGTGAGACACTTCTCCATCAGGCACATAAGAGCAAACTCTAAGGAAATTACATGTACATACACACTAATTAATCTTGAGCCAATTTTTTGCTCAGAACTGACTATGTGGTTCCTCAGTACACAATGGAGGTTGAGAACAAGAAAGGCCAGCTGGCCTTTACTTCTTCCCTGGGCTTCTAGGTGCTCCCTGCTTGGATATTCCAGGGCTCTTCTCGGTGATTCTCGACTGAGATTAGTAATGACTCTGGGGACAGTTAGCAATGCCTGTATAGACATCAGCCATCATCAAACCCAAGGTGCCAATGACAGGTCATAGATAGAGCCCAGGGATGCCTCTAGATGTCTGAAAAACATGAGCTGATCCCCACAATGAAGAACGCTCTGGCTCAGAAGGCATATACATCTTGCTACTGTGAGGAAACACTGTCTTAGGCTTTTTAGAAGCTCAGAAACTATCTTCAACTAATAACTGCCGGAGATTTCAGGCTTCACCCCTTAAAATTCTACTACGGCGTAGAGACAAAGAGAAAGGATGCCGCCTACAAGGGATTCCTTTCTCTCTCAAATAGGGCAGAGGTTCATTCTGGGGCCCATCTGTGGTGGCTTGAGTGACAAATGTCCCTCCCAGGCTCTTGTGTTTTAACACTTGGTCCCTAGCTGCTGGCTCTGATTTAGGAGATAAAGCCTTGTTGGTAGAAGTGGGACCCGAGGGCCTTGAGGTTGTGTGGCTCATCCCTACTTCCTGCTCACTACTTACTTCCTGATGGCAGATTCAGTGTAACCAGGCACCTTGCACTTCCGTGGCCGAGCTTTCTCCACCACAATGGGCTGATGAGCCCAATAATCCCCTCCTCCCTTAGCTGCCTTTTGTTGGGTGTTTTCTCCTAGCAGTGAGGAAAAAGACGAATATACACTCAGCCCAGAGGGAAGCAATAACAGGCCGTATAACAGGCCCACTGGATCCTTAATAAGTATTTATCAAAGCACTGGACACGGTGGTACGTGCATGTGAGCTCGGCACTGGGAGGCTATAGTACGAAGATCATGAGTTCGTGGACACCCTGTGATAGATAGTGAGTTCGTAAACTCTGTCTCAAAAAAAAAATCAAAGAACAGATTAAGTCTCCGCTCTCAGCCGATTGATATCCTTATACAGGAAAGAAGGGGAAAGAAAGAACAACAGCAGCTGTGAGGTTCGCTCTCTGTGGCCAGCCTGGGCCACTTAATACTAATGAGCACACGAGTGGCCCAGGGTTCTTGCTAAAGATGTGGATCCGGATTCACTGGGAGTAGGAAGAAGCTAGAGAGCGTGTGCACCTGGGTTCCAAATGAAGCCGGCACAGTCCACACAGTTGGAATGATGGTAATCTCAGCGCTAGGAGGCAGAGCCACGAGGACCCCGGGGGCTCAGAACCAGCCAGCCAGGGGAGTAGGGAGCTCCAGGCCGATGAGAAAGACCACCTCAAAAACCAAGGTGGATGACTCCTAAAGAGTGCTACCCAGGGTTGACCTCTAGCTTCCACATGCATAACCCCTATGTGCACCTGCACACACACACACACACACACACACAGAGAGAGAGAGAGAGAGAGAGAGAGAGAGAGAGAGAGAGAGAGAGAGAGAGAGAGAGAGAGAGAGAAGGGAGGAGCAGGAGGGGGAGAGGGAGACAGACAGACAGACAGACACACACACACACACACACAGAGAGAGAGAGAGAGAGAGAGAGAGAGAGAGAGAGAGAGAGAGAGAGAGAGAGAGGAGAAAACACTAACCAGCTGTCTCAGGATCCACGGCCTGCTGTGGAAAGCAAGGAGGATGCCAAAAATCTCAGCTTTGCCCACATCAAAAACCGTCAGGCTTAATAAGTAAAAAATGAATTTTTAATGATGTCCTGACATGACTTTATCAGGGGTTTCAAATATATCAACTAACTTCTTTGTGTTTAAACAAGAAAAATGCTTAAAGGTGTGTTAACTCGCCCTAGGTCTTGCTGATGATTGATTGGCTATAGAGGCTGGACCAAATCTCTCACCCTGCCTGCCCATCGAGCATCTCTCCCCCTCTCAGCTCTGGCTGCAGTCTGCCTGGTAAGCAGCACTGCAGGTCTGGATGTTGTTTACTTGGCTGTGCTTTTCCACAATGCTGTTACATAATGCCTGGCTAAAAACGCACCGTTCCATTCGGCCCGCTTTACCTGCCACTCCAGCCACAGATTGGCCACGTCCAACCAGATGGGTTGGCTGGTGCTGTGGCCCAGAAAACAACTGTTACACCAGACTTGCTCCTCTGATACATGAGGAAACAGAAACCAAGTAGATGAGAGAGGGAGAGGAAGATGGAGAGAGAGAACACCAGCCAACAGAGTATACACTGAGCTGGGATTGAAACCCATTTTGATTCCCTGTGAACATTGCAAATCTTTTCCGACAGAACACGGCCCTTCACAATTTGCCAGAGCCTCATTAGCCCAGTAGCCCGTTGTCTTAACACCAAAATCCTGCTCATCCCTAGCAGATTAGATGAAAGAAAATTATATTTAAAGACAAACATCCTATCATGTATAGATTCAGTTTAAGAAGCCTACCCTCCAACAGTTTAGAATAATCTTGAGGATTTTTTTCTTCTTCTTCTTCTTCTGCAAATATATAACACTGCTCTGAGACTCCAAGTTGGATTCTTGTCCTGGGTCTTCTCGCTTCCCAAGTTCTCTCTTAAGTCTCATGGATTTTAAGTGCCATCTAGTGGTAGACCTTCAAATAGCAAAAATTATTTGAAATTTAACTTAACAAGGATTATTGGAAAAGTGTATGGTCTCTAAATCAAGAACTAATCTCATTACCAGAGAATCACCATGAAGCAATTGTATGCAAATTACAAATATTTAAAAATTATAAATACAATTTTTCAACTAATCCCAAATAACAATGTGAGCACCTTCTAATAACCTCCCAGGTGACTTTCTCAATCAAATATGTGAAAAAATCTTTACAAGGACTTTTTCTACTGTATGTTAGACACACAACATTCTACATAGTATTTCTCATTTGAAAGATTCTTAGCACTTGTGTTTTCCACCCATTTGCTTTGATAGATCTATCAATTTTTTTTTCCACTACAGAGAAGAACAATGACTCAGAATTTTACTCCAAAGGAAGATGGACTTCTTTACAGTCAGTGCCCCATATAGACGGGTTTCATAGCTGTGTAGTCCACCAGCTAGGGACCAAAAATTGCATCTTTAACTAAACTTGTATGGGCATGTGCTTTCCTGTGTCGTTATTCTCTAAACAATTCAGTACAGCCATTTACATAGTAGTTACGTTGAATTAGGCATTATAAGCACTATAGACTTGATTAAAGTGCATGAAAGAATGCCATGCCAGGCTACACATAGGACTTGAGCATCCTTAGAGCTGGATACCAAAGAGTTGTCCTGGAGCCACTCCCCACAGATACATAGAGACAATTGTGTTTGTAGCTTACTCCTTAGAATGGGAGGCAGGCGAATACACCGGTCCTCCTTCCTCCACACCCATGCACAGAAGACCAGTGTCACTCCTTCTTGGGTTGGAATCTCACATCCCCATCACTTGCACTTGGGTGAAGCTGACTAAATGATGGTATGATTTCAGCCTCTCTGTCCTTGATCTGTATAACAGCAGACATACCAAGGTGAGCAGAGATGAGGGAAAATATATTTTTAAAAAACATCACCAGAACCTAAAGGACAGAAGCTCCAGATAAAGCCTGTGGATGGATGCTGCAGCCTCAAGATCAAAGGAAAGTCAGGGCAGAACTGCTCTTTAAAAGGCTGACTCCACGTACTCTGAGAAAATATGTACAAATGAAATGCTGCCAGTAGGTGCTGAAACACACATCCCTTCTACTGCATTAATGAAGAGTTCTGCAACAGCTTTCATTTAAAATGATTAGCTGGCCTTGAGCAGAAGCTACCATTAAATCCTAGCTCACTACAACCTACTGGATTTGGAATTTGATAATATTCATTTTCTGAGCAAAAATGTTAACCATAGACACATAGACAGAAACATAAAATAAAACATAAATTCACCTTCAGCCATCCTATAGACACAACTGCTTAAAACCCTTTGGATATTTTTCCATGTACTTGACTAGAGATAAAGGTTAGGATCATAAATACACCAGGTTTGGTCACCTGACTTTTTTCACCCAATATGTGTGCCTCCTCACTCCATTCAGTTTATGAATATATTTCTGTACCGTAATTAAGTGAACTGATTCTTACTGGAAGGCATTAGATGACTTCTAAATGATTGGCCTTATATCTAAATAATTATGAGATTAGCCTCCTTGCAAACAAATAAGATGACATAAATATTTCCAGGTTGACTTCTAGAACTTGAATTTCTGGATCACAGGACATGAATGTGTTTACGTTTTATGACGCAACAAACTGGTAGTAGAAGTTTGCAATTGGTTAACATTCCTGCCCACAACTTATAAGGGCCCAATGGTGGCATTTTCTTTGAGGAGGGAGGCTGCCATCTACCTTCCCAACCCTCTCCTCTTTAGGGGGTCTCCTTCACAGTGTCAGGGTATAATGAAAAGGCTCAACCTCTTAATCTTGCAATGCGAGGGTGTGGATCTTATGTCCTTCAGAGCTTCATGAACATCCCCAGAATCCGTCCAAGGATATAAGCAACAAGATATAAGCAACCCCAAATACAGCCACTGGTCTCTCAAGCAACTTGGAGAAGTGCTAACTGATCTGTCTTCTATTTTTCTAAATTAAGGTGTGTAAAATTCTGTCTCACTTTGCAATCCCTTTCCACTTCCTTACTGTTGTAGAGCAATTTCCACCAAAGTTCTCCATGACCCAGCAATTCATAAAGGAGCCTTGGCAAGACGTGGGCTATTCCAAAGGAGACTCATTGAGATTAGGAACCACACAATCCGGGAGTCTCAGGAAGTCCCTGAAATTGACCAGATACACAAGGTCCCCCCATCCTTAAGGCTGTAGAATCAGCAAAGGCTGCTGAGGAGACAGAGACCAGCCAAGACACCTAGAAGACAATGACCAACCTGCCAAGCTGCCAGCAAGTCATTCAGTGAGCACCAGGGTTCCAGCTCTATTTCCTACGCTATCATCCATGCCTTCACAGCATTCCTGCTCCTGTAAGTGACCCCTGTCAAGTTCATTGATTCACCAAGTTGGTCTTTGGTGGTATCCATACTTTGTTCTATCATTTGTTCCCTATCTAGGGTGAGTAGAAATTTCTTCATGTCTCCCCAGGAATAGTGTCACACAACACTTCCACACATGTTACTCTGATAATTGCCCAACACTAAAATTATACTTGCTTCTTTCTTCCATCTGGGTACAAAGGAGCTAATGAAACTACTTAATTTCCCTAACAAGCCCATGAGAACACTTGCATTCTACAAACCAGAGTTTCTGTGGACGTGGCCACCTGGAAACAATAGTATTGTGTTTTGGCTTGTAGGGTTTTTGTTTTGTTTTGTTGGGTTTTTTCTTCTTTTTCTTTCTTTTTTGGTGTGTGCGTGTGTGTGTGCGTGTGTCTGTGCGTGTGTGTGTGTGCATGTGTGTGTGTGTGTGTGTGTAGGTCATTGTTGTCTCCTTTATGATGCTGGCTTCCCTGTGATTTCATGCATGCTAAGCAGCTAAGCAGGTGCACTGCCACTGAGCTACAGCGCCAGCCCCTGCCTGATAACAATAGTAACGGAGGAAACAGACAGCAGGATTCTGAGACATTACAACTGAATTCATTGAATAGGATATTCTACAACTGACAAGTGTTAAAACTATAATTAGATTTCCCAACTTCTTACATCATTCTTCTTTTCTGCATAATATGTACAGGCCTTGTATTCTCTTTAATAAAGGAAAAATGGAGCTGGCAAGGCATGTCCATGGTTAAAGTTCCTTGCTACAGAACCTGATGACCTGAATTTGATCCCTAGAACGTATGGTAGAAAGATTAAAAACCAACCCTCAAAAATTTCCTCTGACCCCCACACATATACCACGGCACACAAAAATATCGCTTGCATGTGTGTGCATACACATGCACACACACCACCCCCACACATAAACATACACACTAGTAGTAAATAAAATCTTGATATTTAAAATCAAAAAAGCAAAAAAAGTGGAAATGTTTTAAAATATGTACCAAAAATCATTACAACTGATAAATTTTGTCCTTAAATTACAAGTCAAACAACAACAAAAACACAACATTTCCATGCTAAAGTTCCCATGTCGCTCCTGTGTAGTTACTTTCAAAAGCAGGACGTTTACAGTGTTTGTTTACTAATCAGTGGCTTTGGTTGTAAACTCCAGCTCTGTCCCCAACACTGTCTAAAGAAGTTCTAACAACATACACGTGACAATAGCCAAATCCAATAGAGCAACTTAAAACTGCCAACCCACACGTGGACACAGCACAGCAAACCTGAGTCATCACAGTGTTCTCTGGGAGTAGACACATTGAGTCACAGCATGAGGTACCCACTCTAACCTCATCCATCCTCCCCTCCACCATCCTCACTTCCTGTATCTGTTATGAAATAACTAGAATGAGATCAAAGAAGACTACCAGTCATGATAGATAAACTGGAAGGGAGAATCCATGCCAGTCATGATAGACAAGCCTGGAAAAGAGAAGTCCATATTAAAGTCGATTACTGGCCCCTTAATTCCCTGGTTACCAAGAAAGGCACTGGGAGACCCACAAAGAGAAGCAGCTTAGGCTAGGCCTTGCAGGAAGTGGGGACACTATCTCATAATGAAGCAGATCTGTGAAGCAGACTTTATTGCCAACTCTTGGGTGTCTCTTTGAGTTCTAGATGTGAACTCTAGTTGCAGGACAAAATGGTCCCTGGAGGAAAGTCTGTAGATTCTTCACCCACGGCAGAAATGGGTCAATTCTACTGTAACCAGTGGACACAAATACAGGATAGCTGATAAGACAAATGGAATCCAGCAAGACAGGAGATGGGAGCTGGGAAGTGAAGTGAAGGAGTTGCCAGTAGAGACAACTGTATATCCTGGAGGCCTTCCTGCAAGAGCCCTGGAAGACCCCATAGGCAGACTCCCCAAAGAGAAAGTACCTCCATGCATGCACACACACACACACACACACACACACACACACACACACACACACAGACAGAGACAGACAGAGACAGACAGAGACAGAGAGACAGAGGCAGAGACAGAGAGAGACAGAGAATAGCACCTGTCCATCATTGTTGGCTAGGAAACCATAGCATGTAAGGAAGAATTACAGAGACAAGACATGAAGTACAAAGTTCCCTGTTCCCTCCACACTGCTCTGATAAGAGTATGTAGGAAAAGTGAGAAAGCTGGACACATGTCCTCACACTACGAGTCCACCTATATGCAGGTCAGGCATGTTGGAAGTTACATGCAATAAGACTTGGCTAGGTTGAGTTTCAATATCAATAAGTGCCAAGATGTAGTTAAGAATCCAAACAAGGAGACAAACCAGAGTGTGGATGGCAATGTATGGAGAACTGTGCTTCCATAGTGTGTACATCAACCATAAACCACATGATGAGCCAGTCACACTGTACCTGGACTGATGAGCTAATGGATGGAGATCTGTGCTTCCATAGTGTGTACATCAACCATAGACCACATGATGAGCCAGTCACACTGTACCTAGAATGATGAGCTAATGGATGGAGATCTGTGCTTCCATAGTGTGTACATCAACCATAAACTACATGATGAGTCAGTCACACTGTACCTGGTCTGATGAGCTAATAGATGGAGAACTGTGCACACCAATCAAGGACCACACAATGAGCCAGTCACACTGTACCTGGACTGATGAGTGAAGTGGAACTGCTGGATCTCTGTAGCTTCATCTGCCACAGTTCAGCTTGTACGGGATAATTGAGTTCAAAAACAAGTCATCACTCATCTCAATTGTAATGGAGAGGAAGAACTTTCATTTGGAAAGAGAGCATGTCAAATTAAACTAAATATAATTTGCAGTTTTGTTTCAGCTCGCTCCTGTCAAATAGAACGGCTAAGAGCAAAAACTACGCAGTCCAAACAGCATTATCAACAGCACCAAAACCACATTTGGCTCATTTGATTGCTGGGGTGTAGACATGTGAATATGCCCAGCAGACAGGAACTGGAAAGATGGTTCACTTGGTAGAAGAGCTTGCAATGAAATCATGAAGAACTGAGTTCAGATCTCAGAACCTATGGAGAAAAAAAAAGAAAAGACATGTGGCTGTACATTCCTATAACTCCAGGGTCATGTGAGGTGAAGACGGGATTCCTGAGACCTTCTGGCCACCATGCAGCCTAGCTCCAGGGCAGTGAGAAAGCAGGACACCGCCCATCCCCCCCCCTCCACCCCCACCACCTCCACCACCAACCCTGCTTCCTCTGATGGAAAGCATACTGCTCTGCCTTCCCCACCATGATGGGCTCTATCCTCTGGAACTGTGAGACGAAACAGACCCTTTGCTTTGGTCAGAGGATTTTATCCCAGCAGCAGAAGCAAAGCTAAGCCTGACCGTTCCGAATTCGATTCTATGAGACTGCAGAAACTGAAGCTAACTACCACAAGGCTGCTTCACACGGCTGTTCTCCGAGGGTGTAAAAGGTCTGGACCGCTTTACACATCTCTGGCAGAACCTAGTTCCACCACAAGGTAAAAGTCAAAGGCCATTATTTACTCATTATGAGAGACGTGCCTTGTGTTAGAATCATTAAACCCAAATATTAGTCTCTCTGGGTCATTAATTTGGAAATTTTTCTTATGAATGTTAATAATCTGCTTAGCTCCCTATGAGACCTTATAACCATACCAGTTATTTTACTTTCTTTGCCTTGAACACTTAGGATCTCGGAGTCTAATATCTCTGGAAATTTACGAAGCTTGTCTAAAGAGATGACCATAGTGGTCTAACTTATGTGTTAAATAGCAACGATATTATGGTTAATTCCTCATCTCTGTAGAACTTCCTGAACTTCAAATTGTTACATATCTACCAATTTTCTAAGACAAATTCCTACTTTCCCGACACTTGAAACAAGTATGTTTCTTCAAAGCAATTTTAAAGTTCAAATATCACACATTTATAGCCATCTGCTCCTACAAAACTTCAATGGATATTTCAAACATTAGCACATTTTTCTGTCTCCTGTAGCTAGAAGCAATGTCTGCGTGTCCTTTGCATAAGGTAAGACTTCTATGTATTCAGCAATATATAAGTAACAAATACGTGAGAAGGGCATGGAATTTACAAACTGTTTCTGAGATAAAATTTATAATTCTTTTCCTTGAAACTCCAGATTGTCTTCGTATCTGTATTAGTTACTTCTCTGATACTGTGGTGAAACACTATGACCAAGTCAGCTCATAGTAGAGTTTATCTAGGCTTATGATCCCAGAGGGATAAGAGTCCATCATGGCTTGGAGGCACAGCAGCAGATGTGACATCAGGAGCAGGAAGCAGGAAGCAAAGAGAAGGAACTGGATGAAAGGCAAGGCTATCTACTCCCAAAGCCCACCCCCAGTGACATACTTCCTGTAGCAGGCCCATACCTCTTAAAACTCCACAAACTTTACCACCACCTGGGAACCAGGTTTTCAAATCCCTGACCCTATAGGGGAACATTTCTCATTCAAACACCACAGTATCTCATAGTATGCTAAAAAAGAAAAAAATCAACTTTCAAGAAACCACCAACAGGGATGGAAAGATGCTCAGCAGTTAAGACCACTTGCTACACTTGCCGAGGCCCCAGGTTCAGTTCCCAGCATCCTCATGGTGGCCCGCAACCACCTGTACACCAGCTCCGGGGGATCTAATGCCCTTTCTGGCTTTCTTGGAACCTACATGCACATGGCATACAGAGATACATGCAGGAAAAATGCTTTTCACGTGAAATTTAAAAACAAATAAATCTTTTTAAAAACATAGAATACTTAACTACCACTGTAGACATTGGGGCTCCTCAATGCTATGGCCAAATACCCGACAGAAGTGGCCTAAGGGGAAAAGGATTTGTTATGTCTATGCTTCCAGAGGACTCAGTCTCCTCTCACTTGGCTCCAGGAACACGGAAAAAACATCATGGCTGCAGGAGCAGGCCGCAGAAAAGCTTCCTCACCTCATGATGGACAGGAAGGAGCCAGGGCAAGACAGGTCCTGCAAAGACACACCCACAGTGGCCTGCTTTCTCCAGCTAGGGCGCGTTCCCAAAGTTTCCAACATCTTTGCAAAACTGCACCATTCATTCACGACCAAGCCTTCAGCATGTGAGTCTGTGGAGGACGTTTCCTGTTCAAACCGCCCCAGTTGCCCTTTGAAGACAAGCAGTCCTCTGGTGTTGTGACTGAAGAGTGTGAACTCAGCATTTAGCATTCCTGGGGCGCTCTGCCTAGACACAACAGACTGCGCGGATCCTGTCAGTCTTTCTGCAAGCTTCAGTTAATAAGATGGTGTTTTTCTACGAATGATTTCTAATTATAGTCTTTCACTAATCTAATTCAAACGGGTTTCTCTTATTGGAAGGAGAAAATAGCTGCATTTTACTCTGCAATGGGGATCAAAACAAGGCCCGATCTGTTTCCCAGGTAAGCCAGAGCTAACGTTTGTGGGACTGAACTGACCTGCGCACTTCTCTGGGGCCTGAGATGGAAAGGAGGAAAAATTAGACTTTCTTCGGGGCACATTTGAAAACAAGAAGGAATTCTTTCTGAAGGATCAATGAGAAATATATCCTAGACAGAAATTTAGGGCCCAGTGACAAGGTAGCAAGTGTCAAACATGAAAAAGAAATTAGATGCTGAAAAAGGAGCGTATACATATGTGTGTATGTATGTATGTATATATATATGTATGTATGTATATACATGTATGTATGTATGTATATATATATGTGTGTGTGTATGTATGTATGTATATACATGTATGTATGTATGTATGTATGTATATATATATGCCTTTGTGAGTGTGTGCGTGTGTGTACACGTATACTCCTGTGTGAGCCTGTGTGTCTGTGTGTGTACCTCTATGTGTGTGCGTGAGTGTGTGTGGGCTTCTTCACCATCAATAAGGCTTGTTATCTGTTACTACCTGTTATGCTCTAGATTTTTTTCATGCCTTATAATTATTTAATTGGCAGAGAAAACAAACCTGAATGAGTCCCTAAGTACTAACAGTTGACCTCCTTGCCACCCAGCAAATAATACCTCCTCCCCTCTCTCTTCCTGCAGATTCCTTCAAAATCTACTAGCTAAGAAAGCAAATTTAAGCTTTCTCACTAGCTCCTGGCTTCCTTGTCAGTTGGCTTCATGAGAAAGCATAGTATTTGCTCCTGTTACAGTACGAAGCGCCCCTGTCCACAACCCCCCCACAGAGGAGGAATCGTGTGCTGGAGGCTTTGGTGGATTGTGAGGTCACTGATATAGTGACAGGCTAATCTACCCCTGGTTCATCCTGAATGTGCTCTCAGGGTGGCAAGTGGATGGAAGAAATAGGTCATGTAGGTGTGCTTTTGAAAGGTCTGTCTTATCTCCAGACTCCCCTGTTTTCTCTCCCCTCTCTACCCCACCATGTGATATGACAGTTAATGTTTCTTCTCATCTTGATTGAATGAAGAAAACCCAGGGCATTTGTGAGCTACACCAGTGGGTGTGTCAGTGAAAGTATTTCCAGAAATGATTAGCTGGGGAAGAAGACCATCCCAAATATGAACAGCACAACCCATAAGCCAGAGTCCCAAACCAAATAAACATGGAAGGAGAAAGCCACTGTGGTAGTTTGAATGTAATTGGCCCCCATAAGCTCGGGAGCGGCACTATTAGGAAGTGTGTCTTTGTTGGTATAGGTATGGCCTTGTTGGAGGAAATGTGTTACTGAGGGAGTGGGCTTTGAGGTTTCATATATATGCTCAAGCCATGCCAGGTGTCTCAGACCACTTCCTGTCGCCTGGGAGTCAAGATGCAAGAACTCTCAGCTCCTTCGCCAGCACCACATCTGCCTGCATGCTGCCATGTCTCGCCATGATGATAATGGACTAAGCTTCTGAACTATAAGCCAGCCCCAATTAAATGTTTTCCTTTATAAGAGTTGCTGTGGTGATAGTGTCTCTTCCCAGCAATAGAAACCCTAACTAAGACAGCCAGCTTCTGGTCAGCACTGATCTCTCTCTACTTCCTGATCTATGGAGATGTGAGCCACCAAGTGCTCCATGCTCCTACCATCAGGGAGACACCCATCATGCCTTCCCAGGCAGGGTGGGCTTTGTCCCCTCAAACCATGAGCCAAAATAAACACTTCTTCCCTTCATTTGTTTGATCACAAAGATAAAAAGAAAGTATCACACAAGGTAAACATCTTTCCTCACCGTGCCCTCGAACTGGGATCCTTCTGCTTGCCAGTGGCCTAACAGTGATGGGGCCAACAGACCTCAGAGGAAATCTCCGAAGCATAAGCCAAAACAACTCTTCCCTCCTTTCCTTTGACTTTCTGTCTCTGTGACAGGAAGTGAAAACTTCCATGTTCATTATGCAGGGAATGTAGGCTAAGTGCTCCTAAGTGCTAAGTGTTTGTTCCTACGAGGGAGCCAGTCTGGCTGTTGACATAATTTGAATGATCTGCTGACCACAGACTAGGTCGTCTTCACCTCTACAGCCTGTGCCTGACACTCCCAAGCCTCCACTATTGAGCCGGTGAGAAATATCCATTTTCATTATAGATTTTTAAGTTTTACTACTGCTTTTTAACAAGATTTATTTTTACTACGTGTATATGTCTGTCTGTGCATTACACATGTACGGGAGTACCCACAGAAGCCAGGGTAGCAGATCCCCTGGAGCTGGAATTATAGGGAGTTGTGAGCTGCCCAATTTGTGTTATAGGAACCAAACTCAGGTTCTCTGGAGGAGCTGAGGGTGCTCCTAAGCAGTGAGACATCTCTCCAGCCGTAATTCACTACTGTTTTCAGGGCATTTCTTTTCACAGTTCATCTTTAGTTCATTCTACTAATATTTATTAGATATCTGTTAACATGGCAGGCACAGTATTAGATACCATATACACTTTTACTGCCCATAGGGAATACATAGCCTCATGGAAGACGGAAGAAAACTTATATGAACAAATATACAAATACATGTTGTGAATAACATGGGTAAGTTATAATAAGGTGGAAAATAATGGAAAAGTGAAGGGCTGGTTAGGTGAGCTCAGTGTTTAGGAAAGGATCTTAGTCCTCTGGTTTAAGATTGGCACCTTCTGTAACATACATAAACTACGTAATGTCAGTGATGTAACATAGTTAGAACAATCTGCCACTCAAATATAGTCCAAGTCATTATTGTTCAGTAGACAGCCTTCCACAGAGTGATACAGGATCCAGGTTCCTTCCACCTTGTGATTCACTCATATACTTGAAGCTCAAAATTTCTGTTTTCAGCCAATGGAGAGAAATAGAAAGATCATGTAACAACCCTCCTCTCCCCTCACCATGGGCAAAGGAGTTTGGAAATATAGTGTTTTATGGGCAGCCTTTTCCTGGAAACAAATACACAGTTGAAGAAGAACATAAGTATTGGTGGGGAACTTTGCCGTCTCTGCCACTGATTCTCTCTGAAGAAAAGACACTGAAGAAGAAATCTGAAGAACAAAAGTCACATCACATGAGAAGTTATGGGAGCGTGTAGCTAATCAAGAGGAATTAGAGGTAGAAAAACTAACCTAAGAAAAGGAAGAACCTGAAATGTCTGAAGGACAGGATGAGGAAACTATAGTGGACAAGGAAAAAGAATTTAATGATGTTGAAGTGGTTGGAAGAAAACAGATTTGAGAATTATTTTAAAACACATTGAAGGGCTGGAGAGATGGCTCAGCGGTTAAGAGCACTGGCTGTTCTTCCAGAGGACCCAGGTTCAATTCCCAGCACCCATGTGACAGCTCACAACTGTCTGTAACTTCAGTTCCAGCAGATTTGACACCTTCACACCAATGCACACAAAAAAATTTAAATAAATTATTATAAATAAATAAATAAAATACACTGAAGAGTTTAGGTATTTTAATTTTTATAAAACAGGCTTTAGCAACATAATGATGTGGTATAATTTGTTTGTTGTTAATATTTATAGACATATTTTTAAATATTTATTTAAATACAGAGACTTTTTTTCTTTTGACACTGTCATATGACCTTTGTGTGGACCTGTCATTTATAAATGTGTTGGACTACATTCCTAGCTATTTTAGAACATGTGAGGCTCATAGGCCACAGGTTGGATATGCCTACTTAGAAGTCATGAGAAGACTAGCAAGAGATAAGAGACAAAATTAAGAGATAAAAAAAATGATTCTAATTTATTTTTTAAGCCAAAGATTAGTTTGTACTTAATACCTGAGATGTCGGTGGAGACAGAATGAACAGAACCTTGTGACTCCAAGCAGAATGGATTATTTGTTAAGCTCTATATACATATATATCTTGTTCACTAGATTAAGGTGGTAGGACATAATCAGAAGAGTTAGAAAAAGAGGCTGTGGATTAATTCAAGCTTTACAAAAACGTTGAGGGAACGAACAGTAACCTAGTGCTCGTGTTTAGGGAGGAATCCCGGATGAACAGGGGTTCCAAGTGTTAATACTAACAATGCAGAATGAAGAAACAGATGGATGACTCCTCTCATGGCTGAAGATAGGATGCAGATACCCAGATCAGCCTTATTGAACCTTTGCATCAGGCTTGGGCAGTAGAATGCCTTCTCTTCCTCTAGGCTGCTAGAAGACTGCTATGGGCAAGAATTTAAGATGCCTTCTGATGAAGAGAAATATAGCCTTTTGGGGTTTAAGACCTGGGTTTTAAAAAATTAAAATGCTAGAGTTCTACACATCAAAACACCAGAAGAGACAAATATGATTCTCAAAGGACCTGGGAAGGTGAGTATAATTCTAAACTTTAAAACAAAAAGGTTTTGATGTATATGTGCACACGCGTATAGTGGTGTTCATGAAAGCTTGTGTGCATGAATGTGGAGGCCAGAGGTCAAGGTCGACGTCGGGTGCCTTCTTCAGTTGTTCCATACCTTACTTTATGACACGGCATCTCTCACTGTTTCATTAGAACTAGAACTCACTCATTCGAATCTGCATGTCTTGACCTCCCAGCACTGGAATTACAGATGTGCATGGCCACACCCCGCTTTTTATATGGGAGCTGGTATCCAAGTCTCCTGCCTACAGTGCTGACACTTTACCAACTGGGCTAGCTCCCTGGCTCTGTAACACCAAATTTTAAGGGCTCTATGAAGATATTTGCTTCACAGAATTCATTGTGTGAGACTCACAAGTTACCTGAAGGATTATCTACAGATTTAACAGACTCTGATGATTTAAAAAAAAAAAGAAAAAGAAAAAGAAAACAGCCCCCTAGTACATTCCAGAAGCCCACAGATAAAGCATTCTCTACTATTCCCATACATTTCTGATGTTTCAAATAAGCCAACATTCCACATGCTGAGTGCATGCTGTTTTGCAAGAACATGGAGGATTTGTTTCTACCTTAAAGTGCTAAGCTATAGGCAGTGTGTTAAAGGCCTGCTTGCTCGAGGTAAGGTGTGTGGAAATGGTGCAATTGGAAGATAACAGGGCTTCACCCAAGGCAGCAGCTGGCTGTCGAACACAGGAACTATTCCACACACAGAATTGGGTATAATGACAGAAAAAGAGTCCAATGTGAAATTTTAGTCACACAGAAAGAAAAATAATCATAATTTACAAAAATCCAGCTCACCAAGAAATGAGAGTAGATAAGCTCTCTGTGGACATTCTGGACCATTCTCCTACTCACTCACTTAAGCAGTATTAATGATGTGAGCACTTAAAGGAATTCCCTGGCAATTTTCATTAGAGCTTTTGAAGAGGATCAAAG
Organism: Peromyscus eremicus; assembly: GCF_949786415.1. NCBI lineage: Eukaryota > Metazoa > Chordata > Mammalia > Rodentia > Cricetidae > Peromyscus > Peromyscus eremicus. The sequence goes on from NC_081418.1 coordinate 93,804,991, forward strand.
CCATCCTTGTATGGACACGAGCACCCTCTGATTAAAAAGAATGTTAAATCTGCTTTTTTTCCCCCCAGCTTTTTGGCTTTACAAGGGCTTCAGTCATTTTGCAAGAACCTTTGTTGAGCTGTTTTGGGAACAGACTGACTTGCCAAGTACAATTAACAACTGTGAAGGGCTGTAAAACACAGACATTCCTCCCTGCAGTTTCCAAACTCCAAGCATAAAGAAAGATACTTAACAAAGGAAAGCAAAGGCAAAGTCTTCCTCCTCACTGGCAAAAGCTACCCTGTGCTCTAGATCTTTGCCCTGGAATTAGATGCTGCTGTGCTGGGAATGTTCCCCTCCAAAAACCGCATAGAAAGCCCACCATGTCTGTAGCAGTGATCAGAGACGGGTTGACCACATCCTGCAGGCTCTGCACTCCTGAATAGATCAACATCATTATCGTCAGAGTGGGCCACTTATCATATAAGTGAGCTAGTGAAATCCTGTATCAAAAAACTTGAGCATGATTTTCTCTGTGTCTGTGGGTAGTCTTTTGCCATGTTAGGACATGTTGTGTTAACTTTTCCTAGAAAGATGTGAAGAAATGCATACTTACCCCCTCCAAATAAAGTACTGACAGCAGATCAAAGGAATGAGCTGGTGAGCCAATAAATTTTGGGGATTACTTACAGGAGTATGGGTGAGGCGTTACTTACAGGAAAATGAGTAACCCCGCCACAGCTCCATCATCCCAATATGGGTGATGACTTCCCCATAGCTATATAGATGGAGTTCCCCATTCAGTTAACCTTCTACCCTGGGTAATCTAGCACTTTCTGAGACCATGTGTAGTGGGCAGGATTTCATCCAGCTGTGAGAGAATGGTTGGAACCTTAAATGAGGTTCTAATGACCCTCTCCAGCCTTTTGTTAAAGCAGCAACAAAGGCCTATTAAAAGTAGTCAAAAGAATAGAATCTCCAGCCTGGGTGGATACCTAACATTCCAGATGGACAGGGTCGATGACATGGTTGAAAGATCACCCCTTAGGAATCTAGGGCCACCCTTAAAAGAGTGAGTCCATCTTTAGCCATGTGTCTTAGTTAGGGTTTCTACTAAGGAAACACTATGACCGTATTCTTTATATATATTTATTTATATTTATATAATATATTATTATCTATAATATAAATTATTATATTTATTTATATTATATATAAATTATATATTATATAATTATATATTATTTGTAGATATTTATGTATATATGTATATATATAAACATTTAATTGGGGATGGCTTACAGTTCAGAGGTTTAGTCCCTTGTCATGGTGGGAAGCGTAGCAGGATGCAGGCAGACATGGTGCTGTAGAAGAAGCCAAGAGTTCTACATCTGGACTGGCACACAGCATAAAGAGAGAATGACACTGGGCCTGGCTTGAGCTTCTGAAACCCCCAGTGACATATTTCCTCCAACAAGGCCACATCTCTTAATAATGCCACCCCCACCCTATGAGCCTATGTTGGGGGCATTTTTATTCAAACTACCATATTCCACTCGCTGGCCACCATAGACTGGTAGTCATATCATAATGCAAAGCTGCCTTCAGTTCAACTTCAAAAGTCCCCATAGTCTATCACAGTCCCAACAATGTTTAAATGTCCAAAGTTCAAATTCTCCTCTGAGATTCATGTAGTCTCTTAACTGCAATCCCCTGTAAAATCAACATGAAAAGCAAATCACATACATTCCAACATATACAAGATATACATTACCATTCCAAAAGGTAGGAAAGAGAGTATACTGAAGAAATAGTGGACCAAAGTAAGACCAAAAAACAGCTAGGCAAACTCCAAACTCTGCATCTCCATGTCTAATGTTCAAATGTTCTTCAGATCTCCAATTCTTTTCAGCTTTGTTGACTGCAACATACTTTTTTCTCTTGGGCTGGTTCCTCTCCCTCTTAACAGCTTTCCTCAGCAGGTATCTCACTACTCTGGCATCTCCAACATCTTGGAATCTCCAAGGCAATCCAGGCTTCACTTTCACAGCTTTACACAATGGCATCTTTAGGCCTACATGAAGGGACACTCCTGATATATGCCTAGCCTCAGCACCTTTCCTTAGTCTGGGAGGGAGATTCCATAACCCCTTCCTTGTATCCTTGACTCTAAAGCCAAAACTATGTGTTAAATGCTGCCAAGTTCTGATGTTTCCTGAGGCTGGAACATGACCCCCTTATTCAAATATATCTTCACCAGCTTTCTGTTTTCCATGGTTTCCTTCACTGCCTAAACTTGGCTGTCCTGGAATTCACTCTGTCAAACAGGCTGGCCTAATATGGAGATAGTCCAGCCTCTGTCTTCTGAGTGCTGGGAATAAAGATATGCAACACCATGCCTGGCCCTGAGATTTTCTTTAATTCCTTTTCACAAGTTGGAAGCTTAGATGGGTGGGGTCTTGTTCTGAGGTCACCATTCCCTTCATTCCACTTAGCATCGGGCTTTTCTTTAATCTGTTTACATTTCTTGGTTCTCCTTTTCTCCTCCAGCTGTACAGTTTGTACTTTTCCTTGCTTAGCTTGCTCATTTTCATTATAGATGTGCATAAGACTGGCCACTAATAACCACATAACAAAGCCAAAGCTAGGTTGTTTGGAAACGTCTTGTGCCAAAGCTGTTAATCCATAACTCTTCAATTTTGCCTCAGGCAGGTTTCTTGGACAAGGCAGAAAGCAACCACGTTCTTCACCAAAATATCACAAGACTGGTCTCTGGGCCACATATTAATATTCTTTTCCTCTGAAGCCTCTTGAGCCAGGCCCCCACAGTTCAAATCACCCTCAGCACCACTGTCTTCCATGCTCCTACTAGGACGGCCCTATTGTAGAATATTATTTTAAGATGTGTTACATTCATTTATGCTGTGAAACACTTGTTTAGTGATGCAAAGATGTGTTGCATTCTTTCATGCTGCATTTGTTTAACTCTGTGAAGCTGCATTACTTTGCCTGTCTAAAACACCTGATTGGTCTAATAAAGAGCTGAACAGCCAATAGTGAGGCAGGAGAGAGGATAGGTGGAGCTGGCAGGCAGAGAGAATAAATAGAAGGAGAAAAACAGAGAAAAGGGGGATCGAGGATACAGAAATGAGAAAAGGAGGAAGAGGACATCAGGGGGCAGCCACCAGCTACACAGCAAGCTGTAGAGTAAGAAGTAGTGAAAGTGTACAGAAATAGAGAAAGGTAAAATCACAGTGGCAAAAGATAGACAGGAAATTTAAGTTAAGAAAAGCTGGCTAGAAACAAACCAAGCTAAGGTCGGGCATTCATAAGAAAGAATAAGTCTCTGTGTGTGATTTATTTGGGAGCCGGGTAGTGGGCCCCCCAAAGAGCAAAAGAGTGAAAAACAACCAATAACAATGGCCCATTAAGTCACACTTAAAGCATTCAACTGCTTTTCTAATCCAAAATCCCAAAGCTCACATTCCTCCAAAGGAAAGTGTGGTCGGACTTATGACAGAAATACCCCAGTCCCTGGTACCAACTTCTATCTTACTTAGGGTTTCTATTGCTGTAAAGAGACACCATGACCACAGCAAATCTTATAAAAGAAAACATTTAATTGGGGCTGGCTTACAGTTCAGAGGTTTAGTCCATTGTCATCATGGCGGGAAGCATGGCAGCATGCGGGCAGACATGGTGCTATAAAAGGAGCCAAGACTTCTACATCTGACACACAACAGGAAGAGAGTATGACACTGGGCCTGGCCTGAGCTTCTGAAACCTCAAAGCCCACCCGCAGTGACATACATCGTCCAACAAGGCCACACTTCCTAATAGTGCCATTCCCTTCCTATGAGCCTATGGGGGGCATTTTCATTCAAACTACCACCTCATGATAACAAGAAAAGCAAGATAATTTGTCCTTTAACTAGATATTGCCCTTCCCAGAAGAGTCCCTACAAGCCCAGCCACCATGAGGGTCAGCTGGCTCTGTCGGCTGTTCTGAGGCCTGAGTCAGAAAAGCCTAACTTTTCTTTTTCCTTTTTTCTGTCCCTTTGTTTTGGACGTTAACAAGAACCTAAATATGACTTCTTTCTGATGCTTTGGCTTCCTTATTCTTTCTCTAATGGCCCCTCCCCATCACATGGCTCCTGGTCCATGTGTCTGTCCTTTACCTCTGGATGGTAGCTGAGATTCACAACTTACCTGTTCTGGAGTATTTTTCTTATAAAATCTAACAAAACTGTCCACATGCTTCCTTTTGACGCTGTTCTTAAATTCTTTTATTAATGAGACTAAGAACTTGAAGGGGGGCAGGGAACCCTGATTTCCTTATATCACTTTTTTCTCGGAGTGGTCACAATAGGCTCAAACTTGCTGAATGTCTCTTGTGGGTAATCACAGCTGCTCTGATTATAATGGCAATGGCTGTTACCCTCAGGACAGCATTCCATGATACGGAGCAACACAGAGGCATACACTAGATGCCTCTCTCCATAACTGTAAAAATACATTTTTTCTTTATAAATTACTCAGGCTGTGGTAGCTGTTATAACAACAAAGTACAGACAGACAGCATATTCGACATCTTGCTGCAGTCCTGCCAACACACAGCAGGCAGATGATTCTAACAGGGTACTAACTCCTCTGAGCTGTACCGTCCACAGACCAAAGCGAGGGCACTCAAACAGATCACCTCTAAGCTGTCTGTTCTACGGTGGGGCCTCTTGGACACAGTAATTGATTGGAAAAACCTCTTGTTGGGCAGACATAGCGACAGAAAGCAGTGTTTAGGGTGTCCTTTGAAGACCCTGGCAGGTTTGGAGGTTTCCTCTGTGTTTTGCCAATGACAGAGCCAGGAGCCAAGCTTTGAGTTTTAGTTCTGATCCTCCACCTGCAGTTCGACACTATCAAATATTCAGAGTTCCAACCAACATTAGCAGCAGCGTGTGCTCTCATCAATGTGAGTATCAATGACTGGGCTTCAGAGCCCTCCAGTGTGAGGCCAAAAGGGAGAGATGTAGGCTGGAAGTCAAAACTTACCTTTCATACAAACCAAATTTGCTTTGGGGAGGAATTTTTAAGCACACTCATTGTATTGTCTCCCTGAGAACACTTACACACTGACTTAGAGAGGAAGACAAAATTATGAGAACCCTTGGTGTGAGTGTAAATGATGACCTTGAAGAACGAAAGACTGCTAGTATTTCTGTTTTCACTGGATGGCCTGTGCCATCACAAGATAATAAACAGGGATGTGATGCAAGAGGAGAAACTGCAGAATCATTCTACGGAATCTTTTTTTTTCCTTCTTGTCACCAACAGGCATTTATAACATTATTCACACCTTGGCATGGAGTTTTCCAAATGTCACTCATAAAATTTCATTTGCCTTGGCAGTTTCTGATACAAATTAGTTGGATGATCAGCGAGATACTATCAGTGCACAAGATGCCAATGGGAGATGGCTCAGTGGGAGAAATGGCTTGCTGTACAAGCATGAAGTCCTATGTTCAAATCCCCAGCACCCATATAAAAAAACTGACCATGGCTTCCCATGTCATCCCATGGCGTCCCATGACTTCCCATGACTTCCCATGCCTATAACTCCAGTGTTGGGAGTGTGAGGGTGGATACAGGAGGACCATGGAGCTCGCTAACTGATAGCCTAACTCCAGGTGCAGTGAGAGACCCCATATCAAGAGTATAAGACACAAAGTGATAGAGCAGGATACTTTATATCTTCCCCTGACCTCTGCATACATGCATGGACATATATAACCCATACACATACAATACAGACATAACAATAACAACAACAACAAGATGCATAGTACAAAAAAATAAAATATGAAAAAACTAAGACACGCAGAATATTCCTAAGCATTTCAGAGCCTTCTGAGTGCACCTTTAAATAGGTAGCAAAAAATATACAATACATAGCACATAGAAGACGCTAAATGACATTCTTAATTTATCTGATTCTCCAAAAGAGACTATATTCAATCTCTAGCTTTTTAAATATCTTGATGTCTCCCTTTGGGTACAGGAGTCATAGCAACTATCATTTACGAAGCGCATCCCCGTTTAGGGTAAATTTTAAATATCTCATTTGTTCAACAAATGGCGGTTGAGCACTGATGATTTGCCTGGCACAGTGTGAGGTACTCAGCGTAGAGTATTAGAAACCCACACCACCTATACCCTCAGGGACTCTCCACCCCAGTAGGGGAGGCTGATAGTGAACAAACAAACTCATATGATGTCATTGCCAACTGTGAACAGCGTGATTTTTTAAAATGTTAAAGAGATCCGAAAAAATAAAGCTCTAAGTCTCAGAAGGGAAAATGCCTGAGAAAGTGTCCTTTGAGGAGAGACCTCCGTGTTTTCCATCACACAACTTGTAGGAGGAAGAACACTTCAGTGAGGCAGAAGAGCAAGGTGGGGCTCTCCTTCCTCTCAAACAGAAGGGAGAAACTGAAGCTGAGATGAACTCTGCCCAAGGAAGTACAGCAGATAATTGGTATGTTAGCTACTTTTCCCATCATTGTAGCCAGCTAACTGACAGGAAGCAACATGGAGGACCCAGTCCATCATGGCAGGAAGTCATGGCAGTGGGGGTGTAAGGCTGCCTCCTTACATATCCATGAACCTGAACACAGAGAGTACCTGGGGACAGGGGTGGAGCTGGGGTATAACCTTCAAGGACCACTTCCAGCATCGAAGCCACCACCTCCCAAAGGGTCCACTTTTTCCCATAATAGAACCGGCAGCTAGAGACAAGACACACCATTACATTACCAAGCTGGCCCTCATGGAAACAGTAGGACAATCATGCTCAGTTACTTCACTGGGGACTCTACACCACTGCCTGATGCAGGCTGAATGCTTCTCCTCTGAAGGTGTTGTGTTTGGATGGGAAGTGCCCTGCTTTGGCTCACATGTTTGACCGCTTGGTCCCCAGTGGATGGCACTGATGGCACTGTTTGGGAAGGTTGTAGAACCTTTAGGAGGTGGAGCCTCACTGGGAGAAGAGAGTCACTGGGGCAGGGCAGGGAGTGGCTCTAAGCTTTATACCCTGGCCCTGCTTCCTATTCACTCTCTGATTCCTGAGTGCAGATGCAGTGTACCCAGCCAGTCTCCTGCTCCTGCCACCAGTGTTCCTGCCTGCAATTCTGCAGTTCTGTCTTCCCCACCATGATGTACTCCTGTGGAGCTGCAAACCAAAATAAACCCTCTATCCTTTAAGTTGCTTTTGTCGGGTATGCTACAGCAAAGTAACTAAAGCAAATAGTACCAGAAAAAAAGGAGGGAATGAAGGAAAGGAAAGGAAAGGAAAGGAAAGGAAAGGAAAGGAAAGGAAAGGAAAGGAAAGGGAAGGAAGAGAGACAGAGAGAGACAGAGAGACAGACAGAGACAGAGAGACAGACAGAGACAGAGAGACAGACAGAGACAGAGAGAAAGAAAGAAAGAAAGAAAGAAAGAAAGAAAGAAAGAAAGAAAGAAAGAAAGAAAGAAAGAAAGAAAAAAGGAAAAGAAAAGAAAAAAATCTCCCCACATCAAGCAGGCATCTTACAATGCCTGGGAAAATTGTTGTTGCCTTACTCTGAGGACTTGGCTCAATCCGAACCTGCAGGCTTTGGAGCAGAGCCAGTGATAGGACACCCGAGGTTCACTGAGCCAGAAGAATCATCCCATAAATCTCGATGCCATTTTGAGAACAGTAAAAAGCAAACAACCCATAACATTATAGAGCAAGAAGATGAACAAATATCACCTTCCTCCTGGATATGAGAATAAAGTGCATTAGGTAAATAAAAGGCTGACCATCAAATATAAAGGACGCTGAGAACTACCGATAGGAAGCAAGGGAAGAAAATTAAATCCACTCTTGACTGGATAAACCAGGTTATGCAGTAATGATAAGGTTTCAGGCATACTAACCTCAAATATGCACCCTGTCATATTTAATATTTTAAGAGGAAGAAATTTGAGAGTCAGCATTGTGGGAAGGTTTCTCTGACCTTCTCCTGCCCGAAACTGGCCATCAGAACCTCATGTGAGAGGCGCTCTCCTATATCCAAGGAAAGGACCGTCTCTAAGACAAAGGACACTAAGAGGAACCTCAGGAAGCAAGCATTGCTTTATTTCCAGTGAACACGTGTGTGTGCTTCTGTTTATGGACACAAGCGTGCAATCAGATGCACAAGTATGTATGTACATGTGGAGGCCAGAGGTCACTGTCAGGTGTCCTTCGGGCACAAGGCAGCTTAGGATGTTTACTCTATCTTCTCCTTGCTTTCCTTAGTAAGATAAAGGCTGGCCACCTTCCTGAAACATTTCTCCAACACTTGGTTATGAATACATTCACTGTAAAAAAAAAAAAAAAAAAAAAAAGACACTTATGGAGCCATACCATTTCTGAGTACAGCCCAAGGGAATCTTAGTCACATCATCACAGAGATACTTGAACATTCATCTTTATTATTGTGCTAGTCACAACAGCCAAAGCCCAACAGCAGGTGAATGCCAGGTGGGGGGGGGGGAATAAAAAGATGGTTTAGCAGTTAAGAGCACATACTTCTCTTGCAGAGGATGGGAGATCAATTCCCAGAACCTACACCAGGCAGCTCTCACAACTGCCTATGACTCTGTAACTCAGGGGATCTGACTCCCTCTTCTAGCCTCTGTGGGCACATGCATACATGCACTCATGTGCACGTATTCACCCACAGACACACACACATACATGTATTTAAAAATAAAATAAATATTTTAAATAGGGTACATATATACAATGAAGTCTTTCTTATCAACCATAGAGAAGAGTGAAATTAATATCATTTGCAGAAAAATGGATGGGACTGGAGATTGTCAAGTTAAATGAAATAAGCTAAATCCAGAAAACATCAGGTTTTCTCCCGTCTAGACTTAAATACAGGAGAGGGGGATAGGGAAGAGGTCTAGATGGAGAAGAGAGATTAATTGAAGAGAATGACAAAATATCACATGATTTTTCTATATGCAGAATCTAGATTCAACTATATATTAGCCATTTAACAATATTTGACAATTTGTGTGCACATGACATGCAATCAGAAGAAGGATTATTTGGAGGAATAAAGGAATCAGTGAGGGAGACAAGGGATGTGGGAAGGTTATGGGGACAGTATGAGCAAGGTATCATCACATATTTGTATGGCAATGTCATAAGGACATCCACTATTTTGTATATTAACTAAAATTATCAATGTAGAAAAGAAACTGGTGTAGCCACAGGGCAGAGTAGGGTGCTGGGAAGAGGCAATGAAATGCTCTGAAGGGAGATATCACAGGCCAGTCTCATAAGCTCATTAAACTCTCAATCTCTGGGTGTAAATGGATGGGGTCAAACCCGGATCAGTCTGGGATCCTAGTCAAGTTCTGTAAAGTCTCCGTGTTTTGTACAGCAGAGACAACAGGAGACCTGACTTCTCTCATAGCTATGGCATGCAGATCAGACAAAATGGCACTAAGTATCTTTGAGACAACTTGCGTGGCCGGCATAAACATGTGTCTCTCTGGTCTCCTGTTAACAGGAAGCACAGGAGGTCAGTCCCAACTCTGACCCCCCTGGACCCACCACTGGGTTTATCGTGGGCTTATGCTGTTGGTGGCATTGTATTTTGTGCCAGCCTACTCCCATGGGACAAAGGGCTCCTTTAATGGATGCCCTCACCCTTGGGACCACCATTCTGGCTACTGCTCAGCATTGCCCTGTAGCCTGAGGCTCTTCCTTCTCAGTCTTCCCTCTTCCTGCCTCCTCTTCTGCCTGCACCTGCTTCTCCCTCTTGAGATGTTTCCCTAATAGATCTCTTTCTGACATCTGCTTCCTGGAGAAGCTTCACTGGTACCATCCAGTATGGCTCACAAAGTTAGCTACCCATGGAGTCCTTTTCTCAGAAGTATCTTGTGAGGCTGCATTCCACTCTAGGAAATTCAAGAACCTAACCATTGCTCAGTATACCTAAAAATGGATGGAACTGGAGATCACCAAGGAAGTCAAGGAAGTTTTCTATTATCATTTTTTTTTATTTATGTAGTACGTGTGTATGTCTGTGCATGTGCACATGGGTGCAACAGCATGTGTGTGGAATCCAGAGGATAGTCTGCTGTAGTCAGCCCTCTCCTTTCTCCATACAGTCTCTGGGGATCTAACTCAACTTGCCAAAGTTAGCATTGAGCCATCTCATCAACCCAGTAGCCACATTTTTAAAACCTTTATAACAAAGAAGAAGAAATAAATGAGAAAGTTTTCAGGTTAACCAAAACTCAAATGACACACTATCCAGCAAACACATCACCTGGCTGAATACAGTTTACTAGTATAGTATGTGGAGACATGGAGTAGACTATGAAGCCCTAAGCCCTCTTTCTGACATAAGACAGTGATTCTGCCCAAAACTCTATCTGGAACTCTGCCTGGCTGCCTTAAAGGGACATCCCCAACCAATTTCTGCTGGATGTTCTAAGTGCTCAATGCCATGTTTTACTGTCTGTCTGTCTGTCTGTCTGTCTTGCTATTTACTCTTTTACTTTTGCTTGCTATATACTTAATAAACACTCTCATCCAAAGACAAAAATAAAAAGAACTCTGAAATCCTATCAGCTGAGAACCCAAATTGTGTTGATGAGCCTGAGAATAAAGTGGGGCGTGGGGAGGACATGGACCACGTGATGCCAGTCCAGGCATCCAGGCATCTATCGGTTCATTGTCCCATTTACTCATTAGCAAGCAAGGACTGGGCACTTGCTCTGCACTGCCTTAGTTTTCTGGGTGCTGAGGATAAAGCAATAAGAGTTAGGCATGGAAATAACCTCAACAGGATGTAAGGGAGAAACAAATGCTTCAGCACTGAGGGAAAAGAGCCCCGTTTTGTCGTTTTGTCCAACACAAGAAGGCTTTCAAGAGGACAGTAAAGTACAGTGCATTCCATATAGGGAGCACTTTGTGTGTAAACTGATTGGGAGTGTGCAAGAAAGAGCTGAACCCAATCGTAATAAAAGGGATCGGAGTTCACTATGGACTGTGGCAACAAATAGAGGTCAAAGTCTCGCTTTGGCACAGCACACTGGGGCTACAGATCAGCCAGTCAAGTGCTTGCCACACATACGTGAGCACCTGATCTTGATGTGCAGTACCCAATACCAAAGCCAGGTGTGGTGACGCTTGCTTGGATTCCCACCACTGGGAAAGTAGAGACAGGAGGATACCTCGGACTGGCTGGCCGGCCAATCCAGTCAGCTTGGGGAATTCCAGGCCAGTGAGAGAACTTGTTTTAAAAACTAAGGTGGGGTGTGAGAGGGAATACCATATATACATGTATGATAATGTCATAATGAAATCCATTATTATTTTTAATTGGTATGTAATAATATTATATGCTAATCTAAAAATAAAACCAGGTGGATGGTGAGTGAGGAATGACACCAAAGGTGGCCTCCAAAGGACTGTGCACACATTTACTCACACCCATATAAACACACAGACACACACACAGAACTATGGGGGAGTTCTGCTTGGGCTCCAAATGCATGTGCACACATTTATTCACACCCATATAAACACACAGACACACACATAGAACTATGGGAGAGTTCTGCTTGGGCTCCAAAGGCATGTGCACACACTTACTCACACCCATATAAACACACAGACACACACATAGAACTATGGGAGAGTTCTGCTTGGGCTGAGCCCCACCTCTGCAAGAAGGGTGCTGGAGGTCTCTCAACAGTGGAATGAGCCAAAAACCAGTATTTGCATGGCCCTGATGGCTGCAAACGAAGATGCAATGATTCCTGAACACGTGAGACTGTTCACAGCAACATATGTGTAATATTGTTTTGTCCCTAGAAGAAAATAACTCATCACATTAAAAATCACCAATATACAACTGTTTTGAAGCACATACGAGTAATAGAAATAACACACTTGCTTTTGTGACTTTATTATAAATTAAAAAAATACAACTTGAAAAAAAGCTGAAATTTCAGGGTGAGGAGCTCTGAAATTTTCTCACCAAGTCCCTGAGTTAACTTTATTTCTCCGAAAGAAGTGCAAAGCTCCAAATCTAAAGAATAGAACTTCGGGCTCCTGTGTCACGTGACTGCTCTTCACACTCTCATTTTGCTCTGTGCTTGATATTTTTTTAAGCCTTCATTTTTTAAGGACCCATGCATATTTTATGAATTGAGCCTAAATGTCTCATCATCACACATCCCAGAGACTCTCTGCTCAGGAACTGATCATTAGTGGGTTCATTTTGTATGCTAGTGGTTGTCAAAGGCCGCTCTGAAGGTGTTACACTGAGTTTTGACATTCATTGATGAACACTTAAGCTCATCGTAACTCTGCTGAGATTCAGAGCAGCAGAAATTAGAAAGATGAATCTCAGGAGATGAATCCATTGAAAAGAAATGTGGCTCCAGAGTCATTACTGCTGAATGCCTGGGACTTCGTGACAGCCTCGCAGATTGCGGTGAGGGCTTCCAGCCGCTGTGGGACTGAAGGATCTTGTGGGGAGAAAAAAAGGAGTTATTCTCCCCCTCGGAGATGAGATGTTGGCAGTTAACAGTTGGTGGGGAAGGGAGAGAGATTTTGTTCAGTGGTGGAGACACTGGTTGGGAGTCTAGGTTCCTGCAAGTGATCCTCTATCCATGCTCTTTTAAAGAACCCCCAACAAAACTCAATGGGTCACCAAAACAAGCTGACATCAAAATGGAAGGGAGACTAGTTGGAAGAGAAAACAGGTCAGCAGAAATGGGAGGAGACAAGAGAGGATAATGGGGGGAGAATATGACCAAAATATTTTATATACAAGTATGAAAAATGCACAATGAGATGCTGGAGAGATGGCTCACAGGTTAAGAGCACTTCCTGCTCTTGCAGAGGACCAGAGTTCAGTTCCCAGTCTCTAGGCTCCAGTGACTCACAACTCCTGTGACTCCAGCACCAGGGAGATCTGTTATCCTTTCTGGCCTCCACAGACACCTGCATTCACACGCATATGCCCCAACACAGCACACGTGCATACACATAATTAAAATTAAATATAATTTTTAAAGAGAAAAAGAAAAACATTCAGATAAAATCCATTAACAAGAGCTAATAAAAAATACACATTTTCATGTTATATGTGTGTCAAAGCTGACAAAATCAACATTCAATGTCACTGTCCTACATCCTGGCACACAAGAGAACTAAGTTTACCTTATTCCCTTAACTACTTAAAGATGCACATCTCCAAGACAGGGGAAAACAATTTAAGTGGAAACCATAGAGAGTTCTTATTTCTATTACTTCCAAAGGATTTGTAGAAATGGGAACTGTCACTCTTAAGCCAGCAGACAGGAGTCGGGGTCGTAGACTCCCATCAGCTTTGACAAGCAAGTATTAAGTAAAGACACAGAACTTAGAAAAAAAGAATGTGGTTTTCTCTGGCAGCAACGGCACCAAACGCTACCAGCTTCGCTCAACTATTTGTATTTGAAAGACTTTTTGGGTGCTCAGGAAGGTTCCAGACTTTACAGAACATTCTAAAAAGAGGGGAAATTGTAAAATAATGACTAAATAGGTTACAAGTCCATTGGTATTCAAAATCTACATCTAAAAATTTCAACCTGGGTCCAGAGTTCTCTGGAATCACCCGACATTGCTGGAATCAAACTTCGGTCGATACTGCCATCAGCTTCTCTCGCCTTTTCTTTACCGTTCAGAATCCCACAAGGGAATATGGGGATGGTTTCTGTGTCTTCCTTCGCTTTAACCTACAGAGTTTCAACTGCTCAAAAGGTTTAGAGAAACATGGAGGGTTTGGGAAGACCCTATCTCGGGGAAAGCAAGAAAGCAATTAGCTAGCTAAGCTCTTAGCAAACTGACTTCATTAAAATAATTAACAGCTCCACCTCCACAGGGCCTGACACAGCACTGGCCTCTATATGCTTTTCTTTCTCATGACTTCGGCAAGAGGAAAAGATATAATTATCTCTAATTTACAAATGAATAAGCCGGGGCTTGAAAATGTCCTTTGAATTTTCAAAGTCATTCAGCTCGTAAATTGTGTACACGGGTTTCCATCCCAGGAAACTTAACACAAGTGGCCAGTGTGCTATTTTCTTTCAGCTGGCTTACTCACCCGGGATATGGGGTGAGCGCCTCCAGCTGAAGGCAGACAGTAATTGTTCCCATGAAGAAGGTCAGTGTTGTGGTTGGAATATGCACTGTCCCCTTGGTTCACATGTTTGAACACTTGGTCACCAGCTGGTGGCGCTGTGGTAGAACTTTTGTAAAGTAAAACTTCCCTGGAGGAAGTGGGTTGCAGAGACAGGATGCAAGGCTTTGAGCCTGGAGTTCGCCTCCCTTTCACTCGCTTTTTCCAGAGTGTAAATACATTGTGTAATTTTTTTTCTCATTGTTTTCTATGCAGGTTACATTTACCCAACTGAGGCTCATACCCTCTCAGTATGGCTATCACTTGGCAAACTGTTTATGATTCTTAACAATACGTCTAGACTATAGTTCCTTTTTAAACATTTTAATGGTAGGAATTGGGCTAGAACCCAGCCTGCGTGCAAGCTAACCGCACCCATTATCACTGAGATATACCCAGTCCTATAACATTTCCACATTTCTTTTTATTTTATTTTATTTTATTTTATTTTATTTTATTTTATTTTATTTTATTTTATTTTGCAATACAATTCAGTTCTACATATCAGCCACGGATTCCCTTGTTCTCCCCCCTCCGGTCCCCCTCACCTTCCCCCCAGCCCACCCCCAATTCCTACCTCCTCCAAGGCAAAGCCTCCCCTGCGGACTGAGATCAACCTGGTAGACTCAGTACAGGCAGGTCCAGTCCCCTCCTCCCCGGCCGAGCCAAGCTATCCTGCATAGGCCCCAGGTTTCAAACAGCCAACTCATGCAGTGAGCACAGGACCTGGTCCCACTGCCTGGATGCCTCCCAAACAGATCAAGCCAATCAACTGTCTCACCCACTCAGAGGGCCTGATCCAGTTGGTGACCCCTCAGCCATTGGTTCACATTTCATGTGTTTCCGTTCATTTGGCTATTTGTCTCTGTGCTTTATCCAACCTTGGTCTCAACAATTCTCACTCATATAAACCCTCCTCATTCTCGCTAATTGGACTCCCAGAGATCCACCCGGGGCCTAGCCATGGATCTCTGCATCCAGATCCCTCAGTAGTTGGATGGGGTTTCTAGCACGACAATTAGGGTGTTTGGCCATCCCCTCACCAGAGTAGGTCAGTTCGGGCTGTATCTCGACCATTGCCAGCAGTCTGTTGTGGGGGTATCTTTGTGGATTTCTGTGGGCCTCTCTAGCACTTTGCTTCTTCCTATTCTCATGTGGTCTTCATTTATACCACTCTTGGGCATATACCTAAGGAATGCTCAACCACACCACAAGAGCACTTGTTCAGCTATGTTCATATCAGCATTGTTTGTAATAGCCAGAACATGGAAACAACCTAGATTCCCTTCAACTGAAGACTGGATAAACAAAATGTGGTACATATACACAATGGAATACTACTCGGCAGAGAAAAACGATGACATCATGAGGTTTGCAGGCAAATGGATGGATCTGGAAAAAATCATCCTGAGTGAGGTAACCCAGACTCAGAAAGACAAACATGGTATGTACTCACTCATAGGAGGATACTAGATGTGGAACAAGGATGACTGGACTGCTACTCACATCACCAGGGAGGCTACCTAGAAAACAGGACCCCAAGAAAGACACGGGGATTGCCCAATGACGGAGAAATGGAAGAGATCTACATGAACAGCCTGGACATGAGTGGGGGTAACGAAGGGCGAGGGTCAAGGGAAAGAGAGCTTGGGGGAGCGGGAGATTCCAGCTGGATCAACAACAGAGAGGGAGAACAAGGAATAGGAGACCATGGTAAATGAAGACCACAGTTCCACATTTCTAAACAATCTCCTCCAACACTGTTAGCGTTTCCATTGGTATATGCCACTGTCGTTTAGTACACAGCCACTCGTGTGTATCTAGGTTGTTTCATGCCCTTGCTCCTCACAGGAAGTTCTCAGTCTCCCCCAAACTCCCAGTCAGCTAATGTTATAGGAGAACTGAGGTTTTTCTCCTCCTCTACCCACCTTGAATTCAAGTTTTCAGTTTTTGTTCATCATGCATCTTGTCAGCCTGCATCTCTGACTGCCGAATCTCTCTACTTTGGCCACATTAGATGATCAAGAAATAAACTTTCCGTGGCTGATATGTAAAATTAAATTAAATTATAAAATAAAATATAATAAAAAAACATAAGCCCTTAAAAAATAAAAATAAGTAATAAAAAAAGAAATAAACTTTCACATGAATCCCTTGATAATCGGGGTTGTTTGTTACTTCAGCACAACCCAGCCCCTACCTGCCGATTCATTAATGTGCAAGTGCTCCTCTAGGAATTTGTTAATATCTCCTCGCACGTTTTACTTATAATTGAAATAATGATTTAATTTAGGATTTTAAGGCAGGGTCTCAGGTAGCCTACACTGGCCTCAACCTCACTTGGTAGCTGAGACTGGCCTTGCTTGGATTTCTGACCCTCCTGCTGCGAGCTCCCAACTGCAGGGATTACAGGCGTGAGCCCGCATCCGCTGCTGTGTATTCCTTATAATGGCAAATATTGGGATCTTTCTAAAAGTACACTTAACTTCTCTAAGCAGTTAAATATTTTTGCTAAATAGAAATAATATTTAAAAACTATGTGTTTCTCTTTGGTTCTTTTATAGTTTTGTGTTTTACACTTATGTCTTTTTTCAAACAGCTTTTTTTTTTTTTCTGGATCATGATAATCCCATTCTACATATTCAAAGGGGAAAAAAAACTTTTTTTTTCCTCACTCTTGGGCTTCTCAAGTACCCCAGGGTGGCTTCAAACTGCTGGTTCTCCTGTATCTACCGCCCAAGTGCTGGGATTACAGGTATGCGTCACTACGTGTGGCCAAAGCAAATCAAAAAGTAAACCTTGAAACATATGAATAGCTATAGTAGATGAAATATAAAGATATTATGACCCCATTCAATGATAACAAGTCCTAAAAATTGAATCCTAAGTGTTATCAGTTAGTACTTCTCCAGTATAGAAATACAAATTTGAGTGAATGAACATTTTATATAAACGCTTAAACTCATTTTACTTTACAAAACATTACGGGTATTTGTCTTAAAAAAATGTTTTGTATTTTGTCACACGAATACACCAAATGTGACAATTTCTTGCCTTCACTCATTTAAGGGCTTTACGTTGGTTCCAACATTAGGCTTCTGCAAGTAACAGTGTAATGTGGCTCATCTTACTCAAACAGCTCTGAACACGTCAATAAGTATTTCCAAATATCGATTTCAGATGCTGTACACATTACTTTTCCCAGATATTAAATCTTCCTCCAGAAATGCTGGAGATCAACTTATGTGTTCCAGAACCCATTTTATGACATTCTTTCCAATGTAGACATTCTACTTTTATTACTATTTTATGTATGTGGGTGTTTTGCCTGCATGTGTGAGTGTGTACCACCAGTGTGCCTGACACCCACAAAGGACAAAAGATGGCCTCAGATGATCCCCTGGAATTGGAGTCACAGACAGTTGTAATCCACCATTTGGGTGCTGGGAATCAAACCTGGGTCCTTAGCAAGAATAGTCAGTGCTCTAACCACTGAGCCATTTCTCCAGACCCTGGAAATTCTATTTTTAATCTTCAAAATACTGGGACCCAATTACAAACCAAAAATTTCCCTCTAAATGTTTTATTACAGAACTTGATCAATTTTCCATAGCATGTTTGTTGAGAAACATGTTTTATAAATCACCAACTTGTGTATTCTATCATTCTTTAGTCCAAATGTTTCTTCTTTGCGAGTGTGCTCTGCCTTTTGAAACCATCCCGCCCAGTTCATCATGGACACTCAGGTCAACCCCTCATTTCATCCTTTCTCTTCTAGCTTCATGCTTTAAAAACACAGAAAATATTTATGTGGCCATGTCTGTCACTCCTTTGATAACACATTTATTTTCTTGCTGTAGTACTATGCGGAAAGACATTCTCCTTCCTACCTAACTCACTCTGTCTCTCATCTTGGAGTCCTTCTGGTATTTCCCCTTGCCTGAAGGAGAACAGAACGAGAACTTCCACTCCCTGGCTTCTCCTGCCTGAAAAGCAATCTGAAGAACCCAGAACTAAAATAAAAGCTGAGTGGGTGGCTCGTGTTACAGTCATGAAATTTAGAATCATGGTCGCCATGGAGAAAATCCATCTTTTTCTTGGTTTACTGAAAACCATGAAGCTAGCTTTGTGTACTCCTACACTGGAGAGATGAGAGAGGGTTTTTTATTTGGTTGGTTGGTTGGTCTGGTTTTGGTTTTTGTGCCATCTCCACACTTATGGTAAAACCACAAATCCCTGAAGAAGGTTTGTAGAAGTACAATGTCACTGGAAAGCTGAGGGCTGACTACAGGGAAGGTAGGATGGAGTACTGAGCTAGCTCTGGCTCATAGGTTCCATCAGTTTTTTGATGAGCATCAGGTCATCTGTGGCCCAAGTTCTTATTGATTTATGGTCCTCAGTAGACAATGAAAGAAGCAGGACTTCATCACTCACTGGGTCCTGGTGCTGGCAATATCTGATTGACTGCTCTTCTGAAAGCCCTCCATCCCTCCAGAATGTATGGTCTCCTGACTTTTCAGCCTTCCTTGTAATGGTTAATATTGATTGACAGGCCCTAGAATCACAAGTCTGAGTGTGTCTTTGAAAGAGGTTCTAAATCAGGTTGACTAATTTAGGAAGACCCATCCTAATGGTGGACCATTCTTGTGGGCTGGATTCAGGGCTCAACAAAAAAGAGAAAAGAAGCTGAAAACCAGCATTCATCTCTCTGCTTCCTGCTTCAGGATACAGTACTGCCAGCTGCCTTACATCTACGCTGTCATGACCTACCTGTCATGATGTCCCGGACCCTTGAACTATGAGATACATCAAACCCCGCCTTCTCTAAGTTGCTTCTATCATGAATTTCGTCGTGGCAATGAAGGAAGTGTTGAAGGTACTCCCTCTGTCTCCTTCCCTGCCTGCAGCATCTTTCCCCTAGTGTGGGTGTCAGAAATGCAAAGTTTAAGTACTTCTTGACATACAATAAATGACTCATATCCCACACTATCCATAGACACCCAACAGATGCAGAGAGCTGACTGTACTTTTCAAAGGATTACTTCAATGAATGTGAAAATCCATAAAGCAGTTGGTTCTAAACTTTGGATGAACCTGCTTCTATTAATAAAATGCTTGAGTACTTATCACTAGTATTTCTTTAAAATTGTGATTAAAATGTTTCTCTACACATTAATTTTTGCTTGTTTGACTTTATGACTAGTGTGTGTTCATTTGTTTGACTACTGGCATGTTAGGAGCAGGGAGAAGAGGGTGAGGAAAGAGAAAGGAGGAAGGAATAGAAGGTCAGAGGGCAGGAAGATGTGCAATAGTGGATCAGCAGTTGAATCCTGAAGAGTAGAGACCCAAGGCAGGCAGGAGCAACATGTCAGAAGCACAAAATACATAAGCATTTCTTCAGTGTTGCTTAGATCATGTTTACAGACCAAAATTAACATAATAGCCCATGAAAAGTTTCTTCAAACTTATCTGGGAACTGTTGTAAGAATCTTGAAAGTCAAATGTGCACCATGACAGCCTTCTCTAATGGATACCTCCTGTTATAGTCCCCTAACAGTCCATGTGTTCAAGGCTTGGTCACTGTCTGTGTACCTGTTAAGAGGTTTTAGGACCTTTAAGAGGTGGAGCCAGGGGCTAAAGAGAAGGCTCCACAGTCAAGAGTACATGCACTGCTTGTGGAGGACCTGAGTTTGATACCCAATGGGTGACACATAGCCATATGTAACGCCAGCTCAAAGGGATCTGATAACTCTGGCCTCTGCATCTACAGTCGTGTACACATAGACACAGACACACAAAATAATAATAATAATAATAAATCTTCAAAAGAAAAAAGTAGAGCCAAGGGGAGGAAGGTAAGCCACCAAAGGGATGCCCTTAAAGGGAATGTAAGAGACCCAGCCCTTCCTCTCCCTCTTTCCCTTCCCAGCTGCCATGAGGTGAGCAGCTTCCCTCCATCCCACTCTGTCATGACGGACCACTTAACTACAGACTCAAAAATGGCAGAACCCACCAGCCATAGATCAAAATCCCAGAGCTGTGAATAGAAGCAAGCCTTCTTTTTATGTTATTTCAGGCACTCTGTCACAGTGGCTGGTGTGGCTTACATGTGGCCTACATTAAATCATAGCAAGTAGTACTGTCACTAGGTGTCCTGGTTGTAGTGTTGACACCATGGTGGTCCTTCCTACCACTGAATTTTACAGTATGTGATTGCACTCTTTGAAGTACTAAGACTCCAGCGCCTATTCCCTGACTGACTTCATTCTCTTTTGTCTTGCTTTTGATTTATTCCAGGAATATTATTATGACTGCGTTCATCATCTCAGAAAGCCTCATTTGTGTAAATTTTTGGTCTCCTGATCTTGTCCCAGTAACATAGCTCATGTCTAATTAGTTTGGGATATTTCAATAGCGGATGATAGTCTGGCCCAGGCTAATTATGGCTGTTAATGCAAGATAATGATAGAGTGGTAATAAAAACCGCATCCCTTTTCATATCTGGAGTTTACTATAAGCTCCTCTGGAACTCAAAGAGGATCATGTTTTCATTGCTCATCCCTGTGACTAAAAGAAATGTCAGAAATCACATTTCAGTACACCATTAATATATCTCTGCCCAGCTGGCTGTGTGGGCTTTCAGATTGCAAATCTAATCTGCTCTGCAAGCTTTTCTACCTAATTCTTAGCTTTATCCCAAGATTAAATATTGAATGCTGTTTTAGCGTCTAATTTCTTTGGGCAGGCCAACAGTATTGCAAAATACAGGCAGTGTTTTTTCATAGTGGAGACTTTAAAGGCCATGAGTACCTGGTATTGTTTACAGTGCTAGATAGTGGATTTTTTAATTAAAATCTCCCCAATGTTCATAGATATTTCCAAGGCTCAGGAATGGTAAATTAAGCAGTAAATGGATGAATAGCTTAGCTACATTATAAGAAGAAGCAAAAAGACTGAAAATTAATTTTGCTGCTGATGTTTCATTTTTCATTTGTGCATGTGCGTGCCATGTGTGTGAAGGCCAGAAGTCAATGTTGGATGTTTTCTATCATTCTCTACCTTTGGTTTGTTTTTTGCCTCTCAGTTTTTGTTTTGTTTGAGACAGGGTCACTCACTGAACTCAGAGCTTACCAGTGGCTATAGTGGCTAGCCAGTGAGCTGTGGAAATCTGTCTCTGCACATCCCCTCCCCTCCCCGAGCACTGGGATACAAACTTAGATTCTCGTGCTTGCACAACAGGCACATTACTGACGGAGCCATCTCCTTAGCCCTAAGATTGGGAATTCGTTAGCGTTAAACTTAACGAAATAAATCACTAAAGCCTCTAAACCGGAAACGGTGCTAATAAGATAGCCAAGTTGTCTGGGGAATGCTCAACTGCAGTCACAGTCCACTCCAGAAGAGGCTGGCAAGATAGCAATGATGGTCACCGTCCACCCCAGATGACAGTCTGTCCCCACAATACCAAACAGGCTTAGCACATACTTCTCATTCTGTAGATGATATGCAAACGGGAAAGAATGCTAAGGTTTAAAATAGTCTGTTGTTATGGTTTCTTATGAGAAATAAAGACTGAGAAATGAGAACTGAATTTAGCAAACTAAAAATGGAAAATTACCAAGACTTTAAATAAGTGAGATCCAGGCCCCACTGCCACACATCACTCATGTAGCTCTGGAAGAAGGAAAATAGAGACCCTAAGAACGTAGTGTAAAGGATGATTAAAAGTTATGCCCTGGGGACTGGGAGGCTATCTCAATGAGCAAAAGCTAAGCAAGTCGGAGGAAATTAGTTTGAATCCCCAGCACCCATGTGAAAATCTGGGTACGACTGCCCGTACCTGTAATCCCAGCATTGGGAGACAGAAAGGCAGGTGGCTCTTATAGCTGACTGGTCAGTCATCCTAGTCTTAATGGCAAGCTTTCAGTCCAGTGAAATACCCTCTCTCTAAAACTAAGGTGGAAAACAATAAAGGAAGACACCCAGCATCCTTCTCTGGCCTCTGCCGGCATGTGGCATGGGTGCACATACCTGTATGCTCACATGCGTGCAAACACACACACAGGGGGAGGAAGGATCCTACAGTAAAGCAGGGTACCCTAAGTTTAGAACCCCAGAGTTCAAGAGGCTGGGGTATGAAAACCATCACTTCAAGGCCAGCCTGGGTTACACATTGAGACTGTATCTCAAAATAAGTAAAAAAATAGATGAATTACCAAATGAAACCCTGGTATGTGTCCCCATATTATTTAAAAGCAAGTTCCATTTCCTACTTCTCCTAACTCTAAATCTAGGTCCGTGTCTCTCTACCTGAGCTCCAAACTTAACTCTAATCCTAGGCTGAAAGAAAGGTAAAAGAATTTTTCAAGATACTGTTGAGGCCCTGTTCTTAGTAGCATTCCGCCTTGTTAGATAGTCACAGGAACAAGCCAACTTGTTTAACACCTTGCCTAGTGGTCTTTGAGAAGTTAACAGCACTTGCTAGCTAAGCTCTCTGTCACAGTTACTGTTCTATTGCCATGAGAAAACACCACGACCAAGGCAACTTACAGAAGCAGCATTTAACTGGGGGATTGCTTGTAGTTTCAGAGAATTAGTCCAGCATCGTGATGGTAAAGAGCATGGTGGCAGGCAGGCGGGCTTGGTGCTGGAGCAGTAGCTGAGAGCTCACATCTAATCTGAAAGCTGCAGACAGAGAGAGAGTGAGACTGGGCTTTTGAAACCTCAAAGCCTACTCCTGGTGACACACCTCCTCCAACAAGGTCATTCCCACTCTAACAGGGCCACACCTCCTAATCCTTCCCAAACAGTTCTACTAACTGAGGACCAACCATTCAAACACATAAACCTATGAGGGCCATTCACAGTCAAATCACCACACTCTCATTCTTTGTCTCTGTGTACATGTTCGTGTGTGTGCTTAGATTGCGACAGGATGGAACCACACCAGAGGTAAATGTCAGGTGTCATCCCAAATCATTCTCTACCTCATGTTTTTATTATTGTTACATCTGTGCATGCAGGTGTGCCTCTGTGTGTGTGTGTATGTGTGTGTGTGTGTGTGTGTGTGTGTGTGTGTGTGTGTGTGTGATGTTCACATGTGCTACATCATGTATGTGGTCTTGTGGGAGTCATTCTCTCCTTCCACCATGTGGGTCCTAGGTATCAAGGCTTGTCACTTTGTCTGCTGAGTCATGTCACCAATCCTCCACCTTGTTGTTTGAAACAGGGCCTTCTTGCTGAACCCAGAGCTTGCTGATTTAGCTGGGCTGTGTGCCCAGCAAGTCCCTGTGATCTTCGTGTCTCTGTCTCCCAGCATGCTTGCCCGACAATCGCTTTGCTAACTGACTCTTCCCCAAGCCCACCGAGCTTGCATTCTTTTAGGTTTGGTTTTCTTTATTTGTTGGGTTTTTTTTTTTACATGACAGATTAAAATAAAATCAAAGCAAAATCAGCTTGCCATTCTGCAGGCTGTCCTCTGTGACTACCAGCTAGTATGGTATTGGTCAGCCCCTGAGTGCTCAGCTCTGTGTCTTGCTGGTCTTTCCTTCCATGTCTCTTCACCAAGCATCTGCTCAGGGCTGCAAAACTACAGTTCAAGGACACCGTGTTCAAGCCAATCAGTATTTCCACTGTGCTCCTCCTAAAACCAGAGCCTTGCAAAGGGCTTCCTTCCTCTGTCTCTTGAGTCACAATAATTGTGTTGATGTTGTAAGAAGGTCCTGAAACAATTCTAAAAGGTGGGGTCTATCCAAAATGCTGATTTCTTTTTTTTTTTTTTTTTTTTTTTTTTTTTTTTAATTTTCCGGAGCTGAGGACCAAACCCAGGGCTTTGCAAGCGCTCTACCACTGAGCTAAATCCCCAGCCCCAAAATGCTGATTTCTGTATAGACTTCATTTCTCAATCCCTTCGCTTCCCCATTTGGACACTTACACTTGAGAAGTGTAAAGCAAACAGTTGGTACCAGGGTCTGTGGAAATAAGCAGAAGGAGGTTAACTCTCCTGGGTTAGGATCCTAGACTATCTGGAGATATCTATCTGTGAACTAATAAACAGCGCCTGCCTTGGCTCTCATTGCACAGGGCTGGCTGGATGGAGGAAGCTTGAATTAAGTTCAAGGAAGGATACAGAGCAGTTTGGGTTGGAATCCTCACAAGTCTCTCTATGATAGGTGTAGGCTCTCCTTTCCATCTCCAAGGGGAATAATCACACGAGTCTGCTTTCTGCTCACCTGCCTCCCCCCTGTCAGATTTGGCATCTCTATTGCAAGATAATTGCCTTCTGGAATATTCAATTAGCTTTTAATTAAATATTGCTCATTAATATAACTGCAAGACAATAAAACATATGTCATTTGATTAGCCAAAAATTCAAATATAAATTACATTCATTTTTATGCCAACACGCACTTTACCTAATGACACATTTGTCACCCTGCTATAAAAAGATTGTGTGTGATCTTATTTTCTTTTAAAGATGTTTTTTAATAAGCCTACAAGCCAAGTTTTAAAACTAACCTGACAGTTCCTATTCTTTCCCTTATCTCTGTAATCAGTGTTTAGAAAAGAAAGTTAAACACAACAGAACTTCTTCATAGCAGCAAGTGTTTAGATGTCGGCTTGGTCTTCAATTTTTTTAAAACTTTATTATAAAAACTTGCAAATTAAAACCTTCATGCGCTGAAATTAAACAGGCTCAAAGTCGATACCTATCAATGGACTTCCATAGAGTTAGAGCAGCCATGCTGAAGCTGTAGATCTTCACACTGTATATTACACTTTCACTTCGAGTGGATTTTATGCATGTATTCAGTTTTAGATGATGTTACTTTGCTGTGAATATCGCTCCGTATAAATAAAATGTTGATTAGCCAGTAGCCAGGCAGGAAGTATAGGCAGGACAAGCAGAGAAGAGAATTCTGGGAACAGGAACCAGCCGCCGCCATGACAAACAAGTTACTGGTAAGCCACGAGCCACGTGGCAACTTATAGATTAATAGAAATGGGATCATTTAAGATGTAAGAACTAGATAACAAGAAGCCTACTGCAGCCATACAGTTTGTAAGCAATATAAGTCTCTGTGTGTTTACTTGGTTGGGTCTGAGCGGCTGCAGGACTGGTGGGTGAGAGAGATTTGTCCTGACCGTGGGCCAGGCAGGACCAGAAAAACTCCAGCAACATTACTTTGTATAGCAAATTTGTCTTTTTGTCATAAATATTAGTAGACAGTTATTTTGTAATCTCATAACGTATTTTCCTAATTTGGAAAAAAAATGCATAGCCCTTTAGATATCTTTGAAAATACAGAAGTGACAATGTATTGATCTACTTGAGCCCAGTTCTCTTTTCCTGAGAACCTTTTCTTTTTTCTTGAGTTCTTTTTTTTTTTACACATAAAATTATAGCATATATGGTCATAGCCAATCCTGCTTTTTTTTTTACATTTATAATTGTGTTGTAACCATATTCCATGTCACTAACCATTTACAAGTTTTAAAATACAAAATGTTATACATTACATTGTACACTATCATTTCAATTATAATTTGAGGACACTGGGTTCTCCCTCAGTCTGTTACTAGCTCAGGTAAAAGGGAAACACATTTATGAAGAGCTCTTGATCACGTCCTCGATTACTGCCTTCAGGTTGATTTGTAAGAAAAGAACTACTGCATCCGAAGCACGGACAGAACACATGTACTCTCAGATGTCCGTATCCTCACAGAGCAGAAAGAAGCCTGACACAATTCTCAAAGGGTCTTTAAAGACCCTGAACATGATGTACCAGAATGGAGCAGGGATTACTGTGGCCAAGCTCTCGTCTCCTGAGGGTTCCGTGAAGCACACCCATCTAGGCTCACTTGTCTCAGATCACCGAGGCAGCTCCTGGTGTGTTAGCAACACACGCATCTCAAAGAGCAATGGCTGCTGCAATGTAAAACCTCTCCATCTGTAAGTAGGGTGGAGGATTAAGCACCAACCCTCAGTGGCTGCCCATCTCTCAGTGGCTGTGCATATCATCCAGAATAAAAAAATAAAGCTACTTCATGGAGCAACATGACCTTCTACAAGCTAACTCACCTTTTTGACTTCATCTCAGTTGTTCTCAACCTGCTGCTCAAATTCAACCTCACTGCAGGCACAACAGCCGCCTTCGTGCTCCATGAAAATCCCAGACATCTGCTGACCTTTCACCTGTGGGCGCTGCATTGTGTCCTCTAGGCAGACGCCTGTGGAGGAGCTTGCTTGCTCTCCTGGAATCTTTGCTCAAGCATAATCTTTCCAGTGAGCCCTCCCTTACAAATCTGCTCACCACACCCTTGCCCCATATTTTTCCCTATGCTTTGTATTTTCACCACCAAGTTTCATCTGTCCCTTCTACAAATGGATGCCTTTCTGCTCAAATCTAAGTTCCATGAAGTACGGATTTTAGGTCCTCTTCCTTGATGTATCACCACGCCTAAAACAGATTCCGGTGGTCAAGAGGCAGTGTTTGGTTCTGGGTACTATCTGTGGACCAGCTCCCTGAAATGAGAGGAAAATAAAACCAAATTTTGTGGAATTTGCCAGTTTCTATGATGTGGCCAGTGTCCACCCACATGTCTGAGCATGGAGCTGGTTACTCACAAGCACCCTGGCTCTCCTAAACCACTGATATTCAGCTCCAGCTATTTGTTAAAAAAGTGTAGAATGATGTGGAATATGAAATTCTGCATGGAAAAAAAATAGACTTTTAGAGAGACAACTACAGGAACCAGCTCCCCTCAAATCCTCAGTAACAGGAACTCTAGAGGATGCTTTAAAAGAAGAGGGAATCCACAAAGGTTTCACAGTGCAGAAATTAATAAAGTGCTTTGTCAAACATGGCTAAGTGTCCAGCCTAAAACTGCAGAATAAAAGAACAGGTTTTTTAGCTGCCTGTTGGTTGCCTTCCCTCCCTGCCCCTCATCCTTCCTCTCTTCTTTTCTCCTTTCATTTGTCTGTCTGAGGTAGGGTCTCACTCTGTCACCCAGGCTGGTCTGAAAACTAATATGAAGTCCAGGCTGACCTAAAACTCACAGGACTCCTCCTGACTCCTGGAATTGCATCCGTGTGTGTGTGTGTGTGTGTGTGTGTGTGTGTGTGTGTGTGTGTGTGTGGTGTGGTATGTGGTGTGGATATGGTATGTGTGGGTGTGGTGTGGTATGTGGTATGTGTATGTGTGTGTATGATGTGTGTGGTATGTGTGGTGTGTGTGTGTGGTGTGTGTATGGTGTAGTATGTGGTGTGTGTGTGTGTGTGTATGTGTGTGTGTCTGGTATGTGTCTGGTGTGGTGTGTGTGTGTGTGTGTGTGTGTGTATGTGATGTGTGGTGTGTGTGGTATGTGTGATGTGTGGTGGGTGTGTGTGGTATGTGTGGTGTATGTGTGATGTGTGGTGTGTGTGGGGTGTGTGTGTGTATGTGTGTGTGTGTGGTATGTGTATTCATGGTGTGTGTGTGCTGTGTGTGTGTGGTGTATGTCTGGTGTGGTGTGTGTGTGTGTGTGGTGTATGTCTGGTGTGATGTGTGTGTGTGTGTGTGTGTGTGTGTGTGTGTGTGTGTGTGTGGTGCTGGGGATTAATCTGGGGGAATGTGAATATTAAGCAAACACTCTACACCTTAGTTATTTTCCCAGGCCCAAATTAAATTTGTTAATGTTTAAAAATACGGCTCTATAGTTTCAGCCAACAAAAAGTAAAGATTCACAGACAGAAATCAAAATTATCCTTGTCTCTGAAGGGATGATGCAGTGGTTAGGAGAGGATACTGCTTTTGCAGGGGACCCAAGTATGGTCCCAAGACTCATCACCACCTGTAACTGCAGTGCCAGGGAATGATGCCCTCTTCTGGTCTCCACAGGCACCTGCACTCATGTACGCTTACCCACACACAGAAGCATGTAATTTAAACATGTTTTAATCTTTTCACAGTAATCAAATTTCTAAAAACTCTGACAAAAAATAAGTTGAAGGATAAAGGGTTTATTTTGGTCCACAGTTCCAGGTCACAGTCTATCATGGCAGGAAGTTACAGGAGCAGGAACGTGAAACAGCTTGTCACAAAACATGCATAGTCAAGAAGCAGAGAGCAATTAACAACAGGCTAGCACTAAGTCCACTCCCGCCATTCTGTGCGGTCCAGGATGCCTGCCCACAGTTGAGATGGGTCTTCTCACAGCAGCTAAAGTAATCAAACATCATCCCCCACAGCTGGGTGTGGTGGTGCACGCCTTTAATCCCAGCACTTGGGAAGCAGAGGCAGGCAGATCTCTGTGAGTTCGAGGCCAGCCTGGTCTACAGAGTGAGTTCCAGGACAGCCAGGGCTACACAGAGAAACCCTGTCTCAAAAAACAAAACTAAAACTAAAAGATCGTCCCCCACAGTCCCACCTCCCAGGTGGTTCTAGAGTGTGATAAGGTGACAAGAAACACAAGCACGGTGGAGACATTAGGGATGTTTAAGAAAAGCCACGGAAAGTCTCAAAATTACAATCCTCAGCTTCCGAACATCTGTAGTAAAAATGGAAAGAGTGTGGAAGTGTAACACTCCAGCATGCAAGGGGTAACAGAGCAAGGGGAAAGAACCACTGAAATAAAACAGGAGAGCCCGACATGGCAGCGTGTGTGTTCCCACGATCTCAGCACTCGGGAGAATGAGGAAGGAAGGTTCCAGGCCAACCTGGCCTACAGAGTGAGGCCTTGTTTCAAAAAGAAAATGTGGAAATAACTTAAAATGCTTTCGGTAAGATCAACTGTTTCTTTAATAGATAGAAACATTAAATTTTAAATCCATCCTTGTATATAAGTCATGTGCCTACGTGAGAACAACACACAGAAGATGGAAATCCATATGGAACTTGCAAAGGAAGGGCATCAAATGGGAACTGGGAAAACAGCTTAGAGGTAAGAGAGGATGCTCTGCAAGACCCGAGTTCAAATCCTCAGAATCCATGCAAAATCCTGTGTGTGGCCCCATTTGACGCAACCCCAACACTGTGGGCACAAAAATGAGAAGATCTGGGGTTTCCTGGCCACCTAGCTTCAAGTTCAGTGACAGACTGTTTCAAGAGAACCCGGCAGAGAGTGGTGGAGTAGGACACCTGACCTCCTCTGGCCTCTGTGCACACACGAGGTCATGCACATACTTACATCCAGGTTCCCATACACCCCACATTCTCACATACACCCGAAAATAATTTTTAAAGTGATAAATTGAACATGTGAATTTATTTATGATCTATTTTAAAATCCTACAAAAACGGCCGTTAACATTTTAAAGGTCTAAACATACCAAAACAAAGAAGACGATAAAGAGACGTTAGCTGTGACATTTTGAAAGCTGCACGGAAAGTGGGTTTTTGCTAACTGACTTAGATGGTGGTGAAGAAAACAAGAAAGGCACAGGCCTTACCCCGACAGACTCCGAAGGCCTGGGGCTGGTGGCCCTGGGGATCTTCCATGTGGGGTAAAATAGTGAAAACTATAGTTCAAACTGCAAGATATACAGAAAGTGTTTAGGAAGCCTTCCCAGGTCACTCGCCATGGCTGTTTTGAAGAGTTTATGAGTGAACTATGTAAAGCACAGAGATGTATCAGGGCTAGCTACGAAGTCTGCCTGTTCGTTATGACTCCACAGTGAGAAGCTAATCCATAATTCTTGATTGTTTGTTTGTTTGTTTGTTGAGGGCTGGGGAGATGGCTTAGTTGGTAAAGGGCTTGCCACACAAGCATGAAGACCTGAGTTTGGATCCCCAGCATCTACATTAAAAAAAAAAAAAAAAAAACACAGACATGGTAGCACATGTTTATAATCCAGGGCTGGGGAGGAGGAGAAAGCCTCCTTTCTTCCCTGGAGTTTACTGATGAGTCAGCCTAGCCAAATCAGGAAGAGACCCTGTCTCTGAAAACGAAGCCGGAAAGCAATTGAGGAACACACTCATTGCTAATCTGTGGGCTCTGCACACATGCATGCCCAAATGAACACACAATATGCACAAAATGAAGTATAAACATAAACATACTGTAGAGACGGATATTAAGAGCAAAAATCATCTGAAAGAATTTAAATTTGTTTCATATGGGTAAGGGGTGGGATGCTGGTTTTAATAAGAAGTCCTACAGATACTTGATTCCATGATTTTGACAAAAATAAAAACCTAAAGAAACTAACAGGCAGGGAAGCCGGCAGGTGCACTGAGGGGTAGCCAGAAGAAAGCTAACTCCGCAGTGCTGAGTTTCTGCTCACAATGGAAACCAGACACTTTGTGTCTCTTCTTCCATTCTCAAGGTTCTTAGAAAACGGCCTGGATGATCTACTGTTAAAGTGACCACATCACTAACACTCAGAGTCAGCATGAACCCTACAGGCTTAGGGCTCTGCCTCATGACATGGCCCCAATCTCAGATAAAAATCCCAAGTTTAGTCACCATGGTATAACTTTTCCTGAGGAGATGTGAGCGAAGTCTATGTATCTTAGATCTGGCTCTGACAGCAGTCCTAAGATTCTCCCCAAGTCCAACTCGGTGAACCAATGAGTTCACTGAGGCTACTTACAGGAGCATTGGTCGGGGGGGGGGGGGGGGGGGGTGTTTACCGTAACGTGATTTCAGCGCAGCTCCACCACCAACATTCCCACCTGTGCATGGTGACAGCTCCAGGAGCTGCATCCATGCCACAACTTGCTTGATTTGTAGGTGGCCCCACTCAGGAGTCTCCAAGGCAATTGTTACCACTTTTGTAACCTTGGCAAAGAGCTTTGAAAACTACGTAACTCTGCACTTCCCAAACCTTCTAGGTGCCACTAGCTTCCTGGGTCTTCTGAGTGTCCCTCTTGCCCCAAGGACGAAATGTTTCAGTTTGGGGGAAATAGTTGTACAACAGTCACCTCACACTTCTGAGCATCCAGCTCTCAAGTCAAGGGCCCCATAGCTCCCTCTTTGGTTTCTAGAATTTGCTAGAAAAGCTCAGAAAACTTAAGAAAGGATTTTACTGGCTTTTTATGAAAAAATACAACTCAGAAAGAGCCACATGGACAACCTGTTTGTACTGAACACATTGCACCCCACAGATTCATTTTGCGTCGAGTCAAACAGTTTCATGTAATGGAAGAAGAAAAGCAGTCCCATCTATTTAATGAGGATTTAAAACTGCAACAAGGCAAGAATAGCACAGGAAAAAAAAATGTGTAGCTGAATTTCAACACACAAATGGAAGAATTTAAAATAAAATCTCGTACGAAATACGTAAGAAAAAACTCAAGGTAGAATACCCAGGACAGTCAGGTGTGGTGGCACATGCCTGGAATCTAGCACTGGGGAAGTTGAGGTGAAAAGGCTGCAAGTTCAAGACCAGCCTCGGCTGCACCGTAAGACTGTCTCAAAAATAAGAGACAAAACAAAGAAACAAATCAAAACAATATCTGTGGGAAAGGGAGAGACTTTTTTTTTTCAGTGATGTAGCTACTCATGTCCTCGGCCATGCTTCCGTAACCCTCGTGAGACTCACCGGATCATAAAGGGGATCATAAAAGCAGAGAGGGACTAGTTAGGCATTTGAGAAGGAGGAGGTCAGCAGGAGTGGACCAGTAAGAGAGCAATGGGGGCAAATGCGATCAAAACATACAATATACATGTATGAAAATGTCAGAATGGAATCTAGTATTATATAGAATTAATATCTGCTAATAAAGAGATTTCCATAAGCAATATCCAAGATAATTTGAAAGAAATGAGAGGTCATAACTTGCTCTGTCAATCTTTAAAATACTTCAGGGAAGGGGACTGGGGTGAAAATGATCAAAATACATAATATACTTGTATGAAATTATTGAAGAACACTAGTTAAGTCTTAGAAACCGATTTTAAGGCTATGCTAATGGTACTGAGAGACACTGAGGCAGGAATGGGCTAACAGGCTTGAGAGATGCTGCAAACAGTGTGTGAGGTGACATCACACCACAAAACAGAAGGCGGAGCTGTCCGGTTGCTCGTGAAAAGGCCTTACCTGCCCATCTTTTTTTATTATTATTATTAAATCCATTTTTAATTTTCTTTTTCTTTTTTTTTAATTTTTTTATTTTTATTTTGCAATACAATTCAGTTTTACATATCAGCCACAGATTCCCTTGTTCTCCCCCCTCCCGCCCCCCTCACCTTCCCCCCATCCCACCCCCCATTCCCACCTTCTCCAGGGCAAAGCCTTCCCCGAAGACTGAGATCAACCTGGTAGACTCAGTCCAGGTAGGTCCAGTCCCCTCCTCCCAGGCCGAGCCAAGCTATCCTGCATAGGCCCCAGGTTTCAAACAGCCAACTCATGCAATGAGCACAGGACCCGGTCCCACTGCCTGGATGCCTCCCAAACAGATCAAGCCAATCAACTGTCTCACCCATTCAGAGGGCCTGATCCAGTTGGTGACCCCTCAGCCATTGGTTCATAGTTCATGTGTTTCCATTTGTTTGGCTATTTGTCTGTGCTTTATTCAACCTTGGTCTCAACAATTCTCACTCATATAAACCCTCCTCATTCTCGCTAATTGGACTCCCAGAGATCCACCCGGGGCCTAGCCATGGATCTCTGCATCCAGATCCCTCAGTCTTGGGCATATACCCAAGGAATGCTCAACCACACCACAAGAGCACTTGTTCAGCTATGTTCATATCAGCATTGTTTGTAATAGCCAGAACATGGAAACAACCTAGATACCCTTCAACTGAAGAATGGATAAACAAAATGTGGTACATATACACAATGGAATACTACTCAGCAGAGAAAAACAATGACATCATGAGGTTTGCAGACAAATGGATGGATCTAGAGAAAATCATCCTGAGTGAGGTAAACAAGACTCAGAGAGACAGGCATGGTATGTACTCACTCATAGGAGGATACTAGATGTGGAACAAGGTTGACTGGACTGCTACTGACTGGGAGGCTACCTGGAAAACAGGACCCCAAGAAAGACACGGGGATCGCCCAATGACAGAGAAATGGAATGAGATCTACATGAACAGCCTGGACATGAGTGGGGGTAGTGAAGGGCGAGGGTTGAGGGAAAGAGAGCTTGGGGGAGTGGGAGATCCCAGCTGGATCAACAACAGAGAGGGAGAACAAGGAATAGGAGACCATGGTAAATGAAGACCACATGAGAATAGGAAGAAGCAAAGTGCTAGAAAGGCCCACAGAAATCCACAAAGATACCCCCACAACAGACTGCTAGCAATGGTCGAGATACAGCCCGAACTGACCTACTCTGGTGATGGGATGACCAAACACACTAATTGTCGTGCTAGAAACCTGCCCGTCTTTTTAACTGAATCCTGTTCCTACTTGACACCAACTCAAAAAACGACATGCTGAGTTGCCTAAAGAGCAAGTATGGAAAACAAAGCTTTAAAAGCATGTAAGAAAATATTACTTTGTCATAGGATTTCTTAAGTGTTATAGTTTTTTCATTTTTTTGAGGCAAGTTCTTGATAGGTTGCCCAGGCTGTTTTGGATCTGTGGTCCTGGAAGACCCATGACTTGACTAGTTGAAATTACAAGTATGAGCTCCCATGTCCAGCTTAAACAAGTGTGGTGTGTTTGGTTTGCAGATTGTGTATATGACACACACATATGAGTGCATGTACACATGGCAGCTGGATTTCTACTTCAGATGTTGTCCTCAGTTGCTCTCCACCTTATTTCTTTTTCACCTCATTTTTTTAGGACAAGATCACTCATTGAACATGGAGTTCACCTTTTCAGCTCACTGGCTAGCCAATGAGCTTCAGGGATCCATCCTCTGAGCATGGTGGTTGCAGACATATGCCATCATGTCCTAATGGGATAATTCCACGGAGTCTATTTGATGGTCAAAGGAATTCATTCGGGGTTTAACTCACAACAAGAATAAAGGAGTTGGTCACAGAATCCTGAAGGGGTGGGACATGGTCCAACACGGTTCTCAGGAGAGCTCTGCCTTGATCCGAAGCACCAGCATCCAAGACCATGAGGTAGCAAAGAGAGAGAGAGCACATACGTGCATCCCAGATCTTAAGGGGGTCCCCATCCGGGCTGTGCCCCAGGGAGGCGGGTACCTAGCAGCTACCTGCTGCCTCACTAAGGGTGGTGCTTCAGAGTAAGGCACAGACAACTGCCCCTACATCTCCACCTTTTGTCTAAGGAAGAAAGTTCTAATCTAACATAAAATTTATGCAATAAGAATAATCATCAAGGAGAAATAAAGGGTAATGCCATAAACAAATGGAACTACAACCAACAAGAGCAACATCAAATGAGAGACACATACTAAAATCCAGAGAAATCTGGAGCATAGGTAAATGGCTTTTGATGTGCATGCTGTAAATGTAAACCCAGGTCCTCCTGTTCACTCAGCAGGCACTTTAGCAACTGTCCCATCCCCCAGCCCTGTTTAACAAAATTCTGAAAGCCACAAGAAAACCAGTTCAAGTAAATATTGATAAATTTTACTACCCTGAAATGTAAAGCATAAAACATCACATAAAATTTAAAAATACTTCCAGCCTGGGAGAAGATATCTGTGGTGATAAAGCTAACAAAAACATAGATGTGGGAAACATAAAATACCAAAAAATTGGCTTTGAAAATCCAGCGGAAAATCAAAAAATAATATAAAGAGGAAAAAATCATGTATCAGGACTCAAAGATGGATCATCAGGTTATGAATTCTTGTTGCACAATTATGATGATTGGAGATCAGATCTCAGCACCCAACCTAACAAGCTGGGTGTTCCACACATGCCACCAGGGATTGTTGGCCTCCAACCTGGCTGAAAAACAAAAGCTCCATTCAGAGAGAGACCCTGCCTCAAAGGAATATGGAGAGAGTAATAGAGGAGGACACTTGGCACCCTTCTCTGGCTCCACAAACATACACTGCGTATATCAGCACATACATATGAGCATACACTCACACAGACACATGCACATGATCAATAATCAACTCTTTAGGTACTCATGGGGAAGCAAAAATAACTATTAAGCTTATGAATCCACATTCACCCTTACCAGTGATTGGACAAGTACAAATGTCAATGATAGTGGCATCTGCCTATCAGACTGGTGAGAGTTTAGTTTGGTGGCTCCAGGCCTCAGGAGGGAATATGGGACAAGGCTTAGATACTGCAGGTGGGACTCTGAGTTTGAACAACCACTTTGGAAAGCAACTTATTAGTATCAGTGAAGCTGAGCTTGAGCACACCCACCACCCAGCAGCGGCCCTTCTAGACAAACTCCTTGTTTGTTAAGCAGGCCAGTTTAGCTCTTTTCTGCTACCCTCCCCACATCCTTCTAGAAAAGGCCAAGGAAACCTCAGCCTCTTAAATCCAGAGCACATCAAGGTAGACGACAGTACTTCTTATAGAAATGGCAAAACAGCTTTCCTGGAATTCTGTCATTGTCCTACCTGAAAAGTCAGCAGGATTTGAAAATAGTGTTGCTCCCTTACTAACCAAACACAAAGTTTACTGCAGTAAGAACGTACAGCTGGAGCAGCAGGATGGCTCAGTGAGTAAAGGCACTAGCTACCAAATACTGTGACTGAAGTTCAATCCCCAGGACCCACATGGTAGAAGGAAAGAACCAACTCCTACAAGTGATGCTAGTGTGCATGTACCTATACACACACACACACACACACACACACACACACACACACACACACACACACACTAAAAGTAAAATAAAAACCATCTTGTCAATAGGATCAATAAACATGTAAGTCATCTTTGAGTCCTCCTAAATTTACAAAAATGTACCAAATCTTTAACAGGGTCTGTGAAGTCATCTCTCTTCAGCCTCGGGTCCTCCCACTCTCTGGCAGCTCTCTCCATCCCTGTCATGAGGAGCATCACCTAACTCCTGGACCTGCAGACTCCAGCAAGAGCTTGGACTGCTCTCTCTGCTGGACAGTCTCGCCTCTGCCTTGGTAACGCTTTCCCCCTGCTGGACAGCTCTCCCTCAGCAGCTGTCTTGCAAGCAGCATTTCCCGGCAAACACTAAGTACTTGATAAATATTTTCTGTCTAATACAGACTGCTGAAATACTCAGATGATTTCTCCTGTTTGCCTCTTTGACTTTGGGAGTCGAATGTACTCGGATGATGTGCAAAATCAGGCCACAGACAACTTGCTGCCTGCACTCCCAGGGGGACTGGCAGTGGGAAGGCAGAGCACGGGCTGCTATCAAGATGGCAGTAGGGACAGGCATGGGATCAATATTGTGTGCCACCTTAGAACAAATGTTCATCACCCAAAAGCAGGAGATGAATGGGAACATGAAAAGGATGTGCTATCAGGGCGAGACCATCAGAAAGACCCAGGGTGGTTCTTTTACAACAGGACTCTTTTTCTTAGTCCTACAGCAAACAGCAAGTATGACATTTTAAAAAACAATCCACACACAAAAAACAAGCCAGACATCATTTGGATCATCTTTAGGGACTTGGCTGCCAGGTGCTAACATGGCACAGTCAGAATATCTGGGCAAGGTGCCCAGAAGGGCGAGACAGTCCCACACCTCTGAGACCAGATCCACTATGCATTGCTCACTGGCCACTTTGCCAAGAGCCGAGCCCTGGTGCTCAGAACAATGCCACTATATGCATTTGTCAGCCTGCTGCTCCTGGCAAACTGCACAGTGCTTGGGCCAGAGAGCTCTTTGGGCTGCTTCTATCTGCTTAGGTCCTCTGCTCTTTAGAATCCAGGATCTAAGGACTCAGCTGGGTTGAAGTTGGCAGGTAAAAGATAAGACATTCCAGTGGTCCAGAACCCATGTCTCCTGGATGGCTGTGACAGGCTTCGGTGGTCTGCGTGTTTTATTGTGGTATGCCAGGTCTCCTCAAAGCAGGCTTCATGCAGCCTAGACAACAGTAACTGACACCTCCAGAGATAACCGATTTCAGATGCAGCCAGCTATGTGGAAATTTGGCACATGTGCTGGCAGACAAAATATATGGTACCTGGATTGTTGATTGCTTCATTCTGAAGGCAGAGGTCTGCCTCATGAACTTCAAGAAGCATTGTGCTACTTGGTACTGATTGTCAACTGCACAGGATCTACAGTCACCTGCAAGAAAACGCTGAGCACATCTGAGAGGAAGTTTCTAGACTGTGTTAACTAAGGAGGGAGGGAGGCAGACCCACACTAAATGCAGAGAGCACCATTCCGTAGACTTTGATCCCTGACTGTATAAAAAGACACCAGCGTTCACCCAATGCTCCCTGACTGCAAATGCAATGTGATCACCTACCGCGCATGCCCACTGTCACATCTTCCTCACATGACAGACAGTACCCTGGGCCATGAGCCACAACTAACCCTTCCTACCTCATGTCACTTTTGTCAGGAATTCTGTCACAGCAATGAGAAGAGTAACTAAAATACATCCCTTCGTGTGACCAGGACATAGGCACGGTAGAATGTTTGGAAGTCTTCAGTCCTTCAGCAGGACAAGCATCGGCCCAGAGATCCAGCACCTTAGAAGGAAATGACACACCCGTTACTGTGTGCCCAGCACAGCTTTGCAGCACATATTAGAAAGAGTGGCTCTGAGTCTCAGGACAGCAGCTGTAAGAAGTAAAGAACAGACAGCAGAAGTGTCTCACTGTTTGCACTGAACATATCTCTTCAGAAATCTTCCAGCCTCAAGCCCTAGATGGCACTTCACCCAGTGATCCTTGACACTGCTCCTAGAGAAGTCCTGTTGGGCTCTGTGGCTGGCTTCACTGCTGAGCATCTGGGGCAGGCCCCTGTAAAGACTGTTTGGACCAGGCTGGAGGCCCCAGTTGTTTTTAAAAAGCAGACAAGAGATGGAAGCGAGGCGCTACTGATTTCTTTATTATTGGGCTTCAGCTCCCATGAAAAAAAGACTGCTGCCTGCCATTTCCAGGTGCAGTGGAGTTAAACAGGTCTAGAAATGAAGTCGGCAAAATGAGAAAGTTCTTAACGGAACAGACTTTCCAAGGCAGGATCAATGGTGCCCCCATGTGGAGAAATAATGTAAAGACAACACACTGCCTTCAGTGATCCAGCTGAGTATGCTTGGTGGTGGTGGTTGGTTTTGTTTTTGTTTTTGAGATAGGGTTTCACTGTGTAGTCCCAGCTGTCCTGAAACTCACTCTGTAGATCAGGCTGGACTCCTGGACTCGAACTCACAGAGATCTGCCTGACTCTGTCTCCTGGGATTAAAGGCGTGAGCCACCACCATCTGGCAGAGTATACATTCTTTAATACGCAAGAGGTGAGTTACACTCATTTCATTCCTCCATGCACCAAGAAGCCTAAGAAGCCAAATGCTACAAGAAGCACCGTGTACAAAGGGCAACAACTCATTTTATCGTATAAGATGCAAACTCACATTTACTTCAGTGGTGTAGCCATTGTTACATCATATATACTCCAGTAACAACACACACACACACACACACACACACACACACACACACACGCATGCACCAGTACTCATACAAGTAACCCTAATTAAACTCAGTGGGCTACCAAGAAAAGCAAAAGAAACAAAAGAATGTGGAACTAGGATGGACTCTGTAAGAAGAGTTTCAGCAGAAATAAATAGGAGCAGACAAGGAGGATGAGGGTGGATTAAAAAATGACATGTATTAGTGTGTGTGTGTGTGTGTGTGTGTGTGTGTGTGTGTGAAATGATCAAACAATAAGATTTTTTAATAAAATGGACACACTGCTATCTCAGACATTCAGTCATACCCATTAGCAGGCTCTCCTTCCACCTTACCCATTTCGTTCCTCCAGGAGTCAGGGAAGTGCTCATCTTCTTCACCATTGTAAGTGTGTTGTCCTTTCTAGAAACACAAATAGAGTCGCACAATGTTGTCTTTGTGTGGCCGTCACACCAAGCGAAGCTATAGTGACTAAGGTCTGTGTTGTGCATTAGCTGTTTTGGGCAGAGTAGCACTCTGTGCATAACGAAGTTCAGTCCTTCAAGCACTGATTACTTTGTAGCATTGTTTTCCGTTGTCTAGAGTGAAGCTGGCAGTAGTGTTCTCAGAAAAAGACTTGGGAAGAAGCAGCCGGATTGTACGCTTGGTGTGTTTACTTTTTCAGTGAAACAAGTGTTTTCGGTTTTGTTTTTTCAGTGTTTGGGCTGATAATATGGCTAAGCAGGTGGAGCACTTGCTCTGGGAGGCCGAGCAGCTGTGTTCCACCCCCAGTGCCCACAGAGAGGTGGGAGGAGAGAACTGACTCGCAAAAAGTTTCTCTGACCTCCACGTGCACACACATACACACCATGCACACACATACACATCATGTACACACATACACACCATGCACACACACATACACATCATGTACACACATACACGCCACGCACACACACATATATATCACGTACACACATACACACCATGCACACACATACACATCATGTACACACATACACACCACGCACACACAATAGTAATGTTTTTAACTTTATTGTATTTTACTTGCTTATTTTAGGTGTGTGGGTGTGAGTACACGGGGCATGTGCATCATGGTGTGTGTACGGAGGTCAGAGGACAAGTTCCAAGTGTTTGCTCTCTCCTTCTACCCTCTGGATCAAACTCAGGTCCTCAGGTTTGCTGGTATCACCGACCAAGCCATCTTCCTAAGCATTTTTTCTTTAGGAGACAGGTCTCACTGTGTAGCCCTAGCTGGCCTGGAGCTCACAATGTAGATAGACCAGGCTGGCCTTGAACTCACAGAGATCCACCTGCCTCTGCCCCCCAAGTACTAAGATTAAAGGTGTGTGCCACCACTCCTGGCTTTATCATTGTTGTTATTGTTATTATTGTTAAAATATTTAAACTAGAAGAGTTGTCTACAAAATGAGCCAAGTCGTTTTTAAACACAAACAGAAGACAATGTCTAATTATTAATTGAAAGATCTACATTTCCTATCACTTCACAAAACAAAAGTAAATTTTTAAAAAGCAAAGGAAGTCACGCCTAAATACAACTCTCCCTGGGTATTCCGTAATTCCACTGAGCCCAAAGGCAAAACCATCCCCCAAAGCAGAGCCCCGTGTCCTCGAGCCCATTGGTTTGCCTTTGTCCTGGGGTGGGCAGCCACAGCTCTTGAACATTTAGGACACCCAGTCAGAGCTTTAATCTGTTCCCTGAATATACAGCACTTGCTTGAAGCACAAGTGAGGAGAGCTCTCTAGACAGAAGCTAAAGAAAGAAAGAAAAAAGGAGGATCTGAACTCCCACAGTCTAGGGTCTCACTCTGTTTTCCAGCCACTCATTAGCCAGCCCAAGACACGGAGCGGGCCTTGTGGGATACGTGGAGTAATGTTGCCTATATCACCAGGCAAGCAGAAAGACCTACAAAGCCAGGCTTTTCCTCTGGAGGGCAACAATGTTAAATGGCAATCAGGACCCCAGTGTTCCCATTCTGAGGAGGTATAGCTGCACACGTGAGTGCATAGAGAGCAGAGGTCAACTCTGGGTGTTGTGCTTTGGGCACTTCACCTTGTTTCTAGAGACAGGGTCTCTCACTGGCCTGGAATTTGCTAGGTAGTCTACATTAGCTGGCCAGTGGGCTCCCAGGGATCCATTAGCCTCTGCCTCCCCAGTGCTGGGGTTACAAGTGCATATGCCACGCTTAGCTTTTCACATGGGTATGGGGAATCCAACTCAGGTCCTCAGGCTTGTGTGGCAAGCTCTTGACCAGCTGAGCCATTTCCCCAGACCCTACTGTTCCTTGCTTTACCCAGTCCCTTTCTTTCCTCACT
This sequence comes from Peromyscus eremicus, assembly GCF_949786415.1. Taxonomy (NCBI): domain Eukaryota; kingdom Metazoa; phylum Chordata; class Mammalia; order Rodentia; family Cricetidae; genus Peromyscus; species Peromyscus eremicus. The sequence continues at coordinate 93,846,018 of NC_081418.1, forward strand.
CCTGTTCCTGCCGAGCTTGCTCCTCACCACTGCTCCCATTCCTTTTTCCCGTCCTGTGTGCTCTGTCTGGGGACTTCTCCAAACCACACTTCCTTTCTTCTCCTCCAAACAGGCTGCACAGCTGCTGCTTATACCCATAAAACCGAGCCTTGTCCTGTCTAAAATCCTGCGGCCACAAATGTATCGTGGATGCCTTTATCACCCAGCTGTTGATATCAGTGCCATTTCAGTCTACGAGATGCAGCTTTACAGTTGACTTCATGTTTCAAGTTGACCAACGAAGGACATGTCCATTCAAATAAAAAATCAAGAGGACTTGTAGTTGGGAGGGGTGTGGGATGGGAGGCACTGGGGTGACAGTTGGAGGAAGGTTGTGACGGACGGACATGATCAACAGACATTATATAAATGTACGAAACACAAGGAATAAAAAATAAGATTTCAAGAGAAATAAAAGGAACGTATTTCTCCTGAAGTTGGGTATTCTCTCCCACTCTTCCCACAAGCCTTCTGTGTGTAACATTACCTCCTCCTTCAAAAGGAAGCATCAAAATAGAAGCTATGACAAAACGGTTCTACTTCTTGATGGCCAGCCAGCCAAAGTGCTCCTGCTAACATTGTCTCATAATTCTCGTTCTCGCTCTAGCTGAAAAATCACCACCACTTGCCCCCTTATTCTGTCAACTGTACTTGAACTTCTTGCTTTTGTTTGTTTTCTGTTTTATTTATGTGGGGCCCTGGGGATAAAACCCTGGGGTCTTCTTATGCCAGGCAAGCATCCCACCACAGAGATACATTCACAGCTTTGGTTTTCTTTCTTTTTTTTTTTTTCATTGAATGTTTCATTTATTTTACATACTGACCACAGTTTCCCCTCCCTCCTCTCCTCCTGTTCCCTCCTCCAACGTCCCATCTACCCGCCCCCCATCCATTCCTCCTCAGTCTCTGTTCAGAAAGGGGAAGGCCTCCCATAAGAGTCAACAAAGCAGGACCAAGCTCCTCCCCCTGCATCAAGGCTGAATGAGGCATCCCTGCATGGGGAATAGCTTCCCAAAAGCCAGGTCAAGCACTAGGGATTGATCCTGATCCCACTGCTAGTAGCCCCACAAAGAGACCAAGCCACACAACTGTCACATACATGCAGAGGGCCTAGGTTGGTGCCATGAAGGCTCCTTAGCTGTTGGTCCAGAGTCCATGAGCTCCCATGAGCTCAGGCCAGCTCTCTCTTGGGTTCCCCAGTCATGACCTTGATGCCTTCCCATCATACCCCTCACCTGGCCTCAGACAATCCCTTCTCTCTCTCTTCAGTAGGACTCCAGAAGCTCAGCTCCATGCTTGGCTGTAGATCTTTGCATCTGCTTCTATCAGTTACTGGATGAAGGCTCTCTGATGACAGTTAGGGTGTCACCAATCTGATCACAGGGGAAGGCCAGTTCAGGTACCCTTTCCACTATTGCTAGGTGTCTTAGCTGGGGTCATCCTTGTGGATTCCTGGGAGTTTCCCTGGCACCAGGTTTCTCCCTAACCCAAAATGTCCCCCCTCATCAAGATATCTCTTTCATTACTCTCCTCCTTCATCCTACCCCAACCTGCCCAACCTAATCCCTCCTGCCCCTAATTTACTCAGGAGATCTCATCTATTTCTCCTTCCCATGGTGATCCATGTGTCCCTCTTAGGTTCCTCCTTGTTACCTATCTTCTCTTGAGCTGTAGATTATAGCCTGGTTATTTTTTACTTTACAGCTAATATCCACTTATGAGTGAGTACATACCATGTTTGTCTTTCTGGGTCTGGATTACCTCACTCAGGATGATTTTTTTTTTCTAGTTTCATCCATTTCCTGGCCCTTGGTTTTCTTGAATCCTGATCTCAACTATGGCTGTGAGATTCTGACCTGGAACTTTGTATGTGGCCCAAGTTGGCCTTGAATTCACAGTCCTCCTGCCTCTGCTTCCTGATAGAATTTACAGACATGAGACACTCTGCTAAACATTTTATATATAAAATAATGATACTAAGATTACATGGGCTCAGTCTATATTAAATTATTACTTAATACAGTTGTAATCTTTATGTTTGAGACATCCACTATATTTGGTTATGTTTTGTTGCTGTGATAAACACCATGACCAAGAGTAACTTGGGGAGGAAAGGGTTTGTTTCAATTTACGGTTTATAGTTTATCACACAGGAAAGTCATGGCAGGAACCTGGAAGCAGGAACTGACGTAGAGGCCATGGAAGAGTGCTGTTCACAGGCTTGCTCCCCATGGCTTGCTCAGCCAGCTTTCTTATAGCACTCAGGATCACCTGCCCAACGATGGCACCTCACACAATGGGCTGGGCCCTTCCACATTAATTATAAATTAAGAAAATGCCCCCAACAGACATAACTCAGTCTTATGGAGACATTTTCTGAATTGAGGTTCCCTCTTACCAAATGATTCTAGCTTATGTCAAGTGACATAAAACAAGACAACACATGGCAACAGTCCATAACAGTGAGGAAGGTATGGCAACAGATGGCAGGGACAGGAAGCTGGGAGATCACAACTTTTATCAACACTCAGGAAGCAGAGAGGACAGGAAGTAGGACAAGTCTATAAAGCCTCAAAGCCTGTCTCCAGCCATGTACTTCCCCCAGCAAGACTCCACCTCCCTCAGATTTCTTGACCTTCCAGAACAGTGCCACCAACTGAAGATCAAGTATTCAAATACCTGATCCTATAGGGGAGGGGACTTTCTCATTCAAAGCACTATATCTACATCCTAAAACATTTGCACAATTATTTTTAGTATATTTACAAATTGCTGCAAACCATTTCCACAATTACATTTATCTCCTCCTCCCTCAAAAATCCATGTGTCCATTAACTCAGTCCTCTCCCCTTTCCTTACAAACCTTGGAAACCACTAGGCATCTTTCTGACTTTTTAGATCTGCCTGCTCTGGGCATTCATATATGTAGAGCATGTACTCCATAATGTTCTGAAAGGCTTTTTTCACTTAACATGATGTTCTGAGGTTTACCTCATAAGATTTTCATAGCAGGGTCTGGAGCAGTTAGCTAAGCCATGAACACTAGCTTTACAGTTATAATTTTTTGACATTTCTTCCCCAAGAACTTAATCCCTTTCCATGCTTCTGGGAATTCTATAAATTATACTTTGTGGAGTATTTCAGCTCTCCTTTCAGTATACTATCATAGATACCTACCACAGCCTATCTGTTCTAGTCTCATTCTGCTGCTGTGATAAAACACTCTGGCCAAAGGCAACTTTAGGAGGAAAGGATTTCCGTGACTTGCACTTCTATTCCCAGGCCATCATTGAGGGCATTCAGGGCAGGAACTCAAGCAGGAGCTTGAATTCAGAAACCATGGAGAATGCCACTTGCTGGTTCGCTAATGGATCATGCACAGCTAAGCTTCCTCATACATCTCAGGCTGACCTGACCAGGAACGGTATTGCTCAGAGCAAGCTGGACCCTCCTACATCAATTATTCATCAAGATAATCTCTCAGAGACATACCCACAGACCAACTCAACAGAGACTCCCTTTTTTGGACAGCTCTAGGTGGTGTTAAATTGACAGTTAATACATGCTAGGACAGTATCCATTTTCTTCCCACCCCTCTCTCTGGAGCAAATTAATTTAAAAACTAGTCTAATGTTTCCTATTACCTCATAATGACTAGTATAGAGTTAAATTAAGAGCAGCTTTGAACTTCTAACAATACACTGAGTCCCAGAGATGTCCCCTCAAACTCCTATGGTGGTATTTTATTTGTACTGAAATGTGATTTTAATTGTATGTTAATAAATAAAGTTGCCTGGGGGTCAGAGCTATTAGAGTCATAGCAAAAGCATGGTGGTGGTGGCGCATGCCTTTAATCCCAGCACTTGGTAGACAGAGCTAGGTAGATCTCTGTGTGTTCAAGGATACAGCCAGCATTGCAGACACACGCCTTTAATCTCAATACCAACCATAGAAGACCTGAAAGTCTCTACAGAGGCAGTCATGTGTTTGGGTTTACAACCAATGAGAAGGCAGAACAGCTAGACTATATAAAGACATACACACAGGAAGTAGGTCCTTTTCGGAGAGCTCTCTTGGCTGAAGAGGATCGCTGAAGCAGGAAGGGTGAGGCTCTTAGCTCTGACCTCTTGGCTTTCTTCTCTGAATTGGCTCTGTGTTTCTTATTTATTAAGATGGTTGGTTACATCTACAAACTCCCATGTGTTATTAAATCATATGAAATCAGCAAAATGAAAACATTAACTTGCACATCCCTCCATCACACAGACTACCAGGAGCACACCACAGTTGAGCAGCTTGTGATGAGGGAGAGCACATGCCACTGGAAACCATGGGATGTCTCTGCAGATAGACGTCAGCAAAGACTGACATTGGCCTGTCTTGGGTGACTGATAGAGGGCAGCAGGGCTTTAAGTAGAAGCAGTTCTAACGTGGGTTATCTTAGTAAGTCTCATTCTGGAGACTAGCAAAAATGAAGCTAACACTACAGCTGAAAGAGGGAAGCCATCGCTCCTGTTAGCCAAGATAAGGGAATACTAAGTCATACTGTGCTTTGGGCAGTTTTGATGGACATGAGTATAGTATGGGCTTGGTTTCAGTTATGATCCATCATAGCCACAGAATGGCTTTGTATGATGCTGGTGATTGGTGGAATCATTAACATTTGTCAGAAAACATTAGCCCAGCTGACAAATGAGCCTTGAGCAGTATGTTGACTCTATGTAACGTTAGGCCACTTTTGGGCGCCAGGACCACTTTTCTTTTTCCCAAATCTCCTATGCCAAATGAAGGTGAGAAGCCAGAAAGATGACTCAGCAGGTAAAGGCACTTGTTACCAAGCCTGATGACCTACCTGAGTTCTATCCCTGGAACACACATGATGGAAGGAGAGAAATGACTCCTGCAAGTTGTCTATGATCTTCATAGGCATGCCAAGGCACATGCACATTCATATAAACAAATATAAATAAATAAATACTAAAAAAAAAATAATCACTGGGCTGGAGGGACGGTTCAGTGGTTGAGAACACTTGCTGCTCTTGTAGAGGACCAGAGTTGGATTCCCAACACCTACCTTGGACAGCTCACAGCTGCCTGTAACTCCAACTCCAAACTATATAATACCGTTATTGACTCCAAAGCCAACTGCACTCAGATGCGCATGTAAACTGGGTGTGGTGATACACATCTTTAATCCTTGCACTTAGGAGGCAGAGGCAGGTGGATCCTTGAGTTTGAGGCTAGCCTGACCTACAGAATAAGTTCCAGGACAGCCAGGACTACACTGAGAACCCTGTCTTAAAAAAACAAAAGAAAGGAAGGGAAGGAGGGAAGGAGGGAGGGAGGGAGGGAGGGAGGGAGGGAGGGAGGGAGGGAAGGAGAGAGGGAAGAAAGGAAGGAAATATAAACTTTTTTAAAAAAAATAAAGGAAGACAGATTTTCAACATTTTGAGACTGCTGAACAGGGTGAGAAGGGTATGCAGAAGACAGTCTACAGCTGGATTCAGGCTCGTACCTTCTCCTCTATCCTGGAATGAGCTGCTGGATTATCTGACATGGATAGTGGCTATGCAGTAACACTCAAGATTTGTGGACATGGGCTGAAAGGATGGCTCAGCAGTTAAGTGCACATCTGCTCTTCAAAAGTTCCCTTCCCAACTCCAGGGGACCTGGCCAGTGCCTTCTTTTGGCCTCTAAAGAGCACCTACATACAACTGACTGTCTTCCATATCCAGAGAGCCTAGTCCAGTCTCAGGGGGCTCCACAGCCACCAGTCCACAGTTCATGGGCTTCCACCAGTAGGGCTGGTCATCTCTTCACATCGTCCCATCAGGGGGATCTGGATCTGTCCCTGGTCTATGGGCTTCTGGGAATCCGGTGCCTGTGGTGTGACACCTTGCACAGCCTTTGTGCAGTGGGAAGGAGCTTGGACCTGCCTAGGCTCAGTGTGCTGGGCTCTGCTGACTCCCCATGGGAGACCTCGATTTGGGGGATGTGGGGATATGGAGTGGCTTGGAAAAGAGGGCTGGGGGGTGGGAGGAGGGAGGAGGGAGGAGGGGGGATCTGTGGATGTGAGTAGATGTGGAGTGAGTAGAAAATTTCTTAATAAAGAAAAAAATCGAAAATAAATAAATAAATAAAGTAAAAAAAAAAGAGCACCTACATAACCCCACCCAGACACACACCCAGAGAGAGAGAGAGAGAGAGAGAGAGAGAGAGAGAGAGAGAGAGAGAGAGAGAAGAGAAAGAGAGAGATGGACAGACAGACAGAGAGACAGAGAGACAGAGAGGCAGAGAGAGAGAAACATACACACAATTAAAAAATCTTAAAAAAAAATAACTGTGGACAGGGTTTACTAGCCAACTGAAAACAAAAAACAAGAGCACAAAAATACTATTCCCTCACTCTTATAATAAGTCTCAAGACAAGAGTGTAAAGTATAAAACCCAGATAATGAAAACATGTCCCCAGATCCACCTGGGCCTATTTTAGGCAGTTGGGTAGATTTTAATTGTAACTCAGACATAGACTCCTCCAGTTGCCCTACGGCATATACACACATCAAGAAGTGCCCGCTGTAGCATACGTTTCTTCCCTGGCTTGTTAAGAATATCTCAGAAACTGTGTGACTATCCGTGAGAGCTACAGCAAATGAACTGAAACTGGTTTATCAGGCATATAGAGAATAATTTGTTATAATTGGTCTTTCGAGGTTTAAAAATAAGCCTTTGACAACATTTTCCTGTCCATACGTCTGTCTCTGTGCATGCATATGCATGCATTTGCTTGCTTGCTTCTTTCATATGGGAGCTATAGCCCACGTAGTATGCATAAAGAGGGAATTAATTTCCCCAACAGGGAATTTTTAGCTTCTAGGCATTCATTTCAAGGACCTATGATATGCTGATACTTTTTTAAGATTTACTTTAATTATGTGTTTATGTGTATTTCTGTGCATGGGTTCTGGTACTCACAGAAGCCAGAAGAGGGAACCAGAGGCCCTGAAGCTGGAGTTACAGGAGTTTTTGAGCCACTTGAAGTGGGTGCTGTGAACTGATTCCAATCCTCTGGAAGAGCATTATGTGTTCTCAACTATCCCAGTCCCTATGCCTGAAACATTTAAATATACAAAAATCTCTAATAATTACCCTGAATATAAATGTTAAATGAGGATGAGGTAGAAAATACAAGTTTGGCCAGGCGGTGGTGGCGCATGCCTTTAATCCCAGTACTCGGGAGGCAGAGCCAGGTGGATCTTTGTGAGTTCGAGGCCAGCCTGGGCTACCAAGTGAGTTCCAGGAAAGGCACAAAGCTACATAGAGAGACCCTGTCTCCAAAAAACTAAAAAAGAAAATACAAGTTTGATGTTCAAAAAAAATTACTCCAGTAGGTACAGGTTGCACTGAAAGTGTAAATACACCTTTTATAGAGTTAATTCTGAGATAGTGTCATGTATCCCAGGCTGGCCTCAAATTCAGTATGAAACCAGGAATCTTCTTGAACTCCTGATCTTACTTCCAAGTCCTGGGTTTTCAGGCATATGCCACCATGTCTTCCCAAAAGAGTAAGTACTCTTTAGTGTAGCCAGGGAGGCAGGTTCCTTAGAGGGGCCTAACTAGTTCTTATAAAGCTAGTTGGTGTGACTACGTCTCTATTGTAGATTATTGAGAATTAAACTCTTACTCCTAACAGACAAGCTCAACTGATGCTGTTGTAATGACTTAAAGAAAAGCCAAAGGAAGGTCAAGTCTCATTTTTTTTCTAAATAAATGGCAAAAGGTAATTTTAAGAAGGTCTTATATATGACTATCTACTTCAGGCAGTGTTGGATGGGAGTTATTCCATTTTCTTGCTTTTTGTTGGCATTTGGTAATCATACATAACAGGTTTCATTGTAATTTTTATACATGTATAAAAGTGTATTTACCCTCCAAAATAACCCTTTCTTGTCCCCCAATTTCCACTGACTCTTTCCCCTCCACTGTCTTGTGCATATCCCACTAAACCCAAGCAGAGCTTCTGAGAGGAGCTTAAGCACGTTCCCAGGAGCAGTATCCCTGAAGAAAACGTTGCTTCCTCCCTTGTACCCACCAACTGTATTTGTATCTTCAGGAAGGAATGGGGGCCTGTAATCCCCTCCCCCAAAGACAGAATGTTGAGTGCCTAATCTTGTGCAGATCATGTGCTGATAATCACAGCGGCTAAGAGTGTGAGAGCCCAGCTGCCATGCTATGCTGGAATATGGTGTTCTGTTCCACTCCACTCTGTGTTTTACACCCCTGAGCCATGGAGTAGGTGGTACAGATGTCCCCTTTAGAATTCAGTTTTAACATTCAGTTATTCATTTTTTAATAGAAAAAAAATGTAATATGAGAAGATTAAAGACAAAAACTAAAACATCAGAATTGGACAAAACAAACACAAGGAGAAGAGCCCAAGAGAGAACACACAAAGCAGAGACTCCCTTGCTCGCATACTTAGGAATCCCATAAAAACACTACACTGGGAGCCATAATAATATAAAGGACCTGATGCAGACCCATGCAGGCCCTGTGCATGCACCTCAGTCTCTGTGAGTTTGTATGTGCATTGATCCTGTATATTTAGAGGGCCTGTTTTTCTTGGTTTTCCACCCCCTCTGGCTCTTACACTCTTTCTACCACCTCTTCTACAGGGTTCCCTGATCCCTGAGGGGAGGGATTTGATGGAGATATCAAGTTTAGAGCTAAGCATTCCAAGGACTCTCATTCTGTGTGATGTCTGGCTGTAGGTCTCTGTATTTGTTCCCATCTACTACAGCAGGAAAATTCTCTGATGGCTGAGTGAGGCACTGTTCTATGAATATAGTAGAACATCATTAGGAGTCATTTATTGCTATATTTTTTTTAGAACAGTAGTATTTGGTTTTTCTCTAGCACCTGGGCTATCTAGTCTCAAGTTCTTGATCCTCAAAGCAATGTTGGGCATAGGTTCCATCTCATGGAGTGGGCCTTGGGTCAAGTTAGATAGTGGTTGTTACGCCCACAAGCTTTGTGCCACCACTGCCCTAGTACATCTTGCAGGCAGGAAACCATTGTAGACCAAAGGTTTTGTGACTAGGTTGATTATGTTTCTCTTTGGGTAGCATGCAGAGAGCCTTTCTGTACCAAAGATGCTAGAATGTAGGAGTGAAGACAGCAGTTAGACTTCTGCTGTGGATATCACTCTGTATGCTGTGAATGTGTTGCTCTGATTGGTTAATAAATAAAGTGCTGATTGGCCAGTAGCCAGGCAGAAAGTATAGGTGGGACAAAGAGAGAGGAGAATGCTGGGAACAGAAAGGCTGAATCAGGAGTCATCAGCCAGACACAGGAAGTAAGATGTAAAAGTGGTAAGCCACAAGCCACATGGCAACTTATAGATTAATAGAAATGGGTTAATTTAAGATATAAAAACTACATAGCAAGAAGCCTGCCACAGCCATGCAGTTTATAAGTAATATAAGTCTCTGTGTGTTTACTTGGGTCTGAGTGGCTGCAGGAGCCAAATGGACACAGGAGAACTTCAGCTACAGACTTCTCCATGTTCAATGAGTTGACAGGTGTTGTCTTCCCCAATGGAGCTTTGCCATCAGTTTGTGGAGAGCAACCTTTAGTCTTGGCAGCAGCCTGGGTTGTTTGCGGGAATCCATGGAACCCTTTGGTCAACAGCTCAATTAGATGTAACCCAATCCTGGTACTGGGATCTTCACTTGATGACAAGAGATGGCCAGTTTAGGCTCTGTCTTCCGTTATTTAGAAATTTCATTTAGATCACCTTCACTTGCACGTATATTTTAGGAAGCTTCTCCTATATTAGGTTTCCATATGATCCCTCAAATGGTCATTTATTTTACCTGTCTCTTACTATATCCCCTCCCTTGTGCCCCCTCCCCTCCCCCTCTCTCTTGATCCTCCTTTATAGATTTCTATTATAGATTTCTATTAATCTATAAGTTGCCATGTGGCTTGTGGCTTACCACTTTTACATCTTACTTCCTGTGTCTGGCTGATGACTCCTGATTCAGCCTTTCTGTTCCCAGCATTCTCCTCTCTCTTTGTCCCACCTATACTTTCTGCCTGGCTACTGGCCAATCAGCACTTTATTTATTAACCAATCAGAGCAACACATTCACAGCATACAGAGTGATATCCACAGCAGAAGTCTAACTGCTGTCTTCTCTCCTACATTCTAGCATCTTTGGTACAGAAAGGCTCTCTGCATGCTACCCAAAGCACCCCCTTACGCTCATAACAATATATCCTCTTTCCTTCTCCTAGGGATATCTATCTGTCTCCCTTAGTCTTTAATCTATACCTAAGCTCTGTGGTTCCGCAGATTGTAGCTTAGTTAGCATTGACTTAACAGCTAATATTCACATATAAGGAAGTACACATTTGTCTTTCTGGGTCTGGGATACCTCACACAGAATGATGTTGGCTAGTTCCATTGATTTAACTCCAAATTTCATGATTTCATTTTTTAAACAGTTGAGTAATACTCCATTATGTAAATGTATCACACTGTCTTTTTGCATTCCTCTATTGGAGGACATATAGGCTGTTTCCAATTTCTGGCTATTATGGGTAGAGCAGCAATGAAAATGGTTGAGCAAGTGTCTTTGCAGTAGAATGAAGAGTCTTCTGGGCATACGCTCAAGAGAGGTATAGCTGATCTTGAGGTAGATCAATTCTGATCTTCCTGAGGAACTGCCACATTGATTTTTATAGTGGTTGTACAAGTTTTCACACCCACTAGCAATGGATGAGTGTTCTCCTTAATCCACATCCTCACCAGCATAAGGTGTCAATTGTTGTACTGACCTTAGCCATTCTGACAGGTGTAAGATGAAATATCAAAGTAGTTTTGATTTTAATTTCCCTAATGACTTAAAGATGTTGAATATCTCTTTAAGTCAGTAGTTCTCAACCTGTTAGTCATGATCCCTTTGGTGTCAAATGACCCTTTCACAGGGGTCACCTAAGATCATCTGTATATCAGATATTTACATTACAATTCACAACAGTAGCAAATTACATTTACAAAGTAGCAACGAAAATAATTTTATAATTGGGGGTCACAACATCAAGAACTGTATTAATAATTGCAGCATTAGAATGAGAACCACTGCTTTAAGTGTTTTTCCAGCCATTTGAGTTTCCCATTTTGAGAACTCTGTTTAGTTCTGTACCCCATTTTTAATTGGGTTATTTGTTTTCTTGATATCTAGCTTTTTTTTAGTTCTTTGTACATTTTGGATATTAGTCCTCCTTTGGATGTGTAGTTGGAAAAATTATTTCCTATTCTTTAAGTTGCCAGTTGTCTGACTACTAGTGTCCTTTGTAATGAAGAATCTTTTAAGTTTCGTGAGGCCACTTTTATTGTTGACCTTAGTGCCTGTGCTAACAGTATTCTGTTCAGAGAGCTTTTTCTTGTGCCACTGAGTTCAAGGGTGTCCCTCACTTTCTCGTCTATCAGGTTCAGTGTATCTATCTTTATAATGAGGTCTTTGATCCACTTTGGAGTTGAGTTTTGGGAAGGATGATAAGCATGGATCTATTTGGATTCATCTACATGCGGACATCCAGTTTGATCAGCACCATTTGTTGAAGATGCTGTCTTTTTCCAGTGCTTCTTTATAAAAAAAAAAAAAATCAGGTGTTCATAACCATGTGGATTTATGTCTGGACCTTCAATTTGATTCTACTAATCAGCTTGTCTATTTTTAGGATGATACCATGCAGTTTTTATTACTATAGCTCTGTAATATAACTTGAAATCAGGTATGTGATACCTCCAGCAGTTCTTTTACTTTCAGAATTGTTTAAGACTGTATGTGTGTACATGTGTGTGTGTGTGTGTGTGTGTGTGCGTGCGTGCGTGTGTGTGTGTGTGTGTATCTCCCTATAAAGCTGAAAACTGTTCTTTCAATATCTATGAAGAATTGGGTTGGAATTTTGATGAGGATTGCATTGAATCTGTAGATTGCTTTGGGGTAGGATCATCATATTTATTATATTAATCCTACCAATTCATGAGCATGGGGGATCTTTCTATGTTCTGACATTTTCTTTAACTTTTTTCTTCACTGTCTTAAAAGGTTTTAGTCATACAAGTCTTTCACTTGATTGGTTAGAGTTACCCCAAGATATATTATTTGGGGTTATTGTGAAAAGTATTGTTTCCCTGTTTTCTTTCTCAGTCCATTTGCCATTTGTATATAGGAGGGCTACTGATTCTTGTGAGTTAACTATGTAGTCAACCACTTTGCTGAAAGTGTTTTATCAGCTATAGAAATTTCCCAGTAGAATGTTCAGGGTCATTTATGTAAAGTATCATATCATCTGCAAATAGAAACTGTGACTTCTTCCTTTGATGACTTGAACCCCTTGGTCTCCTTCAATTGTCTTATTACTCTAACCAAGACTTCAAGGGCTATATTGAGTATATATGGAGGGTGAACAAACTTGTCTTGTTCCTGACTTTAGTAAAATTGCTTTGAGTTTCTCTCCATTTAATTTGATGTTGGCCTTTGGCTTGCTGTCAACTGCCTTCATTATGTTGAGGTAATCTTTACCACTAATATTTCCAGAGCTTTCATCACGAAGAGGTATTCAATTTTGTCAAATGCCTTTTCTGCATCTAGTGAGATGATCATGTGGGTTTTTCATCTTTTAGTTTATTTATAAGGTGGTAAATAATACAACTTTCTATGAAACAATTGTGTCATGAAAGTTGAGCTTGGATCTCAGCAATCACTTACTTAGAGAAAAGACAGGAGATAAAGAAATGTGATTAAAATGACATTTGACCTAGGCATAGTGGCACATGTTTTAATCCCAGCACTCAGGAGGCAGAGGCAGGCAGATTTTGAGTTTGAGGTCAGACTGATCTTCATAACAAGTTCCAAGAAATCTAGGGCAATAGAGAGATCCTGTCTCACAAAAACAAAAAATGACACGATCAGAATACAATCAGCAAAAGCCACTGTAGAACATCTTCAGATAGTTTGAACTGATAAATTTCAAGGTTGCAAGCTGAGAACACTAGTAAAGGGAAAGGAAAGAATTCATTGAAGATTCAAAGACACACAAGGATTGTGAATGCAGCTCAGTTGGCAGAATGCTCACTTAGGATGCACAAAGATGTAAAATCAGGTGAGGTGTGGTGCCATGTGACTGTAATCCCAGCACAGTAGAGGTGCAAGGGAGTGGATTAGAAGTTTAAGGACAGCCTAAGCTGTATGAGACCCTGTCTGAGCCTAAGCTATATGAGACCCTGTCTCAAAACAAAAAATGGGAAGAGTCAAATGGTTCAAATAGAAAAATGGGCAAGTGACCAGAACAGGCAATTCACAAAAGAATAATTATGGATAGTGCATATACATACATGTAATATGTAAGAATATGTATGTATCCATTCTAGAGAGACATGTGTATAATAAATATAAAATCACTCTCATTTGTAACAAGAAAAAATCAGTTTTAAAATACAAGGAAGCAGGCTAGCAAGATGGCTCAGAGGCAAAAGTCCTGCCACCAAGCCTAAAGATTCAAGTTCGGTTCCCAGAACTCACACAGGAGAGGAAAGAACCAGCTCCCTGAAGTTTTCCTGTACCTCTCACACACTGTGGTGTATGCACCCCCACAAAGCACACAGACATGTATCCAGATGGCTAAAACTAAGAGAACTGGAAATACTAAGTGTTGGTGAGGACAGGGAACCATGGAAACAGTACACTGCTGATGGGTGGGACTGTGGGTAAGCTACCACTTTGGATGCTGTTCTTCCCACCAAGACTGCACACCCTGTGATCTAACATTTTTACATCTAGGTTTATGTCCAACAGAATTGTGTGCAGTAACTCCAAGAGACAGATACTGATATTTTTTTTCCAGAGCTGAGGTCCGAACCCAGGGCCTTGCGCTTGCTAGGCAAGCGCCCTACCACTGAGCTAAATCCCCAACCCCCAGATACTGGTCTATTATAACAACATTTATAATATAGAATAAATCTGAAAATGACAATATCAGCACTCTGGGATAGATAAACTTTGGCATAGTCACACAATGAAATACCACACACTGCAAAAATGGGTGACAGTTACACAGAACTGTGTGGAATCAACACAAACATATTAAGCAAAAACATGTCAGGCAAAAATAGAAATTGATCCACTTACATAAATTTCAAAAACAGACAAAAGTATACTATAGTGTTGAAAATGCACACTTAGGTAATAAAAACATACTTGAAAAAAAATAAGGGGGTGAATACTGTAAAATGCAGAATGTTTGATGTGGGGGCAGGGAGTCTGAAACAGGTCCAGGCTGGGTGCTAACAGTTCTGTTTCTTGGCCTGGACAGTTGTCACAGATGGATTTACTTTGTGGCAAGTGCTTGACTGTGCTAAATAATCTGGGATCAAATACACTCTCATGTCCCTGTGTAACCACTGTTGGCAGGAAGCACACTTTGCTGTTTGAGTGTGCTCGGTCATGCTGGGACTCAACAAAGGTATTCATTCCCTTGAGTGCCTCATTCTGGAAGGAAACCTGCAGCATACAAGCAGGGAGAAATGAGGAGTCGTCAATCAAAGGCTATTGTGTCTCCGTTGTGTAAGACAAGGAAAGTTCAGAACTCTCCAGCATAACTTTCATCAGCCTGCAGTCCCAAGAGGCCATACACAGCTGAGTTTAGCTATGAATGTGGCCCAACCCAAAATCACAAAAGTACAAAAACCACCATAATGGGGGAGGGGCTCTTTCTAAGGGGGTACTTGATTGCATTCTCAAACATGAACTTCATAGATACAACATGATATATCTACCAGGCCCCATATAGAGCCACATGGCAGAAGGAGAGAACTGACTCCCATACACTGTTCTGACCCCTCCACATGCGCACACACACACACACACACACACACACACACACACACACTTTTTAAAAGAAAGGTTAAAAGGGGGTGGGATATAACCATTGCTCCTGAGAGAGAAAGGAAGTAATGTCCAAGATGCTCTGAACCAATCTTCCTGTAAGGAGCATGATTCTCACTAGAGGGAGCTCAGCACCCACGGTCCCAAGGCTAGACAAGCTGAACAGAATGCCATTTCTCCAAAAGAGGAGATGGCAGGTGGGTTCTCACGGCAAACCCCACTCCACCCCACCCCTGTTGTTAGCCTCTGTGATTCTGACTCATATGAGGATGGATTAACACAAGGCCCAAAATGATCACCTGCCAAGGCTCCTCTCTGAATGATGCCTTCTTCACCCTTCCCCTAGAAGGGATTCCAGTCTCCTCACATCATTTTTCTTGGAGTAACTTAAGAGTTGTCTTGTGTATCTGCTTCTCTTCAAGAACATATTTGATCTTTGCCCCTAGAGCTGTGACTTGCACAGGAACCTGGTTTCAATTACTTTCAATGATCTAAGAAGTAATAGTTAAATAGTGGCCTTGTTATAGTACCGGAGAACCCTACCACTCAATTTGTGACTAAGTTATGCCATTGGCTTCCTAATGTTTCTTTTGATAATATGAACCCCTGGCTGTGTTGACAGAAGGAGCAGTATTAAAATAGGGAACAGTATTAAAAATGTCATCAAAACTTCCATCGTCGTCACTGTGTGTTACAAATAGCATGTCTTCAGCTCAGGAACTTTTTTAAGAAAGCATTCCCATGAGGATTTCCAATCCTAAATCTTCCTATGCACTGGGTGTGTGAGTGAGCCATTGTCAAGGGTTTCTGCTAGGTCCCAGCAAGGTTCTGGTACTAGCTATAGAAAAGACACACATCCTTCCTCAAGGAGTTTACAGGGAGATTGGCACTCAACATATCTATGCCGACTTCACTTGGTTTAAAAATTGACTGATCAGGAAATCGACTCTGCAGCCCATTTGTCTAGTCAGGGGTGGTGCTAAGACTCTCTGTCTAGACCTCTCTACATAACTATGTTTGCTTATTACTAACATCTGGCTTGCAGGAACCTTGTACCCAGTGAGTGCCACACTGGGGGAGCACATGCTGTGACAAGGTCAGCAGATATGACGTCAGTCAGATAATATTACATTGTTCTCTGGGGAGAGGTTGAAAATAATTTCAGAGGTCTCCATTTTTTCCCAGTTTATGAAGACAAACAGCTTTGTTCGCTGCCACAAGTTTCTGAAATGGATGGACAATCTACCAGAGACAATCAGGAGCGTCTCGAACTACCTGCCCTGCCTAGGTAACTCTAGTCAAATTGTTTGTTTTATCATGATTCTAATGGACTGAATTTAAAAACAATTACCTCAAGGTCCATTGCAATCCAAAATATATACATAATTTTAAAATTACAAGATGCTGAGATAAATAGTTAAAATAAAAATAACATTTATTGAGGGCAATAGTCAAGTGCTTGCCTACTATGTATGAGGCCCAGAATATAAGGTATACTATGCCCTTGAATGGAAAAACTAAGTATGGCACAATTTAGTTCTCAGCACAACTTCAAACCTTTTTTTTAGTACTGGTCACTGAACCTAGGGCTTCACAAGGGCTAGCACACACTCTTAGCAGTGAGCTACACCTCCAGTACTAATTATATAGCCTTACTGATCTTTTGGTTGGTCAATCTGCTAGACTCAGTAATCTTTTCCTTCTCCATTTCCAATTGTCTTTCTCAAACAATTAATTGGAAATCTAAGGATTACGTAATAAAATATCTCTTATAATTCCAAAAAGCTCAGAATATGTTACTTATCCAGTAACAGGGTCTGGTTGCTTCTAAACAGCCATTAAAAATCATAGTGTTGGCTGAAGACATGGCCCAGAAGTAGAGCACTAACCCCACAGCCTTTCTGGACAAAAACAATGAAATGATGGTCAGTGCTGACATCAGTAAAATTTAACAAAAACACCTGAATACAAAGCCATCAAAATGCTGGACTGGGGGATTTTATAAATAGCTTTATTTACTCTCTGACAATTTCATATATGTGCACACTGCATCTTGTGTGTATCCACCCCAAGCTTTCTTCTCCTACCCACCCTACTTGCAGCATCTCTCCCTGCCTCTTTCATAGTCTCTCTGTTTTGTTTTGCTTTGTTTTGTTGTAACCCACCTCATCCAATCGGTGCTGCCTGCTGGGCTGTTGACTGACCCTGTTGACTTGATCTTGTGCACATGTGACCACAGCTGCAGTGAGGCCCTGGGTGCAGCAGCCAGGTCACATCCAGAAGAGAGCTTGTCACAGCATCTCTCCTGTTCTCTGAGTCTTCCGAGACGCTCCCCGAGCCGCATGGGGATGAGACACAACAGCCACATGTTCTCAGCCTTTTGGCAAGTTATTATCTAATGTTGTTTATTAATGGGGGATTCTGAGGCAGGGTCTACTAGGTACCCTAAACTGGCCTGCAGCTCAGCATCTTCTTGCCTCTCCCTCCCAAGTGGGAGAATTGCAAGCATGGACCATTATACCTAGCCTAACTGCAGGACTTTTTAAGAAGCTGAATAGTAAGTCGGTGGTGGTGGCACACGCCTTTAATCTCAGCACTCGGGAGGCAGAGCCAGGCGGATCTCTGTGGGTTCGAGGCCAGCCTGGTCTACAAAGCAAGATCCAGAACAGGCACCAAAGCTACACAGAGAAACCCTGTCTCGAAGCTGCACAGGAAAAAAATCCTGAAAAGAAAACATAACAAAATAATTGTAAGTTCTGTTTGTAAATAAGGTCATGACACATATCCTATTTTTAGTAAAGGACATGTCTAATTTTAAAATAAGAGTACAAGTCACATGTGTTCCAATCCCAGAAATCCAGAGACAGGGGCAAGAGTTTTAGGCTAGTCTGGGCTACAACACAGACCCCCATCTAAACAAGAACAAAATGAATAGAGAACAATGTAATCAGTCCTGTCCTTCTAAGATGCACAGGGAATGTAGAGAGTGTCTAACACAGTCACATGGTACCGTGAGGTGTAGATTGTAGAAAGCTTCTAACACAGTCACATGGTGTGGTGAGGTGTAGACTGTAGAGAGTCTAACACAGTCACGTGGTGCGGTGAGGTGGTTAAACTTTCTCTGTCCTCTATTAGAAGGTACTTTGTCCTGTATGTTCAGAACTTTCTGCAGTCAGCAAACCAAATGAAGGTAGTTAACACTCAGGGAGGAACAAGATGTCTTTTTTATAAAACACCAGGGGGAAAGACTTCAGGTTGTCTTGTTGAGTGTAATTCATTCACTTAGGACAGACACCTGAGACTCATCACTAGAGGCCCCGTTTGTCACCATGAAACTCGGGTTGAAGTTTAATTACCAACAGAAGACATTAAATGTCAGGATCTTTAAAGGATGTTTAAGACTTCGCCCTCAAATTATTAATCTCCTCATGTAATTGGCTAATCAATGGTTTATCTGCAGAATAAGTCTGTTATAAAAGTCAATTTGGTTCCTGAATCAACAGACCAGATCTGCCAGTCAAACTTGCCATTTTAAAATCTATTGACAGATTTCATGCGTTTGTGTCGTGGATTTTAGTGACGTCCACCTCTCACTCCTTCCTTCACCCCATCCTCCTCCCACTGGCTCCCCTCTTCTCAACAGGTCTGCGCTACTTTCATGTCTTCTTTTCCCGTGTGGCTCACTGAGCTACTGGACAGAGAAGGAGACGTGGTTTGATACAGCCAGGGCAACCTCCCAGTGACTACACCACCAAAGAACCTGGCATCCCTCCCACAGCAACTGGCAACTGCCAGCAGTCCCTCTGGGAGGGGATGGACCTCATAACCCAGCCCCGTCTGTGATGAAATACTGATGGGCCCAATGTTGTACAAGTTTTGTGCAGGAAACCACAGTGGCAGGGTCTGTGCATGCTGAAACTGTGCCACGTCTAGAAGATGTATTTTGCTGCGTATCTGCCCTTGGTTCTAACAATCTTTCAGCTTCCTCTTCCCTGATGTCCCTGAGCCTTGAAAAGAGTGACACAGCTGTCCTGTGTGTCTTTCAGATCCCGAGAACCCAAGGCACTCCCTCAGGCAGGGAAGCATTCTGACCACTGTGTATATCTCTCTGTTCCCTAGAAGTCAGCAAGGCATATAGAAGCTTGGCTGAACAATTAGTCTCAAATATTAATCTTGTGTACCCTGTCTAGCTTGCAAACATCACTACATCCTGGTAACCACTATATTCTGTTAAGTATATAAAAAAATATGATTGCCTGGAATAAAGTTGTTTCAGCCTCAATCTTGCTAAGACCCCCTTCAACCTGGTCTGGGTTTTCACTCCCACCAACCATATGCAAAGACCCTGGTTTGCTAAGCTAGCGCTGATGCTTACAGATCCTAGGATTTCCACTGACCTGTTACCCTACATGTGGCCCTTCATTTTATCTTCACAAATAAGTAATACCTGAAGGCAGGGATGACCAGACTGTCCTTTCCCTCTTCCATACTTTATTAAGCCAATGCTGTAATGAGTCTATGCACACTGGGTGTGAAGTTCGATACTTCCACTTCACAGTGTTTTTATTCTTCACACAGCTGACATCCATTCAGTCAGTTGAGAGCTTCAAGTTCCTATGTGAACTTCACAGTCACTCTAGGAGTCACCACGGAGCCTAAGAGCTGAGCTGGTTTCTGTAGATAAGGACAACTCAGCAGGGGTCATTCAGCATGCCTGAAGCATAAATGTGAGGACTGAGTGGCAAGAGAGGACTGCGGGAAGAGGACCCCAGACCATCAGAACCTTGTGTTACATGCCACAAGGGGTTTGCTTCTTTCACTCTTGAAGCAATGCTTTACCTTGCCCCTGGCCTGACCCCAAACCCAGGACTTGGAAATCCCCACCCCAGTGACTCAGGGTTAATAGCCAAGCAATACTTCCATGCTGTGTTTCTCCTCAGTAAATCTCTCGTATGAGGTGTGTTCCAATTGTGTTCCAATTTATGATGTTCTTTGGCTCCCAATTGCTAAAATACCCTCACCCGGAAAACCCTTTTACACAAGGACAGGGTGTCTCCAACTCAGACCCGATCCTTCACATTGAGCATGAACTCCTGATGATCAAGGAGTGGCCCAATACTGGCAGCTGTGCCCCACGGCACCCCTCAGCGCTGGCTGGAGCTCCACAGACAGAGATCGACCTGAGACCCCAGAACGCAGGAGTGGGAGTGGGCTCTGCAGGGCAGATGAGAGCGAGGTCCGAGAGAACACAGAGACCCATGGCTGCCCAAGACAGCGGGAAAGGCCAAAGCTGGACCCAAAGCCCCTAACCTTTCTGGGATGGGGTCTCTGCCCTTCATCTTGGGTGGAGCGTGGCCCACAATGTCTATTCTTGCATCTCGACAACTATGCCTGTGATGTCCCTGGTGCATGTGGGCACTGAGACGCTGCCTACACAACACCAGGAGGCCCTCAAGAGCAGAACAACAACCTCCTTGCAAAAACAAGAGGCCATGGGATACACAGCGCCATAGAAATTTGAGAATCGTCAGCAGGCCTTTGGCCCCACAGTGCTCTCTGTAACTTGAAGGCTATTAGCTCAGGTGTGCTTGATAGTACACCTACTACTTAGAGGTAGCTCCAGTCACTTAGTACAGGGCACAAAACTTCAATTCCCCTCCCACCCGGCTACAAACACCCATGCATTCCTTAGGAAATTGATTGATTGATGATTGATTGATGATTAGGAAATCATCATCAGTTTTGTATATTTTTCATAAGTATTTATTTCACTTCACACATATGTCTCTATCTGTCCAAAAGCAATATATCACACTGTATACAACATTTTCCCAATGTATGTGCATAAATACTTATATCCATTCTAGTTTTAAAGGCCACAGAACATTTCACTGAATACAATCAATGTACCTAAAAGTACCATAATTTTATCTCTGCCTATTTTGGAGGTTTCTGTTTGTTTTGGTTGAGATTTTGTTTTTCTGGTACAGAAAGTGCTTCAATGTGAACAGCATTTTAAGTTTGGACCGTGTAAATTCCTAGACGTGGAATTGCTGGAGTGAAAGAAGCACACACTAAACGTTTTCAGAAATACTGACCGACTGCCTCCCAAAAACTCTATCGGCCCACCCTTCCTCTCAGTCAGTTCTGCTGGCATCACACTCCTGGTGTCACGACACCTGTGCACAGCAGGGCTGTGTGTTTTAGCCAATACCAAACTAACAGAACTAAAATGAGCTCAAGTCCAAGAGTCCACACAAGGGTGTGCAGAGAGAACTATGGGTCATCTCCAAATTCACCTACAAGAGGAAGAGTAAGTGACAGAACATCTGAGGTTAGAACAGTGGAGTGTGCTTGTTCCAAGGTGGAATGCGGAGATTTAGGAGAGGACTTTTCAAAACAAGTTTTACCTTTCGGTTTAAAGCTTCTGAAAGTAGCTTTCATACACTGTTAATATGTTTGACAATTTTAGATCTGGATAAACTGACAGAAAAGTCAGTTACTGAATGAACGAGTGAATGAATGGGCAAAAGGCACTAATTACAACATTTTGTGGGCAATCATATTCTAACCAATTTTAAAGTCATTTACAATTCTGAAAATTCTGCCAATGGTAAGTGTAGTGGCACATGCCTTTAATTCCTGCACTTGAGAGTCAGAGACAGGTGGATCTCTATGTGTTCAAGACAAGCCTGGTCTACATAGTAAGTTCCATGCCCTGTAAAGTGGGTTTAAACCCAGCTTCTCATTTGCCCAGTTCCCTCACCAGCATCTGTCTCTCTCTCCTCTATGGTCGCCCAGCTCCAGAGATTTATAGGGAGCTCTGAAGATAACCAACTGTTCCTAACGGCTCTGATAAAAAAAAACAGTCCATCCGGGACTGATTTCCCTCATGCTATCTCACACTATACAGTTGCTACCTTCAGGAGGCATGGGTAGTTACATTACTCGGTTCTTCTGCCTCCACATCAGTCAGACTGATCCCCTTCAGTCCTATGTCCCAGCGCCTCACAAGCCAAGCTGTGACAGGTCTTTCATGGCTTGTTTAAAAGTCTGTTCTAATTCTAGCACATCAAATGATGTGTTTCCTATGGTCCTAGTTTCTTGCTGGGGACCATTTTTTGTTAGGGCCCCTGTCTGCATGTTGGATCACAGGTGTTTTTCTTCTTTTTCTATTAAAGTTCAGACCTGAAGGGCATCTTCTATCGCTCTCACCACCTCTGCTGTCCTCTCGCTTATCTCACTTACTTGTCCTATCAGAGGCTAACATGGAGGCTGCTAGCTGCATCTCCCTTTCTTGTTGCAATTCCTCCTTCACACAAACAAGTTCCTGTGTGGTCACTAGCTCAGCCTCAGATGCATTTCTTAATCTACAGAATCCAGGCCTCTGCTTGCTGAAAATCTCTACCTTAATGCATACATCTAAAGACAGCAAAATCTCCTCTTAAGTTCCTTTGACCGATTTCTGAGTACCTCCATATTCTCATGGTAGACTCTACTCATCAGGCAGGCATGCTACCCCATACCACATATATGAAGCCTGCCACCCTGCCATTCCTCCCACAGACACTCCTAATCCTGAGTGTTCTCACTACCTATACCAAGAACCATGCAACTGTCCCCACAGCAAAAAGGCACACTAACATATGCCATACAGGAAAGGTGGAGTTTCCTCTTGACAAGCTGCTTCATCTCAGTCGCATGCCTTGCTACCCATAGCCAGCACCATCCATTCACTCCTTCCTAACTCATCTCTGATTCTGTCAAGTCCCTGTTCAGGTGCCTAATATGTTGTGACAGACTTTTCCTGAGGAGGTGCAGCACACAAGTCTATTTAACCCAGATAAGGAGCCCATGACTGACAAAAGTAAGTATATCACCAAAGTCCAACCAATCAATAAGTTTTATTGGGATCGCTTACAGGAAGATGGGTAAGTGGTTCATTACAGGAGCGGAAATGACTCAATGTCAGCTGCATCACCAAAGCCCATCCCAGAATGACAGCTCACAAAAGTTGACAATCTGGAGCACATTGCACAGCCTTCAGGCAGCTCAACAGGATAAACAGTGTCCTTTCCAGGTGGCTCAGTTGCTCTAATCCTCTTCCAGGCATTTCTTGCTCTCTTTTTTTTTTTTTTTTTTTTTTTTTTTTTTTCAGACTGCTTGGCTATTCTCTGTTATTCCAGGCCACTGGTCTGGTCTCAAGTCTTCTTGCTTTATCTGAGAGTAACTGTCTTTACTGTTTACTATTGGGGGGAAGGGAGGGAGGGAGGGAGGGAGGGAGGGAGGGAGGGAGGGAGGGAGGGAGGGAGAGGGACGGATGCAGCTAGTGAACATGGTCAGTTTCAGGAACTTCCTGAAGCTGTTCTGAGTTGTTGACTTGCTGCTCAAAGAGCTTCCCTGCAGGATGGAATGTTTTAATCTTGGATGAAACTGCTACAGCACAATCCTTATACTTCAATTCGGCCAGAACTCAATGATTTAGGGTAAGAACAAACTCACCCTAAATTGGCCTAAAAAATTCACTTAATGGTGAACAAAGATGCAAAAAAAAAAAAAAATTACTCATGAAATACTTGCAAATGGAATGCAAGAAAACATCAAAACATCCCAGAGATATAGTGATGGTTCAATATATGCAAGGCAATGAATGTAAAAAGTCAAATAAATGGACTCAAGGACAGAAATTGGTTATCTCAGTTCATGCACCAAAATCTTTTGATAAAATTCAGTGTCCCTTGATGATAGCCTAAGATCCTTGGAATAGAAGGAACATATTTCAATATAGTATCAGCTATACTTTACAAACCAATATCCAGTACTACACCAAATGGGAAAAAATATTCTTACTAAAATCCAGAACAAAATAAGAATGCCACTTTCTCCACTCTCGCTCACCATTGTACATGAAGTCTAAGCAGTAAGACAAGTGGAAGAAATGAAAGGGAAATAAATCAAAGTGTCCTTATTTGCACAGGGTGTGATTCTGTATGTGATACCCAAAGACTCCACCAGAAAACTCTTAGGTGTGATCAATAATTTCAGTAGAGCACCAGAACACAAAACTAACATAAAAGGCAGACACGGAGAGTACAGGCTGGGATTTAGTGCAGGAGCTATGGGCAAAAAATTGTTAGAGAAGCTGATTGTAGAAGCTGAGGACCAGGGCAGGAAGCAGCATCTGCCTACAAGGAAGGGAACATAGGAACTGCATACTTAAGCATCAAATTTCTATGAAATGACCCTCCCAAGGCTGTATTTGGTTTGGGGATGCTCACACACGTCCATCTGTTTCTGATTTAATACCCAGCCGAGTTCTTTTACAAGGTGGTGGAATGTTAAGAGTACTGCTAGGTATCAAGGGGCCCAGCTTGTCTCCTGCCTTTCCTTTCACACTCTTATCTTTCAAAGGCAAGGTCTCCTACAACTCAATCAGCCTCCAACTTGCTATGTAGCCAAGGCTGAGAACTTCCGATCCTCTTGCTTCTTCCTCCCAACACTTGCACTATGGGCATGTATCACCAAAGATGCTGGAGATAGAACTCTGTGCTAAACTACTGGGGTGGAAAGAGCCAGGCTTGAATGTTATATCTTTTCTCTTTTCAGTCTCAGAATGAACAATCTCTGCCCCCAAGCATCAAGACATCAGCGTCCCACCAAAAGAGTGACTGAGGATTTTACTAATTAGCAAGGCCCCCAAAGTCGAATTTAACCAAGGCTTTTCTTGCGCTTGCTACATAAGCCGTGGAAAGAGCATCACCTCCATGGCATCGGCCCATTACAGAACAGGCAACAGAGAAGAGGCGTTCCCCATCTAACAAACGTGTAGTTTCCATTTCCTTTCCTGTGACTGACACTACACTTCTTCTGCCCTCATACCCATGCTGCTAGCTGTTCCTCACCCTGGGGAACTTGACAGTGTCGTCTGTATTAATCAGGTCCCAAACAACTTGTCAAATACACAAGGACTGAAGGTGGATTTGACATGACTCAAGAATTTCATGAGTGGGAGGACTTAGTTCTCAGGCTGTGCCCACGTGAGACAGCTGTTAGTCAAAGGAATTGCAGTTAGGCAGGCTGTGTCTGCATTGTTGAATTTTGTGAGTGCCCTTTCTCTGCTCAGGCAAGCAGCTACAGGATCATTGCTGGTGTGAGGCAGATGTGTCTGTACTCATGTGGCCTTTTGAGTGGCACAGAAAAAAGGCTCCCATCTTAGCCTTCAGTATCGTCACACAAGACACCAGCTGACTTCAGACCACCGGTTGTCTGTGCGACTCATCCCAGTAACTCTTCCGGAGCTGTTCACCGTTTTGAGTAAACAGCATAAATACAAGGTCTCAAGGCTGTTATCAAGAAATGATTTCCAAAGCCCCAGGGACAAGAGCGCTGTGTGACTAAGGGGATGATGAGAAAGGTCTTATCTGTCATGTCTAGTCTCCAGTTTGGTATTCCAGGATCTAAAGAACTGCCCAGACTCTAATGAGTTTGGGGGATCAGGAGGGATTTCCATGACATGATTTCCTTGATCTTCACAGGGCAGTGTGCACTGAGGAGGCCCATAGCTCTACAGTTCTGTTCTGCAGAAGAGCAAACTCAGGTTAGGAATGAGCTCAGGTTCCAGTTTGTAGTGACACTTCCCATGTCGTGTAACTCGTATTTCAGGCTTTATTCTAGAACATGGGTTCTTTTTGTTTTCCATCTAGACTTACAGAAAGAAGTCTCTTAAGATCATAGTAAATCTCTCTCCATCCCTCTCTCCCTAAGACACTGACTCTAACCAGTTCCACATGTTTCCTCCCAGACAGACAGATATACATCAGTCATCACACTGAGTCTCTTATCAGTCCATCAGTCATGACACACTGAGTTTCTTATCAGTCTTCTCAAGCATGGTTTCTGACACAGTAGGGAATACTTCTTGGTTCTATGACTGATCTCTGTTACAAAAACACTCTTTTCAATTGTACCACAGACATGTAACAGAATTCGTACAGCAGATCTGAGTGTGGAAGGTTAGCAGCATCCCTGGGAGAAGCACCCTACTAGGTGACAGCAGCACCCCTGTCCCTAGCTCTGACAAACTCATGTCTCCAGACATGACCTAAAGCTATCTGAGGTAGTGTTTCCCTGGCTGAGAAATAACACCCTAAAGCACTGTATAAGCAGAGCTTCACATTGTGATTTGAAGTAGAAGAGTATGGGCTGTTTCCTCTAGATTCTACTGGACCACTAATGTCATCCACAGCTTCCTGAGTGCTAGAATGGCACTCAGATAGGTGGAGTTTGCATTTGTGTGCCTGTTTTTGAAAAGATCACAGGCCTGTCTCCATGCATGGAGATGAAGGGTTTTCAGAGTGTGCCTCTTCTCTGAACTCCAGATACCTCTGAACCCTGCGTGCAGGGGCCACATCTCCTTGGGAATTCATTTGGACATCTGCACATTTTCTGTACATCTTAGTCATTTTGCTCTTTTCTCAGACTCTTTGGGGAGAAAGTACAAAGACACACCAAATATCAAACACCTGTTACCACTGGAAGAAAGAACACCCTCAAGGTGGGTCTTCCCTGTCTCTGCGGCCGACCTGGAAGCTTCAGAGCAGCATAGAGCTGTGCAGACAGAAGCCTCAGATCCCGAGGACTGAGCAGGAGAAAGGAGTTGGTGCTGCCTCTGCAGGGCAGTACAGACGGGCAGCATGGCAGGGCAGGGGTGTCGCTGCATGTGAGACACGGCTGCCTCTCCCGACCTGTCTTCTCTCTTTTCTAACATTAGAACTGTTCTCATTTGCCATTTCAGTGCTGTATCTCAGACTGAAAAATCATCTTCCCAGAGCCAACAGCCTGAAATGTCTCCTCCTAAAGAGGTACACCAAGAAGTATGAACAGCATCTGGCAGACAAAGTCAGTGTAGAGATCACAAACAGGAGGATTGTGTGTCAGCTACTCAGCCTGTGCCGGAACTGTGCTGTGCTGCACCAATGGAGTCTGTGATTTTAATGGACTGGTTCGTTTGGGGGACGCATAGGCCAGTAACTCAAGAAAGTCAATGGCCAATAGTGATATGGAGGATTCTTACAGATTCAGCCTATGTGTCTAAGAGGATGACTTGAGGACAGACATCTGTGACCTTTCTGCTAAATCTACAGCAAGAGACCTAACCACAGTGAACATTCTCACTAGAACATAAGGTTTTTCACAGGGTTGAAGCAAGAAGTTTAGATCATATCTGGTACCATCTGTAGTCAATGATCTTCCCAGAGCTATGAGTACTATCTTGTTGGGAATAGTTAGTTTTAGCTCTTGGAGAAACACGTAGGGCTCAGCAGTGCTCCCTAGCTGGACAAGAATGCGCACTATAGGCAGCTACACACTAATTTATAGCTGTTTGCCGAGGTATAGGCAGCTACACACTAATTTATAGCTGTTTGCCGAGGTATTCTGTAAGCTGGTGTTGTCAGGCAGTAGAGGACTGAACAGCTCTGCATCATACATCTCCAAACCAAGTTTATTACTTGGTATTTTGTGCTGTTTTAAATGTCACTGGAAGTGAGCATCAGAAACAAAATGGAGGCTTTATTTTCAGTTCAGATTCACTAGAGACTGCTGATCAGCGGGTATAACATTTACTGTCAGCCTTGCCTGGGATACAGAATATACAATGTCGGCAAAGAATGGAACTGTGGATGACAGGTTATCAGATACAGACAATGAAGGTGCATCAAGACTTCAGGAAAGAGTAAAGTGCAGGTCTGAGAGATCCTCAGGCCATAAAGTGCTTGTCAGGCAAGCACAAGGACCTGAGCTCTAGGCCCTGAACACAAGTATCAGCAATAATGATGATAATAATGATAAAAATAAAGCAGGAGGCTGATGAACACTTGTAATCCCAGCACTGGGGTGGAAGAGACAGGCTGATCCTTGGTGTATGCTGGCCAGTAAGCATTACCAAGTGGGTAAGTTTCAATATCAATAAAAGACTCTCCCCCCAAAACTGATGTAGTCCACAACAAAAGATTGATAACTGAGCTCCACACTAACATGCATGCACACACGCACACGCACACGCACACGTGCAGTGGGGTATTGGAAATATTGAGACTTCACTGGTCCTAAAGACAGCTATATCATAATTCAGTAAGGGTGTGGTAACTGTGCTTCATAGCTCTTGGGGTATGCAGGAGAGCATGGATTATGTGCTAGCAAATCAGACCAGAGCAAAACTACACTTTGGTTCATAACCATGCTGAGACCTTTTTAGAGATATGAACTATAAGCCTAAGTATTTTTCTTTTTCTCTGCAGAAGAAGAAAGAAGAGGAAGTGCACCTCTGGTATGAACTAAAAAAATTTAAACAATTGTCTAGGGATTTCATCAAGGTGGACTCTGATCCAACTAGACTGGTGGCAGCTGATGCAGAAAATCCCTGTGAAGAGGTAGACTTCATCACATTATGATCATCCACTAAGACTGAAGTTCCCTATATAGAAAACACCCCAACAATCCACTACTGGTACATGGTGTAGAAGATGCCTGTGAAGGTGTAACTTGGACTAGGGACAGCACCATTTTAAAAGATGTGGCCCCCAACACACTGGCATCACCCTTTCAGGATGGGCAAGTGTCATTCTAAAGGAGGTGGCCTCCAGCATATCAGCACTGGCCAATCTGGCTATAAAGAGTACTACACTAACAAGGCTAGATAAATATCAAAGAACAATTCTAATGTAGAGGTGGTCCTCACTTCATCTGGGAGCCTGTGAAGTCAGCAATCCACACATTTCCAGATACAGGTAGAGTCAACATGCTTTGGCTGTGAGCCTATGCACTGGGCAGTCTACACACTGGCAAAATCAATGGAGGTTCAGGAGAAAAATGTTCAGTTCCATTCAGAAGGGAGAAACAGGCAAGGAGTGACTAGTTCCAATTAAGCGCAGAACTCTGTCTATTATGGCTTTGCTAGGCTCAGTCTCGGGACTGCAGCTTTTCCAGGCTGCAGATGCACACTGGTCACCATAGAGTTACCTACGGGCTCCCCCTGCCGTACTCCTACACTTTGCCTGAGAGTAGACGTTCTGTGGAGATCTTCTCTTGAGACAGTCTCTGTGTTGGCACTGAGGCTGGCCACAGCATCTTTTGAAATCTAAGTGAAGTTCCTCTGGGCCAACAGCTCTTAGAGGGATTGGCCTATACGGCTGAGCATTCCCACAACAGGCTTTCTGCAGGTGGGAAGCTCTGCAATACTGGTAGTTTGGCTCCGATAATGTCTCAGAAACACAGACCAGGGAAGTCACGTGTGTGAGTCTCAGTCTGAGACCAGAGATCTGAGGTTCGAGGACAAGTCCACAACCCAGAACCCAGAGCCTAGAGGACTTGGAGTTCCAATGTCTAAAGACAGGAGAGAAGTATGTCTGTTCCAGGAGAGACACAGGGGAAATTTCTTCTTCTCTGCTTGTCTGTCCCATGCAGCTCCAGACTGGCTGCATGCTGTCCACCTATGTTGAAAGTAGACCTTGCCCACAGAGCCCAGGCACCCACATACACACCAGTTTTCTTAGAAATTCCTCATGGCTACATCCAGAAATAATGCTCCAGTCAGGTTGACACTAAATTCCATGGTCTCAACATCCAGTCAGCTGTGACCAGAGGTTGGAGAAGAATTTATGCCCCCTTTGTGGTACTCTCAGGAAAGAGGGCCTCATGGAGGGCAAATCAATGACTTAGCATTTTTCTCATGTTCCCATTTTACAATCGGATTTTTTACATTAACATCCTATAGCTTGGAGGAAATATGGTCCTGCCCACGAAGAGGGTATGTGTTCTGTGTACACATCAAAGAAGAAATAAAGGCCATGTCAGCCGTCAGAACATAGAGATGATGAGGCTTATGGTCCTTTCTGAGGCACTTGGAAGTTCAGCCTTTTCACTCACCTTCCTAGAAATCCATAATGGCCATGTATCTAGGATGCAGTAGATTGTAGAAATAGGTTTTCTCAGCTTTGCCGCCTGGATAATAAATGAGAAAAATAATTATACGATACCTGAAAGTTCCTTTACAATGAAATAGAATGGGACTAGCCAGGTAAAAGTACAGATGAAATATAGTTTACACATGCAATGGAATATTCTGGCACATGCTACAGCCCAAATGAAGCTTGGAGACATGATTAGTAACGTAAGCCAGGCAGGAAGGGAAGAATATTACATGGTACCATTTGTATGACGCACCTAGAACTGGCTAATTTGTATAGAGAGCAGAGACTTCAAAATTACCCATGAAAGGACAGACTTCACATCAGCAAAGGTAACAAAGCACTGAATTCTCAAGAACTACAACAACAAACCCTGTTACTAGTAAAGCAGAGATCTGGGAATGTGGAGATGGCTCGGTATCCAAGAAAACTCACTGTGCAAGCATGAGAAGCAGAGTTCAGATCCCAGCACCTAGGGAACAATGCCAGTGTCCCACGTGCACTTGTGACCCAGCACTGAGCCAGGTGGAGAACAGAAAGGAGGATTGATGAGGCTTGCTGATTTCCTAGCTTAGCAGGAAAAAAAAAAAAAAGGATCTGTGAAGGCTATTCTTAGTTGTCAACTTGCCTACCTCTGGAATTAACTAAAACCCAGGCAGCTGGGTACAACTGTGAGGGGTTTTTCTTAAATCATTTGACATAAGAAGATTTACCCTAAATCCAGATCTTTGGAGGTAGGAAAATTCACCTTAAATCTGAGCCACATCTTCTGGTGGCAGCCTATCTGAAAGACATGGAAGAAGGAAGCTGTAGCTCTTTGCCTGCTTGCTCTCACTGGCAAGTCCATTCTTTCACTGGTAGTAAACCCCCTTTCTTTGAGATTCCAGGGTACACTGAAGCCCAGAGGAGACATCCAGCTTCATGGGCTGAACAGCTACTGGATTCTGGGACTTTACACTGGTAGACACCCATTGTTGGACTGGCTGGACCACAGGCTTACTAATGCAAGGTTCAAGTAGAGGAAGAAAAGACCCTCCTAAGAGGAAGAGGGGAAGAGTCACAACAAAGGACACATGAAGACCTCTTCTAATCTATATATAAGCACATACAGGCCTCAACATAGACATATACTACTCATACACGCATGTATACGCAAGCAAATATGCAAAAACACACAGCAATAAAAATTCTTTTTAAAAATGTATCCCACTTACCTTTGCTTTATAGGAGTGCTTCATACATGTCAAATCAATAATCAGTTCAAGCTCCTCATTTTGTTGTCACGTGTTTTTAAAAGAATCCAAAGATTCTTCTGGAGTTGCATCACTTCCAAAGTTCTGTCAGAGAGTGAAGAGAGAACAAGTCCTGTCTTGGACTGCAGAGATGGCTCAGAGGTGAAGAGCATTTGCTGCTCTTACAAAGGTTGGACCCTCAGTACACACATGGTGCTTTATGACCATCCATAACCCCAGTTCTAGGGTATCTGATGCACTCTTCTGACTTTCATGAGCATCAACATGCGTGCTGTGCACATGTAAACATGCAGGTAAAACACACAAAATGCAGAATAAAGAAATCTAATGAATAAGAATTTCTTTTTTTAAAAAAGTCCTGTCTTAATTTTCTATTGTCGTGACAAACACCATAATGAAGGCAACTTGTAAAAGAAACATTTAATTTGGGGCTCACAGTTGTCCATGATCATCAGAGTGTAGAGCATGGCAGCAGGCTGGCAGGCATGTCATTGGGACAATAGCTGAGAGCTTACCTCTGATTCACAAGCAAGAGGCAGAGAGAGAAAACTAACTAGGAATGACATGGGCTTTTGAGACCTCAAAGACTACCAACGATGATAAGTCTCCTCCTTCTCCTCCTCCTCTTCAAACAGTTCCACCAACTGGGGACCAAGTATATTCAACTATATGAGCCCATGGGGGCATTCTCATCCAATCCACCACAAGTCTTACACCACACTATGCTTTTATTCCAGCCCCATGAGATGAACACACAATGACACAAACAGTGTTGCTGTGTAACAATCTTTGTACACTGTAAATATGTATTACTTTCATTGGTTAATATAAGATCTGACTGGCCAATAGTTGGAAAGGTGGAAGTTAGGTGGGACTTGCAAACAAAAAGAGAGCACAGGAAAGACATTTTATTCCCCACAATTCTAATTTTCTTGAACTTCCAGTAGTAATCACCTTTTTTGGCACAGAGAATGAACTATTTATGTTTCTAGTCTAGCTAAGCCAACACATCCACACACTGAAACACATTATTATAAATTTGGTTTATTCATTATATTAGAGCATTACAGTGATGGATTTTCTTGAAATTATAGGAAAGTAAATCATATTGATCTATGAGTTTCATTTCTGGTTAGTAAAGTAATATTGCACAGTCACTTTCTCATAAGAAGGGCAAATGTAAAGCAATCTGGTTGAGAACTGGCATTCTACATGGGGAAATTTGCATTTCTAAAAAAATTCTGAATTAATTTCCACTTACCTTTCACAAAGGAACTTTGAAATAGCAAAATGAGTCCTAGGCATCCTCTGTCGACTGGACATAGTCTTTCCACCTGTTACATAGAATTGTTGTCAGCCAAATTGCATGTTAGCCTTGTTCTCTTCAGGGAATGAAGGTGTCTTTATGATGGGCAGCCAATCCCACACATCATGTGCCTTCTCTCTGCTCTGCCTTTTGCTACTCAACCTTTACACCTCCTAATAACCATTGCTACTTTCCTTCTTCCTGTTTCCTGATCTTGAAAATAGATACAAGGCAACCAAACAGTGTAGTGGTCTCCAAAAATACACAATACTCCAAACCAGGAACAGCCAGAACTTCCGTATACCTGGTAAAACTCAGCCTGGAGTCAAGTACTAAGGAGACCTGAAGGACATATGAGTCAGAGGAAGAAAAGTTCTAAGAGGAGCGGAGGGGTAACAAGGGTTGAGACTGGAGACAAAAGAAAGACAAGTAGTATTTTCTCACATGTGGAACCTTGTGTTTGTGTGTGCATGTACATAGGTGTATGTGCATAAACATCTATACACCTGAACATGTAAGGGTGACAATTTGGGAGAATTAAAATTATGAATGGAAACACCAAGGAGTAATAAACACTGGCTGAAAGAGCCCACGTTCTATCCTTTCACTACACAGTATCTTTAGTCTTCACACAACTGACACTAATTCAATCAGTAGAAATCTCCAGGTTCTTATAGGGATAGACAACTAGAACTTCAGAGCCACACTAGGAAGCACCAAGAAGAGTAAGACTTGAGCTGGTTTCTATAGATAAATGACAACTCAGCAGGGTCATTCAGCATGCCTGAAACATAAAAGTGGGGTCTGAGTGGCAGGAGAGGGCTGTGAGAAGAGGACCCCAGACCATCAGAACCTTGTGTTACATGCCACAACGGGTTTGCTTCTTTTACTCTTGAATTTTAAAACCTTGCTGTCTATGGCCTGTCTCCCAATTTCAACTGCATTTCAGTTTTAAATAACTACATAAAAATATCTGAGGAGTAAACTGGAAAGAAAGGAGGGTAAATAAACGAACCTCTGTAGAACTTGTCTGCAGTTAGATAAGGCAAGTTGTGTGCCAGGACACCAAAGGGGGTAAGCTGGCAGAGTCTAAATATACTCAGGGGATAAAACAAGGGCTTACTAAAGTATGGGAAGAGGGAAAGGGCAGCCTGACCATCCCTGGCTTCCGGTTATTGCTTATTTGTGGAGATAAAAACGAAGGGCCACGAGGGCAGAGCATCTCCAACTCAGATCTGATCCCTCGGACTGTCTGCGCTTACACAGCCTGAGGACTGTGGAACCCTGTGATCAAGGGGCGAGCCAATCCTGGCAGCGGCGCTCCACAGACTGGGACCTGTCTGGACAAATGAAGTGACCTCTGGGAGGCCGAAGACAGCCAGGATCCGGAGAACACCGAGACCCATGGCTTTGGAGGCAGCAGGAAAAGCTGAAGCCAGAACCAAAGTCCCGAACCTTTTCTGGACATGGTTCCTTCTCCTCTTCCTGAGTGTGGCATGCCCAGCGACGTCCAGGAGCCCACCGCGACAACTACAGCCATGATGCCCCCTGGCTCATGTGTGCCGCCCACTCAACACAGGGCAGTCCTAACCGCCAGAACAACAACCTCCCTGCACAGGACGCCAGGGAACTCAGAACGCCAACCGACCAACGCATGCCTAGTCGCGAGCCTCGCCAGTGCGCATGCGCAACGGCCCGCCGCCCTGATGACATCCCAGGCCGGTGAAATGCAAGATTTGTCAGCAGGCCTTTGGCCCCACAGCACACTCTGTAGCTTGAGGCCTGCAGCTCAGCTAGGTTTGGTAGTGCACTGTGCCCAGAGGTAGCTCCAGTCACCTTAAACAGGGGACAAAGGTTCAATCCCCCTCCCACCCTGCTGCAGACACCTGTGCATTCCTTAGGACATTGTCAATCATCCTCAATTTTGTATACTGTTCATAAGTATTTATTTCACACATGTATTTTTTATCTGTTCAAAAACAATATATCACATTTTATACAACATTTTCCCAATCTATGTACATACATACTTATATCCATTCTGGTTTTAAAGGCCACAGAACATTTCTCTGAATATAATCAACGTACATAAAAGTACCATAGTTTAACTGTCCAATATTGGCATACCTCTGCCTATTTTGGAGGTTTCCATTTGTTTCTGGTGCAATTTTGTTTTTCTGGTACAGAAAGTGTTGCAGTGTGAACAGCATTTTAAGTCTGGACCATGTCTAAATTCCTAGACGTGGAATTGCTGGAGTGAAAGAAACACACACTAACGTTTTCAGAAATACTGACCGACTGCCTCCCAAAAATTCTATTGGCCCACCCTTCCACTCACAGTCAGTTCTGCTGGCATCACACTCCTGGTGTCACGACACTTGTGCACAGCAGGGCTGTGTGCTTCAGCCAATACCAAACTAACAGAACTAAAATGAGCTCAAGTCCAAGAGTTCACACAAGGGTGTGCAGAGAGAACTATGGGTCATCTCCAAATTCACCTACAAGAGGAAGAGTAAGTGACAAAACATCTGAGGTTAGAACAGTGGAGTATGCTTGTTCCAAGGTGGAATGCAGAGATTTAGGGTAGGACTTTTCAAGACAAGTTTTACCTTTCGGTTTGAAGTTTCTGAAAGTGGCTTTCATACACTGTTAATATGTTTGACAATTTTAGATCTGGATGAACTGACAGAAAAGTCAGTTACTGAATGAACGAGTGAGTGAATGGGCAAAAGGCACTCATTATAACATTTGGGGGACAATCATATTCTAACCAATTTTAAAGTCATTTACAATTCTGAAGATTCTCCCAGTGCCAGGTGTGGTGACACACGCCTTTAATTCCAGCACTTGGGAGTCAGAGACAGCTGGATTTCTATGTGTTCAGTGCTGGCCTGGCCTACATAGTAAGTTCCATGCCAGCCATGGCTACATAGTAAGACCTTGTCACAAAAAAAAGAAGAAAAAGTAAATTCTCCCATAATTAAAAAATAGATCAATGTTTTCAATATTGCTATTTGGGAAAAAAAAGAAACAAATTAAGAATACATAGTTTGTAGGCCTATGCTTAGGCTCATTACAAATTGACATTAGATTATAGAATGCTCCTTTGGGGAACATATTGAAATTTGCTGATACGTGGCCCAATGGACAAATAGTACAAATGCCTGATAGCATGATGATATACAAGCATGATATAAATATGTAAGAAACTCCAAAACCTAAACTCGTCTTTGTCTTGGTTAGTTTTTAATCAACTTAACACCAACCTAGACCTATCTAGAAAGAAGTAATCTTAATTGAGAAAATCCCTCCATAAGACTGGCCTGCAGTTAGCCTGCGGGACATTTTCTTGAATCATGTTTGAAGTGGGAAGGCCCAGCCCACTGTGGCCAGTGCTGTCCCTAGACAGGTGGTCCTGGGGTCTATAAGAAAGTAGTCTGAGCAAACCATGGGGAGCAAGACAGTAAGCAACACCCTTCCATGGATGCAGCTCCAGCTCCTGCTTCCAGGTGAGTGCTGTGGTTGGTAATGAGGAAAATCAAAGCGGGCATGTGGGCACTGGTGCAGCATGGTCACCTACAAAGGCTGAGCCTCTTCTACGGGAACCAGACTTGCCAAACCACTACCAGTGTGTGGACTAGAGGATGTCTCCGATGAGTTAATGCCCAGCACATTGTCATCAGCCACCCAGCCCAGGGAAAGTGTGATGCTGACAAGGCCAGGTTAGTCACCACAGATTCCTGACTTGGAAAAGACTTGTGTAGAAGTGGTCCCCATTGCGTCTGGGTCAGCCACACAGGAGTGAGACTGGAGCTCACTGGTCAGCTGAGGCAGTGCTGGTGGACAGGTGTCTGGAGTCTGGAGCACTGAGCACCACAGAGAATGCTGTGTCCCCTTGTCCACGTCCTCAGGCTTTTGCTCCGTGATCTGCTGACTCTGCTGTGGGGACAGAACCTCGTGTGACGAGTGCTGTGTTTGTGTGTCCTGCTGCCCTGACTGGCTTGTAAAAGTGGTGTTTAACTTAAGCCAGGTCAGTTTTCTGAAAACTTGTTGGAAGTCAGATCCTCACCTTTTAAGGGTTCTGTAGAGATCTGAAGAATCAAAAGTATCTACTGAAATGATCTCCCTTCATAAGGAATGTGTTGTGTTGAACTATTACTCTCTGAAAACCAGACTCTTGGATAACCTTGCCACATAAAGGAGAGATGCAAAGTCAAGAGAATTTCAGTTGCATGAGATTATGTTTTCAATGCTTTCGAAGATCCTCTCTGGAAATTCTCAAGTAGGGCCAGGAAGATGGTGACTCCGTGGATGAAGCGCTAGCAGTGACTGTGTTAGGACCTGGGACAGAACCTCCAGAAAGCACATGACACCGGGGAGGGTTGGCCACCTCTGTGTTCAAAGTTCTCTCAAGGTAAGGGGCCATGGAGACAGGAGAAGCCCCCGCTTCTGATAGCACAGCCAGCTGGGCAGACACAGCAGCACAGAAGAGACTCTGTTTGACCAAAACGTCAGGGAAGGACGGCACTTGAGGCCGTCTTCTGACATCTGTTACAGAGGAAGGAAGGAAGGAAGGAAGGAAGGAAGGAAGGAAGGAAGGAAGAGAGGGAGGGAGGAAGGAAGGGAGAGAGGGAGAGAGGGAGAGAGAGAAGGAAAGAAGGAAGGAAGGGAGGGAGGAAGGAAGAAAGGAAGGGAGAGAGGAAAGGAAAGAAGGAAGGAAGGGAGGAAGGAAGGAAGGGAGAAAGGAAGGAAGGAAGTGAGAGAGGGAAGGAAAGAAGGAAGGGAAGGAGGGAGGGAGGGAGGGAGGGAGGGAGGGAGGGAGGGAGGGAGGAGGGAAAAAATCCCTAAATGTCTCAGAAAAAAATAAGAAAATCCTCAAATATCTCAGCCAATTTGTTTTTCATTTGTAACATCTGGCTTTGTAGCCTGAATAGACTTGACTTGAGCTCCTGCTTCCTTAGCTTCCAAATGCTGAAATTCCATGTGTGTATCACCAGCCCTGGCTATTTGCAAGTTTCTAAAGGATTGCCTGATCCTTGTCTTACCTTGCATGAGTCAAAGCCTCCTCTTGAATGAGGAAGATCTTCAAATTGCAATGCCCTGTCACAATTAGACACAGGTGAGTCAGTCAGCCTTCCCCAGCTGTGAGCCTGTGCAGTCAGGGACCAGCACACTTCTTGACACAGATGTGACAGTCAGCCTTCCCCAGCTGTGAGCCTGTGCAGTCAGGGACCAGCACACTTCTTGACACAGGTGAGTCAGTCAGCCTTCCCCAGCTGTGAGCCTGTGCACTCAGCAATCCTTACACTTCCAGATACCTGTGAGGGAGTCAGATGCCTTCCCCGGCTGTGAGCCTGTGCAGTCCAGAATCCATACACTTGCAAAGTGCAGTGAAGGAGCAGGAGTAAGCTGTTCAGTTCCATTTTAGAAGGGAGAAATAAGCAAGAATGAGGGGAGTGGTCCCAGCTAAGTCAATGACCCTGTCACTATGCTTTGCTGTGCTCAGTCCACTGACTGCTCTCACAGCTGGAGTCTTGAGCCTGCAGTTGTCCCAGGCTGTGGGTGCACACTGATTGCCCTGCAGTTCCAGGGTCTCCAGAGGCTGCCCCCCTCCCACAGCACTGCCGTAGAGAGGAAACTGTGGAACTCTGTCTCTGTGGCAAGTCTCTGTGTGGGTCCCCAGAATGTCTGCAACATCTTTGAAATCCAAGTGAAGTTTCTCAGGACCTCACATCTCTTAAGGGATTGGCTTACATGGCAGTCTTCCCACAACAAGCTTTCTACAAGGTAGTTCTGGAATACTGGTAATTTGGCTCATTCGGTGTCTGAAAAGCACAGACCAAGGAAGCCACTTGTTTGAGTCTGTCTGAGGTGAGAGCCCCAAGGACCTTGAAACACAAGTCCACACCTCATAATTCAGGGCCAGCAGACCACAGTTCTGACATAAGGAGAGAGGAAGAACATGTCTGTCCCAGA
Source organism: Peromyscus eremicus (assembly GCF_949786415.1). Classification (NCBI taxonomy): domain Eukaryota; kingdom Metazoa; phylum Chordata; class Mammalia; order Rodentia; family Cricetidae; genus Peromyscus; species Peromyscus eremicus. Next base: position 93,884,515 of record NC_081418.1, read on the forward strand.
AAAGACACAAAGGAAATCTCTTTTCCTCTGCCTGTTTGCTCTGGGCAGCTCCTACCTGGTGCATGGTACCCCCACCCCATGCTGAAAGTGGACCTTGTCCACTCAGTCCATGCACTGACATAAAAGTTTCCTTAGGAAACTCCATGGTCACATCCAGAAATGATGCTCCATCTTGTCAAGCTGTAGTAAAGTTGATGGTCACAGCTCCCAGTCATCTGTGGCTAGATGTTGGAGAAGAGACTTTATGTCCCTCTGTGGTGCCATTGGAAAGAGAGGGTCTCAAAGAGGGACCCCCCAGTGACTTAACATTTCTCTTCCAGACTGCCAGGTCTGAGCTCTTCTGGAGACACCTGGTCCTGAGGCCTCAGACTTCTTGCTTTTCCAGGGCAGTTCTGACTATGGAAAGCCAGTGCCCTGTGGTCATTCTGTGTGCTTTTAAGTGCACAGTTTCTCCATTCTGCCTGTTTGAACACTCAGAGAGGAACAGAAACCTGGGGTGGCCTCCATGGAACACTGGCAAAGAAATGAAAACCCATTCCTGATCTGAGATTGTTTCTTCTCCCTTAACTTCCCGCGGCTGTCAGAGAACACACCCAGGGTCTGATTCTGCACCAGCTCTTTGGAAGGAACAGTGTATGGCAAGGTCAGTTCACAGTGAATTTGATGACAGTATGTAGATGACGTTCAGAGTCCCTTGAATTGGCCAAGTTGTTTAATGCTCTATTAGAAACACTTTGTTCTAGTCAGGAGTGGTAACTCATGCCACTAAACCCAGTTGTTGACAATCTGAAGCTAGAAGCTTTTAATAGGTCTGAGGCTGGCCTAAACTACATAGTGAGTTACAGGCTAGAATGAACTACAGATGGAGACCACAAGGAAGGAAGGAAGGTGCAATGCTAAAGTGAGCAAGAAGACTCACCTACTTGCTGTGTATCACTGTTTTGAGCACCTACCCTATAGTGTGCCTGGGGATATAAAAGATGCAAGATCTTGATATGCGTCCACAAAAGGTGTACTGTCAGGCCAGGCATGTGGGACACACCTTTAATCCTAGCATACAGGGAGAACACACAGATAGAGTTCTGTGAGTTTGAGGCCAGCCAGGTTCACATAGCAAGTTCTAGGCCAGTTAAAGATACATAGTAAGACCCTGTCTGGAAAAAGTGCATAATCACTCATTTAAAAAAAACCAAAGACATGAGGTGACAGATAGAAAACTTGCTCCATTGTGCCTGGGGACACAAATGGGAGATCACACAGAGAATGAGCACCTGTTCACATGAGGCACCTGTACTATAGTCTTCCGGAGGTAAATACAGAGCACTGTGGGTTTCAGAGAAAGAGGGGTCACACCTGAGGTGATTTATGGTGACTTGTAAAGAGGGACCAGTGGGGAGTCTCGTGGGGAGGGGCCAGCCTTGGTCAGGTTCACTGTGCTCCTGCATCAGTGAGCAGTCCTGTGGACTGGGATTTGTGGTTGGTATCAGAAAAGGATGGCAGATATACGACCCATCAGAGCTGTGGTCTCCATTGCCCAGGGTGAACAGGAAGAACAGTGGTGCTTTTGAGTAAAGGGAGACCTCTTCCGGTTATTTTGGGCAGAACAATGACATGACCTAAGCTACAGAGCAGGAACCATAAAACAAAGAATTCAAACTGCTCACCTACATAGGGCTCCAGCAGGAAGAGGACTTGGATCTCCTGCTGGAATTGGGAGCTCATTGACGATGTTGGTTTAATGAGTTTTAGGTCATGATGGGCAGAATGTCAGTGTTTTAAGAAGTTCTGGGAAGCTGGATGTGCATCAACACACCTGTAATACTAGCACCAGAGGCTAAGACAAGAATATTGTGAGTCTGGGGCTAAATCTGAGCTACACAACAAGACCCCATCTCCAAAAACAAAACAGAAGAAGTCATGGGGGTGAAGATGATGACTGACGATGGTGGAGATTACCCTTTGGAGGAGCTTCGCTCTCAGGGACGAGAGATGAGGCCGTGCTGCCAAGAGCTGTGTTGACAGAACGCGTACCTGTTTGGATACAGGGAAATGGTTTACACATATTTTGACCTGGCCTTACTTTTGTTGGTTAAATTGGCGCTGCTCGTGGCTGGCCGCCGCCCAGGGCGGCCATGCCAATGGAGGAGAGTGCTGGTCGGAAGAATCACAAGCCATGGTTACTTTTTTAGAGCTTTATTGGGAGAGAGAGAGAGAGAGAGAGAGAGAGAGGGAGAGAGGAAGAGAGAGAGGGAGAGAGAGGGAGATAGAGGGAGAGAGAGAGGGAGAGAGAGGGAGAGAAAGGGAGAGAGAGAGAGAGAAAGGGAGAGAGGGGGGCAAGGGAGGGAGGGAGGGAGGGAGGGAGGGAGGAAGTGAGAGGGAGAGAGAAGGGAGGGCTTTTTCCTTAAATGAGGCTTTTAAGGACACAGGGCAGCCCCAAGAGGCGGGTTTCCACGGAGCAGGTCAGAATACTAACACACATAGTATCCGAATGTCAGTTCTTTTCACTCAGAATGTTGAGTTTGCACTGAATTCCTCAGCAGAGATAATGTGGAGTCAGTGATGCATCAGCCTTCTTTCTTTCTTTTTTAAAGTTTACCTTTTTTTGTTTTGTTTTTTTTTATGATGCATGTTATCCCATGGGGCCTTGTGAACTGTTTTTACTATTTTTTCTTTTTAATGCCTGTCTCTCACGTTGAGTAATCTGAACAGACCCAACCGTTGTTTGATTCTTTCTTCTTTATACTCATTTCTGCTGTCGAGTTCCCATAAAGAAAGTTTCATTTCAGTTACAATCTCCAACTCAAGAATGTTTGTTTGGTCTGTGTTTAGAATTTCTAGATGAGTCATTCTTTATGATCCATTCACTAGAGAAGAGAGCTTACAGCCAATAAGCGATGAAAGCTGTCTCGAAATTACCTCTGCTCCACTGAGTTAACACGTAAGACAGGGAGAGCCAGAGGAAAGAGGAGAGAGGAGACGTGGGGATGAGGAGGGCACCTCTGCTTCACTGAGCCTGCTTTTATAACAGGTCTTTCTTTGGAGCACCAGCTCCCAAATAATGACATAGAGACTTACTATAAATTATGAAAGCTTGGCCTTAGCTTAGGCTTGTTCCCAACTAGCTCTTATAACTTAAATTAACCCATTTATATCAATCCACACTGCCACATGGCTTGCTACCTCTCCTGCATACCACTCCTGCTTCCTCCATGTCTGGCTGGTGAATCTCCATATTTCAGATTCTTCCCCCAAGTTCCTTTCATTCCCCAGAAGTTCCTCCTATCCTCTCCTGCCTAGCTATTGGCCATTCAGCTTTTTATTAAACCAATTACAATGCAACAGCTTTCACACCGTGTGATCAAATATTCCACAACATGCTTTTTCTTATTTCAGAACTGGACTTTATAAACTAATGACTTCTGGCTTGAAGTTCTGCCCACATAGAGGGCTAAATCCACAAAAAAACAAGGCACAACTCTGCTCTGAGTACACGTCTACGCAGAAGACATCTAAGCCGTATTTGTAATGAGAACACAGAGCTCATGAGGCTTATGGTCCTTTCTAATACACCTAGAAGATCACTTGTCACCAACTTCCCCAGAATTCCACAATCAGGGATTCAGGCAGCACTTGAAAGTGGAAGTCGATTTGGATTTCAGCTCACCCCATGACTTCATGTCTGTAAGGCTTCTGACCCTTGCTGGGTCTTTCATCTGATATGTGTGTTCATAATAACACATACTTTATAGAGTGATTAAAAAGATGAAGCGAGACTAGGCTATAGTTCAGTCACAGAATGTGTTCAGCATGCATGAGGCCCTTGGTTCAATCCCCAGCATCACTAGAAAAGGAAGTCATTACAGAAAGTACGTAACACACTATCTACTTATTAAATGTTACTTTGTTCTCCATCAGTCTCTGTTACTAAGTTTCCATCAGTGATCTGAATGCAAAGGAAAAAAGCAATGTAAGATATAAGCACATTCGGTTCTGGAATTTTACCCAAGAAGTAGGATTCTCACACCCTGGTTAATGGCTTCTTCTCCCAGGGTGTGTTCCGTGAAACCACGATTTAGCTGATCAGACCTCAGTGCTTCAGATCAGCATCAGATCAATAAGATTCTGGTGCTTTAATCCATACCAGCCTGTTCCATTTCTTTGGGGTTCAGAGAAAAGCAAGTGACATAGAAAAAGGAACAAGAGTCCTGTCCCATAAAATATGAAAGATCTAGAAGTGGGACCATGGAAGGTTAGGATCACGGGAGCTGAGGACTGATTTTGTGTGGCTGAACGGTAATTATGTATGCACATACATACATATCTATGGGGCTTTTGGTGTGCCTCACATTGCTCCCCGAACTAAAATTAACGGCTCATTAAATGACAGCTTTTGAAACAATATACATATATTATTGATTTATCACCTTTATGTGTACTTATTTACTTAATTTCATTTGTTCAAGTCTTGTGGATAGATAATATTTTTCAGCTGAACGTGAGAAAGAACTTTCTGGCAGATTTGTTCAAAATCCATTGTTCTGTATTTGAATACAATAATGTGTAGGTGCCAAGATGTTGAAATAGACACCACACCATTTAAAAATCATATTTTCCACAGTTCCCAGGTATCCAGTTATAAAAACCCTTTCTGAACCTGGCCGTGGTTCAACACATCTGCAATGCCAGCACACAAAAGGCTGCTGCAGGAGGATCACTAGTTTGAGGCCAACATGGGCTACATAACTAGACTGCCTCAGATTAATAAATCAGTAAGGATTTGTATGCCAAAAGTGAACAGTCTCCTCGGGGAGTTGTAAATAAGCTACCTTTCATTATTGGATAATAACCGTCAAAACTACAGTGAACCCAGTGACTCCTTTTTTTTTTTTTTAACAGAACTGAATATCTTACACGTGACTCCAGAAAATATGTGCAAAGGTAGATGGGAAGACTGATTCAGACCACGAAGAGAGCTCAGTGGGCGGGTCGGTTATCAGACCCATTGCCATAGGTGACACTGATGTCATGGTTTCACCTCAAGGCCGAGAACCGCTGGCCTTTAGTGGGACTCTTAAATAAGAAGCTTAAGGCTGGGGTTGTGGCTCGGCTGGAAGAGTGCTTGCCTTTCAATCACAACCCCTTGGTTTCGATCCCCAGCATGACCTAAGTCTGTTGTGGTGGTGCTTGCATATAACCCATTACTGCTGAGGGGGAAGCAGGAGGGTAAGGAGTTCAGGATCATCCTGGGGTACCTAGGCAGTATGGTCCAGCCTAGATCACAAGAGTCTCATTTTGGCTATAATGTAAAAAATGATACATGGCTTCAACAAAGGACAGCTCACTCCTTAACCATACTTCCTTTCTCTCATTTCAGGGATACAGCCATGTCACCGCTCTGAACAGCATGGTGACTGTCACAGATTTTAAAGGAGTTGCAGCCCACACACATAGATGAGTGGAATTTGTTTGTGTGTGTGTTGCATCTGTGGTATACATCTATGTATGCTACATCTATGCCATGTATGTTCATTTGGGTATGTGGATGGCATGCTGGGCATGTGCACAGAGGCCAGAGCAGGACGCTGATGGTCTAGTACCACTGATGGAGCTTATATTCAGACAGGAAAATAGGTAGGGAGCTCACAACTCCTGTATGTTGATTTTGTTAGATAATACGTCATTTAATAGGTTAAGATGTTATTTTCTTCTGAAATAAAAGTTAACAGCTGTGTTGTGCTCTAGAATAATCTGCCTGATCAGGAATCACATAAACATATTCAATGAAAGGTCTGGTTGCAAGCAAGTGGGATCAGGTGTGAAGAGTGGCGAAGTGGGAACCAACTGCCACAGAGCTGGTGGTGGACACTGTAGGACATGGAACAGCTGCCCAGGGAGAGAATGCCATTATGTAAGAAAACTCACAAGCACAGGACTCTGGACACTTGTGCCTGCCCGTGGGTCTTGCTAGACGTGCTCAGTCTTGAGACAGGCCCCTCATTCTGCATTTCCCAGGACTGGGAGACTGGCAGAGCAACTCCAGGAGGGAGGTCAGTGAGTGTGAAGGTCTAGAGTAGTGGTTCTCAACCTGTGGGTCATGACTCCTCTGGGGATCACATATCAGATATTTACACTGCAATTCGTAACAGTAGCAAAATTACAGTTATGATGTAGCAGCCAAATGATTTCATGGTTGGGGAGGTCACCACAACATGAGGAACTGTATTAAAGGGTTGCAGTGTTAGGGTCAGAACCACTGGTCTAGAGGGAGCTGAAGATAACTGGGAATTCTAAGGTAGCAGGATAGTGGGGGCACATGGGATTGCTTGCTAAGCACAAGTGGAATTCCCCCTCAGCCTTCAGTTGTCCTGGGTTGCACCCCACAAAGAACGATGGTATTCATTTTGTGGGCAGTGCATGAGTGTCCCAGGTAGACTCTAGGGACAGTGGGCAGAGGGACTGAGGAAGGAGCTAGGGACAAAGGAGGCCTCTGTCGTGGTATGGTTCTCTCTCCAGGAGCACCACTCTGTCTGTCCTCATTCTGGGCAGCTTATAAGCTTACTATGAGCTTTCTGCAAGTATGACCTAAAAGTAACAAATCCAAGACCCTATACTGTTACTACTCTAATAATCCTTTTGCATACATTTTTCAAATGATAATTCACTCCATCCATACCCTCCTGCTAGCTGGTATATTAAATAACATACACTAACATTGCTACCACACCATCAGCTGGCCTTTCTAGGGACTCTGAAGAATAACAGCTTCGAGGGTAAAAAGATGCCCCATGGTTAAGAGCACTGTGCCCTTGAAGAGTAGTTCCATCCCCAGTACCCATTCAGACAACTTTACAACTGTCTGTAATTCTAGCTCCAGGGGATCCAACGCCCTCTTCTGTCCCCTGCACTAAAGGGCACCTGCACACGAGGCACACACACACACACACACACACACACACACACACACACAAACACAAGCACACACACACACACACACACACACACACACACACACACACACAGGTTTTATACCACTCTTGTATTTCTGAAAGAAGCTCTGTCTCCCAGTTCTCATGGAGGAGGACTTTCCACACTCTCAGTGAGTAAGTACCACCTGGCTCCTGCAGCCTCCTTCTTTCTGAGGTGACATGCATCCTGGGTGCCTGAGGTGCCTTCACACCAACTTGGGTTTTGTGAGGCTGGCCCAGATCATACTTGAAGGTCTAAGTGGCAGTGATGCCTTGAAGCATATTGCTGTCTGGAAAAAAAAAAAAAGCATTTCTGGCCAGGGAGCATCCTGGGACAGGGTAGCTTGGAGGCAGCTGTGGTATGGTGCCTATGGTCTCTATGTGTCCTACTCTCCTTGCCATGGGTCAGCATGCCAGGGAGGATGTTTTAGGGGAGAGTGTAGAGAACAATTTCCTTCAAGGTATTTGGATCAAAGTGAATAGTGACCCTGGTATCCATGAGCTACATGTATCTGGAATAAGAAAGAACTTTCTTCATTTGGCCTTGATTGGTCTCTCTGTCCTCTGATTTGATCTTTTCTGAGATGAATGGAGGATTTTCACAGGTTCAGAAGGCTCTAAGGTCATTGCAGGATGAGAAAACTCAGGGACAGGGAGGAACAAATGGCCTTCCATTTCATGATGTTTTAGGGCTCAAGGGCAGCTAATTTGTTCTCCTCTGATGTCACTGAGGCCCAGAGCAATTAAGTAACTTGTCCAAAAGATATGAGCTTGCTGGGTATGCAGGCTCACACCTGTAGTCCTGGCACTTGGGAAACTGAGGTGGGAACATTACCATGACTTTGAGGCAATTCTGGGCTACAGAGTAAGACCCTGTCTTACAGAAAACCCATCCCAGCTAGGAGGTGACTCACTGCTGCTTCTCCATCAGAGAGTGCCAAGAACCTCTCAGATGCTGTCCTTATCTCAACACAGACAGGAAGAAGTTGGTGTGCTGGCACAGGCCTATGATCCAACATTCAGGAGTTCAAGGTCAGCCTTAGTTGCATAGCAAATTCAAGACCAGCCTGGGCTACATGATACCCTTTCTCAAAAAAAAAAAAAAAAAATAGATAGAAAGGACAGAAATGATAGAAGAGGAGGGAAATTTTAATTCCTTCACCCCTCCCCATCTAACTTGATTCATTCCTCATCAATACACAGAAGAAATGTGATTTTTCTGTCTAAACAGCCAATAATGGGAATAAACCTGTCCTCTTTCTAGGGTTTGCCACAGGAATGGAAGTCTGACACAGTCTTGAACACCGTAGTCCAAAGTCAAAAGTCCCCAAAGATCGAAACCTCTCAAGTCTAAGATCCCAAATGATCAAAATCCTGACAATACAATTTTGGAAATAACAATTTTAATTTTTTTAAAAGACATTTATTTTCATTTTAAAGGAACCTTATTGAAGAAATACATACAAATATGACAGAACACATGCTATTTCCAAGCTAAAATAGGCATAAGTAATATATGCCTATTTTAATAATATTTGTTTATGGGAGATAACAGACCACATCCCCAAACAAGTTTGTTTGACTCATCTGCACCGGATGTGCTTAATGACACATGGGTAGGAAATATGTCAGGATGTACCCTTGCCCCTGATTGGATGTAGGCAGGAGGTATGCAGACAGGAAGTAAATCAGGATGTATACTTGTCCCTGATGGGACCTTATGGGAATTGTGGTGAATTGTGGGTTTTGCTTTCTTAAGCCCCTGCAAAACATGACTCAGGGCTATTTCCTGGGAACCTGGGTATAGGCCTGCCAGAGCCCATCCACCTGGCCAGTATTTAATTAAAGCTTGCTTCAAATTTGGCTTTAAACTGTGATAGTGATCTTACTCTTGACCAGTGGGATTAACATAAACTGGATTCCGGCCAAGGTATGCTGCTGGTGTTATGACCTCCAAAGGTGTCTTAGCATGGAATCTGATGCTTATGGAAGCAACTGTAAACTCTTACCACAGCTCTGAGAGATCGATTCGCCATCTGGGTTTACTCTCTCTAGCTTGCCTGGGACCCATCCAGATGTCAATGTGAAAACACAGTGCTCACCCCAAAGGAAATATGGCTTTGGAGCCAAATGAGTGGCCATGGCCCATAAACAGATTTCTGCCTTCCCAAATTCCATGGTCAATGTGGAAAATTTTATGAAGCTTTTATAGTAACAGAAAAATGAAATTCATTAACCAAAGTATTTTTAAAATACATTGGTAAAAACATCAAGTGGACAGAGTGCGGGGGAGAAATCTCAGCCAGAGGCCTCAGATGCTATCTGGAGCATCCTTGGCCCTTTGATTGGCAGAACTAGGCTCTGTGCCTGCAGCGTTCCATTCCTTCCATCTCACTAAAGTTCTAATCGGCCTTTGCAGACACAGCTTCTTTCCAGGAATTCTCGATCACACACACAATGTGAGCCGATCTTCCTTAATCAGCTGGAACATACACTTGTTTCTGGAAATCTCCCTGGGTGTTCTAAAAAATGGCTCTGTCAGGCTTCTAAGCTGTTCATCTGATGGGTTGAAACAACGAAAAGTCCACTAATCCCTTCCCCAGAATTCAGCTCTCAGCTCCTCTAAGATCCTTTCCAACAACAAGCAGGAGTTTTGAGACAATCATTTGATACTGCTTATTCCTGCGTTTATCATTTATGCTTAATTTCACTGTTTATCCCTCCACTTCAGTCTGTTCTGGGCGGGATGTGCAGGTCCTCCCTGGGACCTCAGCCATAAGGAGCTGCGAGAATGTCTGGGACAGTATTCTTGTCCCATTCAGGACAGGTCTTGGGCTCAGCCAACTCTGGCGGTGAGAACGGACAAGCGCAACACCGGCCGGAACTCTCACCACCACGCATGCGCAACTCGAGGCGGGCGATTGCGCAGGCGCTGGAGACGGAGCTCCCGGACGCGCGCTAGTTGTGTTTGTATTATGGCTCTGAGGCCGCAGAGGACTTTCAGGCGGCGCCAGGTCGAGTCCAGCGACAGCGACAGCGAAGGCGCGGAGGAGCGGTCTGCTGCGGAGCCGGCAGAGCCATGCGGGCCGTCTGCAGGCGGCAGAGCAGAGGGAGCGGAGCCGGCGCGCAGGGCCCGTGGCAGCCGGGGCCGAGGTCGGGTGTGGGCGAGTTCCCGGCGCAGCCCCGGAACTGCTTCCCGCAGGGACTGCGGTGCAGGTGACCGAGGGACGGGAAGGGGTCTGGTCCGCAGGTCCCCAGCTCCAGAGGCCTCTACCCGGGGCTGGTGGAACGCTCCTGTGGATTTGGGTGGCATGTCGCCGTTTGCATACTCAGGTGACCCACACCGACTAGAGAGCACAGTGTAGTCATTTTTGATGTTCACAGTGAATCCAAGTCCTCAAAGAGGAGGCGCACTACTCCTGATGCTGTTAAAGGTAGCTGAAAGTTAGGTGTACCTTTTGGGAATTTCTGAACAGTTTTCTAAAAACACCTGACAATTTATTTAACGAATCGGGGGCAGGGTTTTGGAACACTGTCATTTTTAAAATCAGTTATCTGCAGTAACAACAAAAAGTAGATAAAAATAATGTAAAGCGAGAGACTGAGGCAGAGGTAGATGACACTATGGACTCTTCCATTCATGTGTTCAAATACAAAGTCACTTAAAGGATAGAGAGTCGGCTCAGCAGTTAGGAGCACTGGCTGCTCTTCGAGAGGACCTGAGTTCGATGTCCAGCACCTACATGGAGGCTCACAACCGTCTGTAACCCTAAAGGGATTGGAAGCCCTCTTTGACCTTTGACCAGACACACATGTTTACATACATACATACATACAGGCGGAACACTCATACTTCATCAGTCCTGAAGTCCTGGCTTTTCTCCCAAATGTTTTTAGCCCCATTAAAGAATATTAGTGATTTCTCAAATATGCTTAGTAAATGAAAATTGGGTATACTTAATGGTGTACCAGATGATTTGAAATACTTTGGGTTGTTTACACAGATCCAACTTATTTTCACGGTGGGAACATATACAGTCCTCCAGCCATTTTTAAGTAGCGCATACAACAAGCCACACTGGCACTTACTAGCATTTCTATGTTGTACAATAGATACCCTAAACTTAATTCTGGTAAAATTTTGTAACCTTTGCGAACATATCCCCATATCAGCTCTTATTAACCATCATTCTACTCTGTCTCTCTAATTTCCTCCAAATTGTTTAGATCCCACAAGTGATGAGCACTTGCCATATTTGTCTTTGTGTGCCTAGCTTATTTCACTTAAAATAATGTCTTTAAGGTTCAGGATCTTAGTGATTTTTTTTTTTTTTTTTTTTTTTTTTTTTTTTTTTTTTTTAGTTTTTGTTAGGGCTCTCTGTTCATCTAAATTTTGAATGGTCTTTTTTATTTTATTTAAATGACATTTTTTTCCCTTTATTTTACATGAGGACCACAGTTTCCCCTCCCTCCTCCTGCCCTTCATATCCTCTCCTCCCCTTTCCCATCTATCCCCTCCCCTTTCACTCCTCCATCTCCATTCAGAAAGGGGCAGGCCTCCCAAGGGCTTGAACAAAGCATGGCACATCAAATTGAGGCAGGACCAAGCTCTTCCCCTTGCATCAAGGCTGGGCAAGGTAATCCAGCATGGGGAACAGGTTCCCAAAAGCCAGCTGAGCACCAGGGACAGGTCCTGATCTCACTGCTAGGAGCCTTACAAAGAGACCAAGCTACACAACTATCACCCACATGCAGAGGGCCTAGGTCAGTCCCATGGAGGCTCCCTAACTGTTGGTCCAGAGCCCATGATCTCCTATGACCTCAGGTCACCTGTCTCTATGGGTTCCCCCATCATGACACCCCTGGCTCGTACAATCCCTCCTCTCTTTCTTCAGCAAGACTCCCGGAGCTCAGCCCAGTGCTTAGCTGTGGATCTCTGCATCTGTTTCTGTCAGTTACTGGATTGAATGATCTTTTGCATTTGTAACATAAAGTATGTCAGTCATCTGGTCCGCCTTGAGTAAGAATACTGAGGCCCAAAGCCACCATCACTTCCCTTCTAGAGCAGTGGTTCTCAAACTTCTTTTGCCTTGACTTTCTTTGTGACTCTTAAAAATAGAGATCCCAAAGAGCTTTTGTTTCCGTGGGTTATTCTGATTTTGTTACCACTATCCTTAAGAAGATGAGTACAATGTTTATTGCTTCATCAACAAATGTGAATGAAGCTGATGTTTTTCCTCTCCTGGCCTATGGTAGTTGTTAGCTGCCTGACCCAGGTGCTGGGAACCAAACTCAGGTCTTCTGCAAGGACAGCATGTGTTCTTGACCTCTGATCCACCTCTCAGCCTCTCTAAAATGTTTATTTGTTCCTGTCTTTCTTGAGCTCCATGTAGTATTGAATTAGGAGGACATCTTATGAATTGTATATGTTTATTTGGGCTGTTGATTCAAATATTTTGACTTTCTTGCTTCTACAGGTGTCCTCTTAGAATCCAAAACAGTTGATCTCTCAACGGATGAAGAGGAAGAAACACATCCCTCATCGGAAAGTAAGGTTGATCAGAGTCCGTCCTCTAATAGCTCTAGTTCTCTGGAAGAAAAAGAAGTTTCACCCATAGGTTGGTAATTTTTATAATTGTACGTAACTAACTGAACTAACTTCCTTTTTTTGAGACAGGGTTTCACTTTGTACCCCAGGCTGGTCTGGAATTCATTCTGTAGCTTAAGCTGGCCTCAAGCTCAGGACCTGCCTCCTGAGACTATGATGTACCACTGTGCACAGCTCTAATACTGGTACTTTATACACCAGTAATTCCTACTGTTGATAAAGAGGTAAAAAGTGGAGCAAATAGGTCAGTGTGGCACTTAAGACACCTTCGGTTCCCAGTACCCATGTTGGGCTGCTCACAACCACTTGTTCCTCCAGCTCCAGGGATATCTGATACGTCCAGCCTCCTCAGGCACCAGCCCTCACATTCACAAATATACATGCATAATTAAGAATAATATAAATCTTTTAAAACATTGAGCCTGGTAAGAAGTGCAGTCTGGGGTAGATTCTAGATGCAGCACTGTCCAATAGAAATTTTGTAACGATGGAAAGATTCTGTATCTTCACCTTCTAATACAGTAGCCACTGACCATAGTTAGCTCTTGAGCTCTTAAGATGTGGATACTCTAAGAAACTGAACTTTTAATCTTATTAAATGGACATGGCAGTGGTTCTGTGGATGGACAGTGTGAGGAAATGCTTCTGACGTGTTGGCTGCACTGCCCTCTGAGGAAAGGCCAGTCTGGGACAATGTGTGGGGTAGTTTCTAATAATCAGAGAGAGTAGAGTCGTATAGTTTCCCAGAGGAAAGGGGTAGTGAATTCCCTTCAGAGTGCAGGACAGTTCCACAATAAAGAGTTGTCCTCCCTCCAAATACTCCATTAAAAACATGGATGTGCTATCTAGAGAAGAAAAGATGGAAAGGCTAGATATGATGGCACATGCCTATCATCCCACCACAAAGCCTTGCATGTATGAACAGTGTATTTGCTGTGTGTTCAGCTGATAGGCTGAGAGAATTAGCCAATGGTAGACCATCTGCCAATGATAGACCATCTGCCTTGAGATGCTCCCTGTGGCAAAGATCTTCTTACCAAAAGAGATGACAGTTGACATCAGCTTCTTAGATAACTGTCTAGTAGATAGTGCATATGCAAGCATGAGCTATCAGAAAAAACACGGAGGTGTCTGTATCCATTCGGCCCACATCTGTCTGACATCTGCTGTGTGGGGACCATGGAGGTATGGAGGAACAGGATGGGAAGCGTAGTCTTCCCCTTCCTGAACTTTTACCTATAACTTGGGAGAGGACTGCTTTCTGTGACACCAGTATCTCACCAGTGAGCCCCATGCTTGTGATTTAGTGTCTGAATCCACCGAGTCATGCAGATGTGTGTCTCCAGTACACTTGAGTATTGGAGCCTATTGTGTTATCATAACCCCACCTCCACATTCCAGTCCGCTTAGAGGCTGTCCCTTCAGACTATGCTTAACTCCAATACCATAGATTACTAAGCACCCCAAATATTTCTAGTGTGTCCCCAGGGCTGAGCCAGATGTTGGCTCCTGTGATCTGAATCGTTTAATCTGCCTTAGACACTAATAGCTGCACTTCTCAGTTTCAAAGACATAATTGGCTTATCTTCATATACATCACAGTAAAATCATTACCTACATTAGGAAAGGTTCAAAGCTCTGGCAGGTCCCTACTTGACCTTCATAAACAACATTTTCTTTTTTGGTATTAAAGAATTCAGCGAGCCGGGCGGTGGTGGCGCACGCCTTTAATCCCAGCACTCGGGAGGCAGAGCCAGGCGGATCTCTGTGAGTTCAAGGCCAGCCTGGGCTACCAAGTGAGTTCCAGGAAAGGCGCAAAGCTACACAGAGAAACCCTGTCTCGAAAATCCAAAAAAAAAAAAAAAAAAAAAAAAAAAAGAATTCAGCAAATTACTTGATTTTCACTTCATTCTGTTGTTTTGTTGTCTTTTTTGAGATAATGTCTTGCGGTATCACATTGGCCAGCTAAAGTCATGATGATGCCCAGGCTGGCCTTGAACCTTCTGCAGGCCTCTTTCCTCAGTTACCGAATGCTGGGATTGTAGGCATGTGGCCCATTACCACGTATATGTTGTTATGATCATGTTCTCTGTTGAGTCCTGTAAGAGAATGTAGGCACACCTGTCCCTTTACCTCCAGATAGTTTTCTTCAAGTAAACCGCTGGACATGGTGAAACCTGTTCGTAGTTCCAGAGGATCACAAGTTCCAGGCCAACTTGACCTACATGAGACCCTATCTCAAAGAGAAATAAGTAGCTGGGCTAGTGAGATGACTTCTGGGGTTAAAGGTTCTTGGCACCAAGCCTAAGGACCTAAGTTTGATCCCTGGGACCCATGGGTAGAAGGAGAGAACTGACTCCCACAAGTTTTCCTGAACCTATACATGTGTGCCTTGGTGCTTGCTTTGCCTCTATTCCCAATAAAATAAATAATGTAATTAAACTCTTTGACAGAAGAAACTAAGTAAATAAATACTATCTATTAAAAAAGCAAATAATTTGAGAGCATGACTGAGACTTCTGAAATTTCTCACCTTTTCTCTTGTGTTTTAAACATTAGAGCCTTTGCGTTTATGTTTTCTATTTCCCTGATACATGTCTTATATTTATTTCTCAAAAAGTTAGGATCAGCATTAAGGTGTAGCTGAGTTGGCAGAGTGAATGCCTAGCACCTGTGAAGCTCTGGATTTGGATCCTCAGCCTCACAAAAAACTAGTTATGGTGGTCCATGCCTGTAATCCCAGCATTTGGAAATGTGAAGAAGGCAGAAAGATCAGAAGTTCAAAGTCATTATTGCTTACATAGTGGCTGCCTGGACTACATGGAACTTAACATCTCTATTTTCAGATGTTCGAAGGGGTAGGAATTTCTCCTGCCATCTTACTTATGGTGGTATTTTCTTATGAAAACAGTTTTTATAAAGTATAAAGGTAAATTTCATGCATGAAGAAACTTCAGTTCCTAAATTACAAGAATTCATGTCAGTGAATATATGCTATACTATAGAAATAAAGTTGCCTTAAAGTCGTCATTGGGGCTGAAGAGGTGGCTCAGCAGTTAAGAGCACTGGCTGCTCTTCAGGGGACCTGGGTTCAATTCCCAGCACCCACGTAAGTAGCTCACAGCTGTCTGTAACTCCAGTTCTAGGGCATCTGATGCCCCTTTCTCACCTGCATGGGCACCAGGTACACACATGTACACAGGCATACATGCAGATAAAACATCCATATATATATATATATATATATATATAAAATAAAAAATAAATCTCTAAAGCAAAACAAAAGTTGTCATCCAATTAGGTTCTTTTATCTGCTGAAAAGTATTTGTTTTCTTTGCATTTAACTTCTCTGGTTTCTTTCATGTGGATCTCACTTGATCTGACTTGGCTGTGTGCTGTTCTGTTTCTCACTTCCACAAGAGGAGGTAGTGTGCTGGTGTCGCCTCTAAGTCAGGCCACGTGCCACTGATGCTAGCTTCTGCCCATCTCACTTAGGTCTCAACTGTGCTCAGCTCCTTCATGTTCCTGTCCTGACACCGAACTTCAGGAGTGAGAGAGAACAGCTCCCAATTAGTAAGAGAGTAGAAGGCACAGTGGAGGTGCTAGATTAGGTTCATTTCTCTAATGTGCATTCTATATCTATTCTATTAATTTTCTTCCTTTACTGACTAGACTTTGAGCCATTTATTACAGTCAGTGAATCTATCTAAATGGTGGAAAATTAAGGAACATGGTGCCTTTTTCTTGCCTTGAATGCAAGGAGCGTGCATTCTGTGGCTGCTTGGTTTTCACTATCCTCTCGTCTGTTGCAGTTCAGATCCCAGATGCAGCTTTTATTCAGGAAGCCCGCAGAAAGCGTGAGTTGGCCAGGGCCCCAGGGGACTACATTTCCCTGGATGTACACCATCCCCCCACCACTTCTGACAGTAAGAGAAGCAATGAAGAGGACCCAGACAGCAGTGATCCTGATGACTATGAAAAGAGAATACTATTTGCCCCAAAGCCTCAAACACTCAGACAAAGAATGGCTGAAGAAACAGGTATGTATTTAATTTATGAACCAGCATAAAACTATCAAGACATTTTCTTTACATTAGTGAAATTTCTGTTTGCTCATGACCATGTTTTCTGCCATTTCTCAAAAAAATTGCTATCAGAGATGGGGATGCAGCTCCATTGGCAGTCTTGCCTCGTGTGCATGAAGCTTGGGTTTGAGCCCCAGTAACAAAGTTGTGATGGCTCATTCCTGTAATCCTGGCACGTAGTCACAACCTGTCTTACCTACCCCCCAAAGAAAGCAGCACTAAGCTGAATCCCCGACATATATGTTTTAAAGAGTATCGGTGTTGATTTTTATTATCAATTTTTGTCCATAATAGCGTGGCTTTTAAATGATATGATTCTATCATGTATAACATTACCTCAAGATGTGTGTGATGATGTTTACTAATGCTGGATCCCTTCCTTGATTTTCAAGAAGTAAAAGAATTGTACAGTCTCTTGTTTTTGAAATGTTGGAAACTATCATTGCCACCTTTTAAGAAGATTTTTTTGTTGTTAGCATGAAAGATTACAAACATTTTAGGTCAGAGGACAGCTTGTGGGAGTTGGTTCTCTCCTTCTGCCTGTGGGTTCTTCAGGGTTATCAAGCTTGATGGCAGGTTTACTTACTGCACCATCTCAGTGGCCCAGACTAGACTTTTTAATGAGAAAACCACACCTTTCCTTCTCCCCAGCCCTTTCCATATGGGAAAGTGGGTGACTGGCTGGTGATGCATGCGCTGGGCCTGGAGCTCAGCGGCTGCATTTGAGTTCTCATTGCGAGACAGTGCTCCAACCAGTTATTTAGCCTGAGTGTTGGACTCATTTTTAAGATGAAGGTTATACTGGTTCCCCAATCCTGGATTATTGTGAAGAAGAAACAGTGTGTGAAGTGCTACTAAGCCTTCAGAAGATAACCCCCCAAATCTGAGTACTGCTGTCAGAGTGGGAAAATATTGAGTATTAATGTGTTAACTTCTGGTTGTCTAGCAATCAGAAATGAAGAAGCGAGTGAAGAGAGTCAGGAAGATGAAAATCAAGACATTTGGGAACAACAGCAAATGAGGAAAGCAGTCAAGATCATAGAGGTAACTATTTCTGTGCTGTATGCTAGCATCCTGAGGATGCTGTAACAAATAACCACAAACCCAGTGACTTTATTTTTACTTTTAAAAATTGGGGGGGGGGGGCGCAGACCACTGCATGTGTAACGGTCAGAGGACAACTTTGTAGAGTTAGTTCAGTCTTTGCAATGACATGAATTCTGGAGATCAGACTCAGTCTCTGTGTCCAGCTTTTCTGCTAAGCCATCTTGCTGGCCTGAAATCTTCTCTCACAAGGTGGGTAGTGAGTTGTCGGGACTGAGCGTCCGCATGAGAACTAGCCATCCCTGCCTCTGCTTCCCCATGCCTTTTGGCATCTTTGCTCTGTGTATCTTGGGGAGACAGTTGTGTTTGCACTTAGGCTCACCCAGAAACTCCAGTGTGTTCTCATCTCTGGATCCTTCCTTAGATAGAACCATAAAGACTCTGCACCAAATGGGACAACTAATTCCTCTGCTCTGTGGGTAGATCCTGGGGAGGACTACCATTCAACCCACTGTAAGATCTCCATGTTATTAAAACTAAAAAGTATAGGTAAACCTGTGTGATCATTGTAGAATTTCTAACTAGAGAACTTTTTAACACATTGTTTTTATAATTATGAAAGACTTTATTCCCCTCCCCCCCTTTTGGAAATCAGTGTATCAAAAATATTTTTAAAAAGCACTTTGAGAAGAAATATGCCTGGTTCTTGCTCTGCAACTCAGGCTTCCCGATCCCCTTGTGTTTGCCGCTTTTCCTTTTGTAGACTAACTGTTACCCTGGTACATACCAGAGGTTCCAAACACTCTTACCCACAGAGTACTTAATGGCACAGTGATTGTCGTGGTCATCCTAACCTAAATCATTAACTTCATTTATTACCCACAGAGTACTTAATGGCACAGTGATTGTCGTGGTCATCCTAACCTAAATCATTAACTTCATTTATTTAGTAGTCAAGTCCAAAGAGTTTAATGAGATTTATGCCCTGACTGCTTAATAACCATCAGAAAAAGAGAATACAGATAAGTTGAAGAAATGTTAGATAAGATGGCTCAGCAGGTAAAAGTGTTTACCACACAGTCTGGTGACTTAAGTTGGCTCCCCAGAACTCAAGGTGAAAGGAGAGAATCAACTCCACAAAGTTGTCCTGTGACCACACATTTGAGGTGCGTGTGTGTGCTCATACATAGACATAGACACACAGTAATTTCATATAAGTAACCATGCTGCTTACTACTGAGAAGTGTGCCTCTGTTGGTGCTGCGTGACTTCAGCACAACATGAAGTCTAGTGTCTTTCGTTTTTTGAAGTCTAGTGTCTTCATTGATCTTCGTATAGTATCTTTTCCCATAGCATCTGCCTAAAAGCCGCTCCACAGATGTGGCTTCATCAGAGGTTGCAGCTGTGGGGACTGGAGAGCCAGCTCAGCGGTTCAGAGCACTGACTGCTCTTCTTGAGGACCTAGGTTCAATTCCAGCACCCAATGGCAGGTCACAGATGTCTGAAACTCTAGTCCTAGGGGATGTGATGCCCTTTACTGGCCTCTGTGGGCACTACATGCACTTGGTGTGTATATACACACAGATAAAACACCCATTCACATAAAATAAAAGTTGCAACTGGATTAATTAGAGCTTGAAGTCCAGCAGCTACTGGGTATGGCTGTGTTTTCCTGGGACATTCAGAAGTCCTTGCTTTTGAATGTAATGGGACACCTTTGTGTACATTGAGAACAAACTCAGATTTCCTTACTTGACCTTTCTTCCCTGCTGGTAGCTTTTGTCAGCATGGCACAAGTAAGAGTCACCTGGGAAGAAGGAACCTCAGTTGGGGAACTGCCTCCATCAAAGAGGACTCTGGACAAGTCTGGGCATTTCCATGATCAGTGGTTGATGTGGGAGGGGATTCATCCCACTGTGGGCAGTGCCAGCCTTGGGCAGGTGGTCCTGGCTTGTATAAGGAAGCAGGTTAAGTGAGCCATAGAGAACATGACAGGAAGAATGTTCTTCCAGGTCTCTGCTGCACATCTTGCTTACAGGTTCCTGCCTTGAGTTTCCTTGATGATGGACTGTTGTTTGGAAATGTAAGATGGAGTCAGCCCTTTCCTCCCCAAGTTGCTTCTGGTCACTGTTTTATCCCAGCAACTGAGAAGCAGACAAGGACACCCTGATTCTGCCTAGTTATAACTCATTTTGTTGTCTAACATTGTTGATAGTTGGCAAATCATAAGTTTCTTGACCATCCTTCATTTGGTGAATATTTTAGGTAGCTTTATTTATTTTTCCTGTTTGCAAATAAGACTCTGAATATTTGGTTATTTTCCTCCTCCTTTTCTTCATGTGTACAATTTGGGGTGCTTCCTTGAAAAACTGCCACGATAGCCGCCCCTAACCAAGAGGTAAACCTTTCTTACGGTCCTTGCTGCTTGTATTGTACTACTTTCTAAAGGAAGTATCTCGGTTTCTATCAACACGGTCAGGAAGTGTTTCACTGCAGTCTCGCCAGCTTTGAGTGCAGATTTAGTGGACGAAACTAGAATCTCCGGCTCATTTCATTTGCATTATTACCCATTAAGTATGTGTCTGACCGACGGCCCTGTAGGAGCTCTGTCACTGTTTGATACCTGTGGCTGTTGTAACAACTCACCACTGACTTGGTAGTTTAACAAAAACCCTGAGTCAGAATATGAGCCGATCTGCACTTCTTCCAGAACCTCTAGAAGATAATTCACCCCTGACCCTCGTAGGTGCTGTTGGCATCCTTTAGCCTGTGGCTGCATTTCTCTCCGTCTTCACTGTGCCTCTTTTATGAGGACCGTGTTACTGTAGGCCCTCTGTGCACAATCAGATAAGTCCCCGCTGCCAGCATCCTTCTCATTTGCATCCTTTGCCATATAAGGTAACATGGACATAAATGGGAAAGGAGTTGTCTAGTTTCTGATCGCATACAGTAGCCAGTTACAGGGATATGCAGTCTGCTTGAGGCAGCTGAGGAAAATAATTGCACTGAGCTCATAGAGGGATGTGCCACAAGTCTCAGTGGAGTCCCAAGGTGACACAGAGGAACATGTTCAGTGGTCACTTTTGTAAGAGAGTGGGCAGATGGGGAGAGGAGTGGAAAAGTCCTCACAGAACTGGTCTTCAGTGAAAGACTACTTCCTTATTGAAAGATATGCATGACATAAGGAGTTTGGACCAGGAGTGTCAGGACGGTTTGGGTCTGCAGGTAAGACTGGAAGTAGAGGAGGCTTGCTGACCACTAAGGTGAGCTGTGATGCTTGTGTAAAGTAGAAACAGTGGCTTACATTTCTGGTTTGTGTCTGAAATAGTGGACTTTGAGAACATGTTCTACACAGCAAGTGTGGTAGTGGGGAGCTGGAGTTACCAGAGAGACTAATGGGAAGGGCCATAAGATAAGATGTTCTTTTAGGAACGCATTCTCTGCAGGTTCCAAATTTCAATCAACCATGGCTTTACTTACTCATGTTTCTTCAAGAACTCCATGAATTCCCAAGAATGCTTCAAAATGTCAGCTAAACTAGATTTGAAACTTCATGAACTAACTTTTGTGGAAATCCAACCTTTAAAATTTGGTTTGTACATATGAATTTAAAAGACTTGGGCTAGAACTGTAGCTCGGTGGTAGTGCGCTTACCTAACATATATCAGGTCCTAGGTTCAGTCCTCAGTACTGCCAAGGCAGGGGTGGGTTGGGTGGGGGCTGGGCTTGGTTGGTTTTGTTTGTTTGATTTTGGTTTAGGGTTTTGTTTCTTTGAGACAGGGTCTCCCTATGTAGCCCTGGCTGGCTGCCCTGGGACTCGCTGTGTAGACAAGGCTGGCCTCTTTGGGGTGCTGGGATATAAGACATTGACCACAGTGCCTGGCTGGAAAAAAGGCAGTAATATATATTCTAAAACTGATGAAAGATTTAAAGAAATTTTTTTGTGACCATGATATTGCAAAGGCATGGGAACCTTACGTAGTCTCTTTTGTGTGGTAAATGAAGTGTTTTTTAAACAGTAATTGTTCACATTTTTTAGGGACAAAACATAGACCTTTCCCGCAGCAGTGAATCTCAAACATTGAAGAAGTTTGACACATCCATTTCATTTCCACCAGTAAATTTGGAAATTATAAAGAAACAGTTAAATAATAGGTGAGTAATGTTTATTTGATAATTTACATTTGTCGTCAGTGATTAGTAGTAGAAAAAAGCAGTATGTTCTTTTAATTAGTAAACATTAATATTAAGCAGGTTTATAAGAAAAAATGAATATCTCGTTTTACCATGTAAACAGCAGATTTTCTTTGTCTTGTCAGTCTTGATGACAGATAATCCTTACATGGTTAAAAACAGTAATTATTATTTTTAACTTAGTAAGACTATAGGTATTTTTCTACACTGCTGGATTTTGTCATCTTGTTTTGTGTTGTCTTTAGAGAAATGACCTTGGTTTATAGCCTAGCTGGCCTTGAACTCCTGTCCTCTGAGTTCCTAAGTGACGGGCAGTTCCACGTGCTTCCACAGTGTACCATCATGCTTACTTTCTGCAGTATACATTTCATGTTTGTTCCTGTAGTTTATTTGTTTATTTCTCTGTTCTAAGTCTCATCCATGTGTCGCTGTAGTAGTGAACATGCCTCTTTATTTGGTTGCATTTTGTTTTAGTCTGCAGCCCAGGCCAGCCTCAGATGTAGCTGTGCAGCTGTGGCTGCCTTTGAATCATGATCCTCCTACCTTGACCTCCCTAGTGCTGGGATTACAGGTGTGTGCAGCTGCATCTGGCTTTGTGTGTGTATACATGTGGTTTTTCCTAAAATACATTAACAAGGAAAATTTGCCATGTCCAAGAGCTTATTTTTATGACTCTTGGTCATAAAAGCACGGTTCTTTTTTACACTGTGGGTATTGATCACTACCCTGAGTAGACAGTGCTAACCTTAAGACTGTGCTTTTGCTAAAATCACGGCATGTCCTGTCAGTGGCTATTTGTTCTAAATATTTTATTATAGAATGTACTCAGAATCTAGTGTCCGCCAGTTCCTGTGTTTATGAGAGAATAGATGTGATGGTCACAGTTTGACTACCCTATGTGACAGTTTGGTACAAGGAGTACATTTGATTCTGCTGCCTTTTAAAGAGTATCTTCATTTTTTTTTTCAAAATGTATATGTACACACACTCATGGCACATGGGTGGAGTCAGAGTATAGCTTTGAGGAGTCAGTTCTCTCCTTCCATCTTTACGTGGAGTCTGGAGATTGAACTCAGGGCACCATTACCCTGAGCCATCTCACTAGCTCAAGATGTTTTGTTTTTTTGTTTTTAACCTGAGAATAGGTTCAAATTTTCCTTACTTAAAGTCAGCTTTAAAGTAACTCAATTCCTTGATCAGATTGCAGAATATGTCAGCTGTAGTTGTTTGTTTAAAAATACTTTTGTTGAAAAGACACTTTGTAATATTATCAAATAAATATTTGAAATCTTCAGACATACCAGCATTTATTATCTGTATTCTGTGGGGTTGGCAAACTCCAGCCCACCCTGTGTTGGTAAATGAAGTTTTATTGGAACACAGCTCTGCTTGAATGGTTACTACTGCCTGTGGGTACTTTAGTGATACAGCACAGAGCTGAGTGATTGCAAGAGCAATTATGTAGCTCTAAAAGCTGAGATATTTACTGTCTGACCTGCTACAGAATAAAGCTTGCCAGCTCCTAAGTGAGTGTTCTGTAATAGTGATGCTGAGTGAAATCACTTCAACAGATTCAAGATTATTTCTGAAGTACATTCATTATTGTTTACTCGTGTTTTAATTAGCTTTCCTTAGTTAGAATAAAACAATTAAAGCTACTACATCTAGAATTGTATATAAGCCAGAACCCATCTGGTGTTTCTTGAGGGATTGTATCTAAGAGAATTGTCTTCAGAGAGTGCTAGAATGAAAGACAGTGAGTCACTGATGTAGATTAATGGTTCAAATACTCTGAGTAAATGCTATTTTTAACTTTATTGTATTCTGTTTTTCAACTAGGTTCTTTATTTCAAAAGGAAAATGTTTTAATGGTTTTTTTTTTAATAAACGAGTACAAAATGATACACACAAAAGGAAAGTTGGCTTCCCCAAGAAAACTTGCCACCAGTTTCTTTTATTTTTTCTAGAAATTTCCTAATGTGTGTATCTTATAGAAGTACATAAAATTTTTATATCACCCCACTTTCTCTTTTTTACAAAAAAAAAAAAAAGAAGCCAATATGTACCCTGTTGTATGGCTTTTTAACATAATATATGCTTAGATAATCTATCACTAGTAATGTTTACTTACATAATCATTAATGATATTTGCTATATGTTATTATTTTTTAAGTCGGGGGGGTGGGGCTGGGAACTTGCCAAGTAGGTTAGCCCAGCTAGCCAGAGCTGGAGGGTTGCTGGGATTGCACCTGTGCACCATGCCAACGTTTTTGGAGCTCTCACAGGTCCTCATGCTTGCAGGGCAGGCCCTGTACTGACTAAGCTGTTTCTCCAGCTCAGCTTTCACTTTTATTTACATAAAGTAAGGGAAGTGCTTTTAGATATGTAATGTCTCTTCACTAAATTTAGGAACAAGACATAGGGCTTAGGCTAAAGAATTTCTTTTAAAGGTCAAGTTAGCAGGATTGGTTGAATTAATTTTTTTAGTCTGACTAAAGTCCATGTACTTTGAATTTATTTCATTTTTTATTAATTTGCTAATTCTAAGGCATCCACTGAGTTCAGATGCTAATACCGTATATATTCCAAATGGTGTGAAAGAAATGTGTTGCAAATGTTTCTGTTTGTCTGTGATAGGTAACTTAGTTTAAAAGATAAACAGCCATTGAATTGATATGTGTCATACTCTCAAGGGCTGGACCAAGTAGGCCTTAGCAGAGAGCACCATAGGATCAAATAGAATGGACCCTATGGAACAACAAATTCTAATTGAAAAACAGTCAATCACAAATTTAAAAAAATCAAGTAAATTATACCAAACCATAACATGTTTAAATGGTGTTAATGCCAGCTCCTTCAGTCTTTCAAGCAAGACTATAGATTGAGCCGGGCGGTGGTGGCGCACGCCTTTAACCCCAGCACTCGGGAGGCAGAGCCAGGCGGATCTCTGTGAGTTCGAGGCCAGCCTGGGCTACCAAGTGAGTTCCAGGAAAGGCGCAAAGCTACACAGAGAAACCCTGTCTCGAAAAACCAAAAAAAAAAAAAAAAGACTATAGATTGATGTAAAAGCAGACTCCCTTGTTTCATTAAAGCCTTTGATTATTCTTGGAACTCAGTTTATAAGTTCTGATCAATTTTAGCCCAAAACTGGAGTCATTGTGCCTTAAAACTATCCTATAAAAGGATGTGGTGGCACATGCCTGTAATGCAGGGACAGAGGATCAGGAGTTCAAGGTCATCCTTTTGGTACATAGTGAATTTAAGGCCAGCTTGGGTTAAAAAGACCCAGTTTCAAGAAATAATTAAATCAAGTAAATGCTATGGTCAGCCTGTGTTTCTGGTCCCTGTAGGTTTCCTTTTTCGCCTTTCCCTTTGAGAACGGTGTTTGTGATCCCCTAACTTCACACACCTCGTAAATCTAGGTTTATATGGTAACATCTTCATTGGGATACTGCTTAAAAGGAAAGGTATGAAAAATGAAACTTTTATTTTATTTAGATTAACATTACTACAGGATACTCATCGCTCACACCAGAGAGAATATGAAAAATATCTAGAAGACATCAAAAGTTCAAAGACTGCAATCCAGAACCTGGAGAGTGCATCAGATCAAACTCTAAACTACAAATTCTACAAAGGCATGAAAATTTATGTGGAAAATATAATTGATTGTCTAAATGAAAAGGTATATTTAAATATGCATGTGTCAAGAACCCTCCCTTATTGGTCAGTTACCAAAGAAAAGACAGGCTGGGGAGATGGCTCCGTGGGTAAAGTGTTAGGCAAGCATGAAGGACCCTAAGAACCCATGTAAAAGAGGCATGGTAATGTGGGATTTCAACAGGTAATCTTACTGTCTAACCCAGGGTGCCTCAGCCTCCTGA
Organism: Peromyscus eremicus; assembly: GCF_949786415.1. NCBI lineage: Eukaryota > Metazoa > Chordata > Mammalia > Rodentia > Cricetidae > Peromyscus > Peromyscus eremicus. The sequence goes on from NC_081418.1 coordinate 93,910,295, forward strand.
GTTCTGGGATTACAGTTATATGCCACCACGCAGATTTTTAATATGATATTGTACATTCTCTTTAATGTTAGACATGGGCTGTTAGTTGGTTTGGGGGTTTTGAGGTTTTTCATTTGGTTTTGGTTTTTTGGTTGCTGTTGTAAGTTACATAAAATTTTATACATATATTTTTTCCTCATATATTACATCCTGACTTCAGTTTCCCCTCCCTCCTCCCAGTCCCTCCATCCACTTCTCTCTCCCCCAGATCCACTCCTCTGTTTCCCTTCAGAAAGGGCAGGCCTCCTAGGGATATCAACCATACATGGCATATCATGTTACAATAAAACTAGACACATCCCTTCATATTAAGGCTGGATCATACATACATATATTTTTATGTTAAAATTTCATCTAAGACATATTACTGGGAAATAAAATTAATTACTAAGTATAAGTAATTTTCAGGTTATACAACATTGCCGAAATGTAGGGAGAATTTTCTGTCCCACCAGACAACTCCCAAATAACCACACAGAGACTTATTAACTATAAATGCTCAGTCAGTAGCTTAAGCTTATTACTAACTGGCTCTTACAACTTAATTAACCCATATTTCTTATTTGCATTCTATTATGTTGCTCAGTACCTTTTTTCAACACTGCGTGTTCATCTTGCATCTCCCTGTGTCTCCTGGCGACTCTGCCCTTCTTGGTCCCTCTCTGTCTACAAGTCCCACCTAACCTCTTCCTGCCTAGCCATTGGCCGTTTATCTCTTTATTAAACTATTGAGAGCAACACATCTTCACAGTGGACTAAAAGATTGTTCCACAACATCAGAGTATTCTCCAGAATGAATGGTGGTTTATTGCTTTGCTAGATTAGTAAAAAATGGATTTTGTAAAATGTCTATTTTGATTGGGGATTGGGGGGAAAACCTTCATTTTATTAGCTAGATGTAGTTTTGCTTGTGAACAAGGTCCTAGTCTGAAGCTTAGCCTGACTTGGAGCTTCTTGTGTAGCTGAGCTTGGCCTCACACTTGTGATCATTCTGCCTCAGCATCCTGAGTTCTGGAATTTCAGGTGTATGAGCCACCATGCCCAATGTAGATCTTTTTTTTCTGTGAATTCTCTGAGTCCTTTGCTCTGTTCACATCTTGGTTCTTAGTGGGGATTTTTATTCTCTTAGTTTTTAGTGAATTTAAACAAATCTTTACGGATTCAAACATTTCTTTATTTAATACATATGGGTGTTTTTGCCTGCATATATGTCTGTGAAGCACATGCTCAGTGTCTGGAGTCCAGAAAAGAGCATTAGATCTCCTGGAACTGTACTTTCAGATGGTTGTGAGTTGCCATGTGGTTGCTGGGAACTAAACTGGGGATCTCTGGATGAGCAGCCAGTGTTCTTAACCACCGAGCCATCTCTCTGGCCCTGATTTTTAATTTTTAATGCTTATCCAATTTGATCTAAAATTTACAGGGTTTTGTTTGTTTGTTTGATGCTTGTATGTTTTAAAATTCTTACACTACAAGATTTTTAAATCTTTTACTTTACACATTGTGTTTTGTGCGTACTCAATCCTGACATTGGGATCCTCTATTACCTTTTTACAAGGAACATTATTTAAACCACAGAACTTCAAAAGAAAAAAGACAGTTAAAAAATAAAGTTCTACTTTCCATATCTATTCTATCCGTGAAATATTGTGTCCTCTACATGTTAATTGTCAGTTGATGCGTATTTTCTGTGGTGTTTTTAGTCTAATTTTTTTCTTCATTTATCTTTGAATTACACTGTTAAAATCCTACCAAACTACATGGGGTTGCTATAGCTGTTCCCCGGAAGCAGCTGTGGGACACTGGATTGAATCAACTGCTCTCTTAAGAAGTAGGATTCCAGTTACATCTAGTCACATATTTCTGTAGCAAAGCCCATTATCTGTTCCTAGTGACTCTCTTCCATTTTGTGAAGTTTATTCTCGAGCCGGGGCTCAGACCCAGGGCCTTTCACATGCTAGGCAGACACTCTACCGCTCAGCTGCATCCCAGCCCCCACTCAGTTTTTCAGACTTTACCAGCTTCTAGTATCTCCTTGATACCTGTCCTCTCATTTCCTCCACTCTGTCCAAGAAGGATCCTTCCTTTTACCTATCTCTCATGCACATGCTCCTGACTCTGTACCATCTGGTTTCATAATCTGTGATACTTGCTCTAATATTGGAATTATTTGTTCAAGAATTTAATGTATGCATGTGATTACAAATAATGCCTTTTTTATAATTCATTATTGATAAACTGCAGAATGTTACTTGTGTGTTTCAGATTATCAACATTGAGGAACTAGAATCATCCATGCACACATTGCTTTTAAAACGATCAGAAGCACTTTTGAAACGCAGGCAAGATGAGTTAAAATGTGAATCATCCTATATGCAACAATTATCACGTTAGTGGTTTTTATGTTCCATTATCATTTGCTAAGCTAGATTGCCATCTGGAAAATAAAAATATTTTTAGTTCTGTATTTTTAAAAAAAAAAAAGAAAGCTATTCTAGTTAGAATTATATTGCTGTGATGAAACACTGTGACCAAAGCAAGTCAGGGAGGAAAGGGTTTATTTTCCTCACAGTTCCATACAACAGTTCATCATCAAAAGCAGGTAGGTCAGGAACCTTGGCTTGTTTCCCATGACTTGCTCAGCCTGCTTTTCTATAGAACCCAGGACCACCAACCCAGGGGTGACACCATCCCCATCAATCACTAATTAAGAAAATGCCCTAAAGGATTGCCTATAGCCAGATCTTATGGAGACATTTTCTCAGTTGAGGCGCCCTCCTCTCTGGTGACTTCAACTTGTATCAAGTTGACATAAAACTAGCCAGTACAAAAGCTTTTTCTGTATTTTCACACTGACCCTCCACCCAAACCTAACATCTCAAGGAAGAGTTTCAGTATACCTTGTTTAAGGTTAAAAAATAAACATTAGAATTTCCAGTCACATAAACATTTGAGACAGAATTTGTTTTTAAGTATTTATTTTTCTAAGTATGTGTATGTGAGCATATCTAAGTACATTACACATGAGCAGGACTGTTCAGAGATCAGAAGGGCGTAAGATCCCCTGGGACTGGCCTTACAGACAGTTATGAGCTGCCATGTGGGTGCTTAGAAGTGAAACTTGGTCATCTAGAAAAACACTCAGTGCTCTTAACTGCTGAACCCTCTTCCCAGCGCCCTTGACACAGAGTAGTTACATGCCATTAAATGAGCAGAGTGGTTTGAAAGGACTTTCCAGCCGTCCAGCTCTGTAGTTGAAGGCCTGCGCAGACTGATGGGTCTCGGCAGAGTTGGTAAGGAATGGCCATTCCACGTCCTCACACCACACTGCAGCTGCAGTAGCTTGAGCTGCTTTGGCTAATGAGGTCCCATGTAGGTGACAGGGAAGAACAAAGTGACTGCCGGGCTCCTGTATTTGGTCAGTCATAAACAGTAGAACATGCTGAAATGAAGCAGGCCATACATAGTGTAAGTAAGATGTTGGCAGTGTAACTATCTCTAGTATATCACTATGGAGGAAACGGTGTACATTGCTAGAAAAGAAAAAATAAAAGAGTGAGAGGAAAGAAAATGCACACACCAGCAAGGTACAGATGTTTAGGCCAGCAGGCTTGGTAGCTCTTAACACTGATAGGTAATGGACATTGAAGTTCCACTGCATGACAAAATGGACATTTTGAGCACATTAGGTGTTCTTATATATATTTATACACACATATACTTCATGATATTACCTATAGCTTCAGTGATTCACTGTTTTGAGACTGTAGTACAAAGCTGTTTTGTGAATTAACAGGCAACGCTGAGACATCATCGAATGGAAGCTTGGCTCTAGACGAAAAGGATCAACGGATTTTAGACGAGATTAAAGCTCGAAGGTATCTGTACAAAGTGAAGACTTACACTGAGCAAGCACTTTCACTCTTTCAGTAGAATTAGCTTTGTGAGACAGTCACCCCAGCCCGACACGCTGTTTTCAAGAACAATGTGAAACCAGAGCTGAGTTCAGTTGGCCTCACTGTTGTTGAGGCATACTGGGGACTTAGGGCAGAAGTGGTGAGGAGGCCTTGGTTAGGTGAGTTGCTTTGAACTAGAAACCACTTCTAACTAGTTGCACTCCCTTTAAGAAGCCTTGGCTCAGAGAATGATCTAAGCTGAACATAAGAACCAAAGAAACTAAGGAACAAACTGTCTGAAATAGTTACATAAAATGATGTCAGTATGGTGTTGTGAGAACAATAACATTGTTTTTTAAGTGTTTTCCACAAGAACTCTTGCTTTTGGTTTATTTTATGGCAATGCAGGACGCAGAGAAGACAAGCAAGGGCGCTCTCTGGCAACTGTGACCATCAGGAGGGGACTTCTAGTGACGATGAGCTGTCTTCTGCAGAGATGACCAACTTCCAAAAATGCCAAGGTCAATTGCCAAGGTCTAACCTATTTTGAAGTGTTGAAATAGTGAGGAAGGCTTTGTTGTGGCTGCCTTTCAATCTATATTACTAAGACAGGAGAATTGAAGAAAAATGAAAACATTGTCTGCATCAGACTTGCTCCCACCGGAGGACGGTGTGAGTGCTCTGGCACCCGGGCTCTCTGCAGCCTCCTGGGTCACAAGCCAGCATTTTGGCCACATTGCTTTCCTCCTATGTTACCATTCGTAATTTAAAACAACCGAATTTAGTAAAGCCACCTTTTAAAAAAAATCACTCTATTGTAATGAGCTCAGATTAAAAGCATCATGAAGCCACATTAAATTAAACCAAGTTCCCGACTGCATGGCAGTGAACTCCACAGTTAGCCTGGAGCCTCCTGGGGTTCTGCACCTGCATTATCGGTTACATTGTGTTCTTCCAGTTGTGTAAGGACAGTTTATGCAGAGGTAACATGCTCCTGTTGGGCAGACTAAGAAGGACCCATGTGCCTGTCCTAGAGCAGTGGGGAGGACTCTCCTAGTACTGTTGACAGACGTTGGATCTTGACTTGAGGACAGGCTACTAATACTTGGGCTGGTCATCCTTCCTGCTACACTTTTATTTACCTGTCCACCATGTATGTACACACACACACACACACACACACACACACACACACACACACACAGGAAAAAACTATGACAGAACTGTAACTAGAAAAGCAAGTAGCTTTAGAGCCTCTTTCATGACTGTATGCCCTCTCCCTGTATTTCTATCCCCTAATATTACCCTTTCTTAGTCTCCTTTCTACTTGCTACACGGTACCTACACTTAGAGACTTGTATGCAGTATAGGCTACGAGCTGCAGAGGAGGAAGAACATGAAATGTTTTTCTTTCTGATATTAGGTGACCTCTCAATATTATACATTCTAAGTCAATCCATTTCCTGCAGATTTTGTGATTTCATTTTTCTTTAGCATTGAATAGTATTCTAAGTTATATATGTACCAGATTCTCAGTATCAGTTCATGTGTTGGCCCACATCTTGGTTGGCTCCATTTCCTTTCTCATAGAGCATCAGAAAACAAGGATGTGCAGATAGCTCTGTGATAGGGTATGGGGTTCTTTGGGTATGTGCTCAGGAATAAAATAGCTGGGTCACTGATTCTTAATTTTTTGAGGAACCTCCAGACTGAATGCCATCATGGCTGTGTTAATTTTTACTCTCACTGACCGTGAATAAGGTTTCTCTTTAACCACATCTTCTCCAGCATTTGCTGCTGGGTTTCTTGATGGCCTTTCTGACTAGAGTGAGGCACGATCTCAAAGTAGTTTTAATTTGTGCTTCCTTGATGACTAGGGATGTTGAGCAGCTTCAAAATTGTTATTGGCCTTTTGTGTTTCTTTTGAAAGTGTTCAGTTATTAGCTCATTTGTTGATTGGCAGTTTTATTTCCTTGATTTTTAATCTCTGTGGTTCCTTGTGAATTCTGGATTCTAACCCCATGCCTGAAAACAGTTGGTTAAGCTTTTCTCCCATTCTGTGGCCTGTCTATGCCTTGCTGAGAGGTGACCCGAGAAAATTCATAGTGCAGCTCAAAGATTCTGGGCTTTGCTGCTCACTAGACTCAATGGAAAGGGGCTTTTTCCTTGCCCGCCTCAGTTCAGTATCCTTTGCTTGCTGGTTTTGTTTAAATCAGTGGGTTCATCTGCCTTAATGGGAGGATGCTCTGGTAATGAGATGAGATAATAACGTATGATATTTTGGCATATACACAGGGACTAATACATTGTAGGCTTTATTAGTGTTGTAGGCTTTATTAGTGTCCACATTATCACTTTTGTTACTAGAGTGACTTTTTAAATACAATGAATATATGAAGTATGAAAGTTTCCAGCCCATTTGGTTAGGTAGTAACTTATAACTGTTGGTAAGGAAATAGGCTTACAATGCATAACATAAAGAGACTTACTTTGTTTGCAGGTGGCATTTTACAAGATTGTAAGAAAGTTTTTGAAGATGTGCATGATGATTTTTGTAACGTCCAGAATATTTTATTGAAATTTCAGCAGTGGCGAGAAAAGTTTCCTGATTCCTACTACGAAGCCTTTATTGGTCTCTGCTTACCAAAGCTTTTAAGTCCCCTGATACGAGTTCAGTTGCTTGATTGGAATCCTCTTAAGGTATCAATGCTTTAACATGTGACTGTCCTGGTCATGTCAGCTATTTGTGTGCCCTGGCTGTCAGGTTAACTATAAAATGTCACAACTTCAGCCTGCCAGGATTGCTTAGTAAAGGTGCTTGCTGCCAAGGCTTATGACCTGAGTTCGGACTCTGCAACCCATGTGATGGAGAGAACTAGATTCCACAAGTTGTTCTCTGGCCCTCACACACGCCATGCCATAACACATATGCACACATGCACAGACACACACACACACACACACACACACACACACACACACACACACGTAAATGAACATCATTAAAAAAATAAAAAACAAAACTGTTTACCCTTACGGTTGTAGGTAAAATTTAGAGCCTTGAAACAACTGTCCAGAAATGTATACTCTGAACTACATTTCTCGGGACTCTTACACAATTTTTCTTTTTTGTCATGTTGGGATGAAACCCAGGGCCTTGTGTTTACTAAACAATCACTGAACCATTGAGCTACATCCCCAGCCATCTAGCTTGATTCTAAGGCATAGTAGAACCAAATATCAGTAATTCAAACATTTTTAATACTTTTATAATGTGTGAAAACTCCCTCAGAATTATGTAGTATTAAGTTTGGTAAATTTGATTTTAAAACCTGTTCCGAGGATTATGAAGTTGGATATGACAAACTGGGAAGAGTAGGTTAGCAGAACACAAGGAGGAGGAGGAGGCATGTAAGTGGGGCCTCGGGCGTGTGCAGGATTGGTAGGACACTTGGTTGAAAGTGAGGGGGAGATGCCAGTTCAGGGGTGAGTACACTGATCTGCAAACCTGGATTCAGAGCTGAGAACTAGTGTTTGAAAGTAATATGGAAAGTGATCCAGGGAAGGTAATGTGGAGTTTGAAAAAATGTTTTATTACATTTCTTTGTGTGTGTGGCGAGGTGCACACATGCCATGGCATGCTTGTGGGGTTCCGAGGACACTGTAGGGGTGTTGGTTCTCTCTAGCATGTGAGTCCCAAGGATCTAACTTAGGTCATCAGACTTAGTAGCAGTGCCTTTACGTGCTGAGTCATCTCAGGGACTTGGAAGTAGTGTTTTAGGAAGCCACTAGAAGTAGCTAACTTGGAAGAAGAAATAAAATATAGAAGACTGTTGATGTTACCCAAATTTGGGGTGAGCCTGGCAAAGCACTGTTACAAAGTAAGAAGTAGTAACATACTGAGAAGCTCTAACCCTCCACTTGTGAAGACACCTGAAGGCCTGGATCCTGCATGCTAGAGAACGATAGTCTGTAAGGAAAGCTCTCACCGAGAGTTCACAGAATAAATGATGCAGTGTGTCTCTCCCTTGGTCTTAATCATCTGTCTGCAGGCTTCCATAGGCCCATACCATCTTTCCCAGGATACAGCAAGGTCATTTCTAAGAACTGTAGGGAGCTGTGTGGGCAGCACCTGGGGTTAACCATTCGAGATATTTCATTCATACACTCAAGTGGTAACAGCCATCTCTGTTTGCTAATTGGTTAGTCAGCTAAGCCACATGCAGATTATACATGTATTCTTAAGAGAAGTGAAAGGAATGAGGTAAATTTTACTTAAGGCAGATGAGTGAATTTCATCAGTAAATCTCATAGCAATTCCAAATGCCTAACTCAGACAGTTTTTTTCACTCTAGAGGGCTGCCATTGTTGGTCTGAATGTCCTGGCAAACAGTGGACCTTTGCTGCGTTTTTGTTGTATGGATGAATGCATAAAGCACAGATTTTAGTTACTCTTCCTCAATGCTGTGCCATCATGCCATCCTGCCTTACCTTGGTAGTCTAGGGATACATACATAGTGTTAAACGTGATTATTCTCTTTGAGCCTTAGAAAAATTCTAGGGATTTAGGGGAAAAGTTAACACAAAATCACATGTTTAAGAATGTATAACTTGTATAATCTCGTCTTACAGCTGGACTCCATGGGTCTAACCCAGATGCCTTGGTTCACATCCATAACAGAGTTTGTAGACAGCAGCATGGACGATACAAGGAAGGAAGATGATTCTGATCAAAACATTCTGTCCGCTGTCATCAACAAAACGGTTGTTCCTCGCCTCACAGGTAATCTTGATTCTGTTAGAGTCACAAATACACCTGTAGAAGTTTGGAGACATAAGGAAATGCTGTATGCAGTAAAGAGCAGTAGATTTCAAATGTAATTAACCTGGTTGGAAAATGCTTATTTGCACAGATGTTGGCTGTCCACACTAGTAGTGGTGACACACTGAGTCGTTTATTAGTGGCACACTGCCATATTTGTTACATATATTTCTTCCCCTTTTCTTACATTTCTTCTCCATTTCTTGTTCTTTGAGAGACCGATATTTCACATGCACTTGCTGCTAGCAGCTATTGGTGCTTTTATTTCTGTCCTTGAAGGCTTCTTTTACTAAAACAGTATTTGATCAGAATCTTTCTACCATATTCCAAAGAATGGGTTTTGTAGTCCATTAAACTTTGAAGATGGTTATTCATTCTGAATGATAGTTTTCCTTTCAAAAGAATCCCAACTCTTCTGCTTGAGCCAGCCATCCCATGAGGAGGGAGCTTAGAGATGTATGCGGCCCAGGCCCTCTAGTGGTTGATCCTGTGTCTGAAGACAGCACTCCCAAGTGCGTGCCAAAGGGTCCACTGTGAGGCAGGAGCAAGAGCACAGTAAGAATGGTTCCATGGTTTCCACTCGGTTGCCTGTTCCTGCATTGGGAATCTGAAGGAGGCAGTTTAGAGCAGACATGATCAGCAGAGCTGGGATGGGCCGTGTTGCATTGGGTGCCTGTCACTAAGTGGAGTGTCACAGGAGTTCAGGCAGGAGGTAGCTGTGTTTTCATGGCACTTAGTGCCACAAAGTGATGTGAAATAATAAGAAAGTGAGTGCAAGAAGGAATGAGAAGGAACAGACTGAGTCCCGAGGTCCTTTTAGCATTTAAAAGTCACAGAAGCGACAAGTACCCAGCAGAGACTAGAGAGGATCCAGGAGGACAGTGTCCCAAAATCCAAGCAAAGAAAGTATTTCCAAGGAGAAAGATAGGGCCCAGTTGTGGTTGTTGACAGTAGCCACAGAAGAATTAGAATCAACCTTTGGAGTTAGCTATGAGAATGCCCTGTTTAACTTGAGAGATGCACTCACCACTATATGGAGAGTTCGAGGTCTGATTGAGAGGATTCCAGAAATACCAGGGAGACATCTAGACAGTCCTTTGAGGAATTTTGTTTTAAAAGGTGGACAGTACTGGAGAGGGTCTTAGGGATTGTTGGACCTGGGGAGGCAGTGCAGTGTTCCAAACTCTTGGATTCAATAGTGAGGACCAGAGTTCAGATCCCCAGAACCCACCTAAAAACCTGGTAGGCATGGTGGCTGGCATGTAATCCCAAGTGCTGGTAAGGTGGATCCAGTGGATCCCGATAGCAAGCTGGCTAGCTGACTAGCAACCATCAGCATGCAGCTTCCTTCACACAGGCACACAGTCAGGTACTCACACATGTGAATGTGCATCCATGCTCGTGAGGGTGGGGAGAAGGAGGAAGTAGAGAGAGAACCAGGAGGACAATCAACCAGCAAGCAAGCAGGCCAGGGAAAGCCATTCCTGCCTGACACGGAGGCTCACTTGAATTTGGGGGGATCAGTTTGGTATACCTTTCTTTAAAGCTACATTCTAGCTGCAGACTGCAGGCACACTTAGTGAGAAGGTGAGTTTAGCTAGGGTTGTGGGTTAACCTGACAGGTGTAGCAAAACCCAAGGAGGATAAAGAAATTGAGGGTGTATGCACAGAGGAAATGTCGTGATTGGCCATGGATTTTAGTCTCAGTAAAGAAAGAGTGGAACAGGCTGTGTTAAAAGACCTTGGTTATTTGTACATCTAGTAACTTGTGTAACCACTGAAATGTGTTTCAGATTTTGTGGAGTTCATTTGGGACCCCCTGTCAACCTCACAGACAAGAAGTTTAACAACGCACTGCAGACTGGTTTTTGAACAGTCTGCTTCTGAAAAGGAAGTTAGTAAAAGCAAACAGGTAAGGATTTCTGCAGATTTGGGGTTTAGGGAAGTGGTAGAGCGCTTGCCTAGTATTTGTGGGACCCTGAATTCAATCCCCAATACCACAAAAAGTAAATAAAATAATTTATACAAGCTCAGATTCTTTTGTGTGGAGATATTACCTAGAAAGTGATATTTCTTTCTAAGCCAGAATTCAAAGTATTTAAAAGATGGAGTAAAATAAAGTTTGAGTTTTCTTTTTGATGTTTTAACTATTGATACAGGGCTCTAAAGTATATGTTACTTATAATTAAGTGGAAAAAGAAAATTTCATTTAGTTCAATATGCTTTTATGGAAAAATACATTTGCCTAATTTGTACATTTATGGACAATATTCTTGATATAGGGTATGTAACAACTTAAATTGTGCTACATACAGCATCTTTTTATTGGTAGTATAAGCCAAGTTCAGTTTTCAAATATGGAGTCTTTCTAAGAATGAGAACAATACGTCACTATAGAGATGTTGCTGATACATGAACTATTTTAAACTCTCATCATCTCTTCATCTTAGTCATGATAATTAGAGCTGGATATTCTGATTCAGCCATCATTCTCCATTATCCTAACGGATCTGAGTATTTATGTGTATAGTTATGAGAGGCTTTAGCTACTATTTCATCCAATAAATGGGTATAATATAATATCCTTAAGCTGAATTACTGAATTCAGTATTTGCGTCATTTATAATTGTTGATATACAAACCAAGTGAATTATCCGAAGTGAATTTACTGTGTTAAAGGACATAGACAAACAAACGAAGACCTGCATCTACACTTTATGAAAGGCTTGTAGACTCAGAAGGAAAGGGCAGGTCCAGTTTAAAAAAAAAAAAACTTAGACAAATAGCTTAATGATGTACTTTAGGAGAAGCTGCCCAGCATCACACTGCTCTTCAGGAAAATAAGATTAAAGCACAGTAAATTGGACTGTACTCCCCAGATTTGCAAACAGGAGAAAAAAAAAAAAAAACAAGCAAGAGAAACAAGATGTAGTAAGGATGGAAAGTGTGTAACCCTGACTGGCTTGGCATCACAGAGATCTGCATGCCTTGTGTTGGCATTACAGGCATGTGCCAGCATGCTTGGAAGCAAACAGGATTTCTCCTCCACAGCAGGAAGACTACAAATGGGATCCCACTCTTGAGTTTTGTTGCTCTTGTTTTGTTTTTGTTTTTCTCTGTATTGGTTAAATTTGCCCTTTGACTATTTCATGTGTATATACTGCATTGTTGCTCTCATCCCCCACCTCTTCCACCTCCCCTCTACCTGTCATCCCTCCCTTCTCCCACAGGTTCCTTCTTAGGTCCACACCTTAATGTTCTGTTTTGTGACCCTCCGATTCTAACCAGGACTGTGTGCGGCTATGGTTTGGAACTGACTATTGGAGGCTGATGGACTCCAATAACTGCCCCTCCCCAGATTCCATCAGTTAACAGTAGTTCATCAGGGAGGGATAGGACCCCATGACCTCCCCAATCCGTGATTGGCTCTTGACATCCCAGTCTTGCGCAGATAGCCACTGCTGCTCAGATCTCCTGTTGGCCATGGCTGTGCCATTTCCTGGAGATAGCATTTCCTATCTCTTCTCCCTGTCTTCTGCTCTTACATTCTTAACATTCTCTCTTCTGTAGCATTCCTTTAGCCTTAAATTAGGGAGTCGTATAAATGTCCTGTTTGGGGCTGAGCACACGGGTCTCTGCATTCACCCCATTTACTGCTAAGACAGGCTGAGTAGCATTTGTCTATGGATATAAACATAAATATTTAAGCCACAGTTTGAGGCCACATACGTTAGCTAAACCATAGTGGGGAGGTTGCCCCTGTGGTCTATGATCTCCCCAACCACTTGTTTTCTAGTATCAGATACTACCAGTAAGTTCATCATTCTGGATGAAGTTGAATACAAGGTCGTGAGCCATATTCCAGCAATTCCATTTCAGTGTATATACCTATTAAAACTGTTCTTACACACACCAAGAGACTTCTGCTAGGTGTTTTATAGCATCATTAAGCATAATGGACCGCCTAATAGGGAACCATCAAGTGTCTAATGAGTAGTATTTGTGCAACAAAATGCAGTATAGCAGTGAAAGTAATTTAGGGACAACCACATGCAGCTCCTAAGTTTCACACAGTAGTGTAACAGCTGGCTCTGACTGCAGAACAATGCGCACTATTAAAATCACTTGATTTGGTTACTGTATTCCCAATTATGGCTTGCTGATGCTTTCCAAATTTTTAAATAGGATTTACTTAAATCTGTTGTTGTAAGAATTAAGAAGTCAGTAGAAGATGATGTTTTTATTCCTCTATATCCAAAGAGGTAAGAGCTCTTAATTTTTATACTGTTGAAAATAGCTTTTTTTTTTTTTGGTGGTGGGGTAGGGGGAGGGTGGTATAAGATACATCCTGATATAGCTCAAGCTGTTCTTGAACTTTCTGCAGAGTTGAACTCATCATTCTGTGTGTGCTCCTGCCTCCACCTCCCACATGCTGGAATTAGAAGCATTTGTTTAAGGATGTAAAGCAAAAGACACTATAGTCTTTTCTAGAGCAAGTACACATACTGTTTTAAGATGCAATTTGATTTCAGCAAACATTTCTCTAATCTCCTGTGTACCACATATGATGCTTAGCACTGGGACATTGCATATTTGAGTGTTTCTTGTTTTTAAACTTACCCCAGCATCAAGAGGTTGTAGCCTAGAGAAGTAAAGAGCACAGATTCTTAGCTTCCCCATTTCTTGATTGTTTGACCTTTGGCCCTTACTGTGCTGTTATCATCAGTACAAGGAGGGAGAAGTCAATAGCTACCCCACAGGACAGCAGAGTGATGAAGACTGTTCAGAAGAGAGCAGTGCCATGCACAGAGGAAGCATAGCACAGCCTAGAGCATCCTGGGTGCAGCTGTGAGCTCTGGTCATCTTAGGAAACACAGGGCTTGGTGTATGGTCATATACTTGCCAAGAAAGCCTTCTTGGTAGTGAGGATTTGTGAACTAACTGTAGCTACCCAATGATAACTCCCAGGATGGAAGTTGTCAGGGGACGACTTGGAGAGTCCTGATTTATTTGAGTCAGGAAGAGGATCTGCAAATAAAAATTATGCCCCAGTGAGTTTTGTTTTTGTACTGTTTTAGGTAATTAACACATTCACATGGTTCAAGTTATGCTTGTGGATTGTATTTAAAGCAATCGCTTCTGAGCCTTTTGACTAAAATCAAGTGTATCTTCCAAATGAAAAAGGTGTTTTGGTTTGGTTTTAAGATTTATGTATTGTGAGCATTTGTCTTTGTGTATGTATGTGTAACACATGTGTGCTGGTGCCTGAAGAGGTCACAAGAGAGCATTGGATCCCCTGGAACTAGAATTACAGGCATTGTGAACCACACAACTGTGGGTTCCGGGAACTGAACTAGGTCCTCTACAGGACAACAAGTGCTCTTAACCACTGGACTATTTCTCCAGTTCCCTAAATAAGATTTATTTACTCTTACTTTGAGTTCCAACTGCAGAGTTTGACATTTATCTTTTATATGCTATACTGTTATTTCCCCCTCTTTCTCTATAAGATGAAGTATATTATAAGCATGGACAAGCAGTTTGTACTTTTTTCACTAGTACATAGTTGAAGTCATTTCATGTCACCATGTAAGTAACTTTCTTACAATAGGCATGCAGGTGTCTTGTAACTGACCAGCATGTGAATGGTAATCTACCAACAATAAAATTATAAGCAAACTGGCAGATATACCATTCTGTGCAAAGGCAATCATCTACAAGACACACTTGCAGAAACTCACTGTTGGCTGAGTGTGGTTGCATTTATAATTCTCGGTAAATACCATCAGAGTGCCTTGATTCATTTTTCATTTAGGTTGTTTAGTTGCTTAATTTAAAATAAAAAGGGGGGGGCGCTGTAGAGATCACTTGGTGGTGTAATGCTCTTCCAGAGGACTAGAGTTTTGATCCCCAGCACCCAGGTCGGGCAGCACACAACTGCCTATAACTCCAGGGGCTTCAGTGGCCTCTTCTAGCCCTGCAGGCAATGCACTCAGGTGCCCAAACCACACACAGACACACAGACACACAGACACACATAGAATTCAAAACAGAAGCAAACAACAAAAAGTCCTATTTTTGTGGTTTACTTTACTCTGAAAGAATAATAATCCTTTGTATCTTCCCCCACTCTCCCCTCTTCCTTCCCTTCCCGCTCCTCCTCATGTGTTTCATATTAGTTCTGAAGAAGGAAAAATGTCAGCACATTCAAAGTTCCAAGAAAGACAGTTCTGGGGAGCGCTAAAGGTAAGCAGAATACTATTTCAAAAATGTACCTGTATTAATCTTTGCATCCATACAGCATGTGTTGAACTCCACTCTGCCACTACAGTACAAAAACTAATAGGCTATCCGCAGGTAAGCAAATGAACTTGCTATGCTTGGATAAACCGTGCTTATCAGCACTCAACTTTGAACATCACATAATTTTCACATATTAAAAATATTCTGTGTTGGGTTTGTTTTGTTTTTTTTGAGACATGGTCTCACTATATAGTTCTGACTTGCCTGGTCCTTGCTTTGGAGACCAGGCTGCCCTTACATTTCATAATAGGCCTTCCTGCCTCTGCCTCCTATGTACTGAAATTAAAGACATGTGCCACCATGCCCAGCCTTACTCTGTTTTGTTTTTTAATATTTTTAAATGTCCTTTAAAAATAGAAAAGCAGTTCTTGTCTTATGGACCCTCCATAAGAAGTACTGGGTTGAATTTGATCCCAGGTCATATCCGGCTACCCTTTGTCAGCGAGCTAAAGTTAAAGCCAGAGTGGAGGTTGATATGGTAAGGAGCTCAGTTACAATGGCATTTCAGGTGAAGCACCAGAAGGACTCTTGGCTGACTAATGACATGTGAGGACACAAGGCTTTTCACAGCCAAGTGCCTGATGTTGGCACCTGGTGCTGTACCATCCTTAGACATTTGTAGGAGATGCAGGAAGAGCGGCGGGCTTGGGAGAGACTGAGGTGGTTTGGATGTGGTAGATTGCACAGCACTGTGGAGCTGGAGCACAGTACGGGTAACATCCAAGTCCCAAGTCCTGGGGCTAGGCCAGAGCTGAGGATTGACGTCACTTAGGCATAGGCTGTATGTGGCCGTGAGTGACAAGTTCTGAGGAGACTAGATGAGAGCCTGGGGAATGGAGTTGGGTCGTCAGGTGCACCTTAGTGCCTCAAGGAATGAAAATGTGCCAGGGATGAAAATGAGTATTAAGTGCCATGAGAAGGCATTAGGGGTAGTGAAGATGTCCATTGTGTTTGAGAATTAGAACCCAAGTGTCCTTAGCAGGAGCAGGTGCAGTGCAGTGAGTGAATGTGTGTCATGATCAGGTCGGGAAAGATTCTTTCCGGGACAGACAGCGATGCCAGGGACATTGTGAAGTGTGGCATGTTACTAACCCAAATGTCATTCAGCACCCAGAATTCTCACCACTGTTCACAGAAATGTCTGAATTCAGCCCTCTAAATACAAGTATTTGTTGTAGATCTTACTATGGGCACTTCACCTCTATTATCGGTAGACTCTCCGGTTGTCTTGTTTTACATGTCAGCAGTGAGGTTCTTGGCATTGCCAGGCTTCCTAGTGGCACACGTTAACACTGGCACTGGCCTTGACGGTGCTTTCTGATCCTGGCAACCCACAGTCTTGTACTTAGTGGCCTAGACAGTAAGAAGATGGGTCACAGTGGACACTGATCTACCTGGAGAGGCTCCAGGAGAGTTACATGAGGCACACTGGGGTTGCTTACCCTAAAAATGGACATAGGATGAGCAAATACATGGAGATGAGAATCAAGTATTTACTTGGGGATGTTTTCTATTCCAAAGATGACATTTACAACAGGGCCAACTAGTGAAGTTGGTGGAGTTGGACCAGTTCTTTATTTACCAATACAGCTTCTAGGGAGAACACACATAATTACTTGGTATTTTCTTTCAGCTCTTCCGAAATATTCTTCTTTGGAATGGACTTCTCCCAGATGACACCTTGCAAGATCTAGGCCTGGGGAAGCTGCTGAATCGCTATCTTATTATTGCTCTTACTAATGCCTTCCCTGGACCAGATGCTGTTAAAAAGTGCAGCCAGGTAAGCTGTATAGAAGCCAGTTCTAATTATGTCATTAATGTATATAATTCTCAGTGTGGTGACATATGTCTCGAATTCCATCACTAAAGAAGCTAAGGTGGAATAGAAGTGTTGCAAGGTCCAGGCCAACCTGGGCTACTGGTGAGACCGTCTCTCCAAACAGCAACAGCAGAGATTTAGGAAGTAGGGCTGGAGAGACGTCTCAGTGGTTAAGATTGCACACTGCTCTTGAGTTTACCTCATAGTTCCCACGTTATGCAGCTCACAACCCCTGTAACTTCAGCACTGATGGGGAATCCAATGCCCTCTTCTGGCCTCTTCAGGAACTTGCACATAAACACACATGAATGTATCTTAAAGATTTAGTATTAAAATCTATATTGTATTACAACCAAATAATTAAAATTATG
Organism: Peromyscus eremicus; assembly: GCF_949786415.1. Classification (NCBI taxonomy): domain Eukaryota; kingdom Metazoa; phylum Chordata; class Mammalia; order Rodentia; family Cricetidae; genus Peromyscus; species Peromyscus eremicus. The sequence continues at coordinate 93,927,545 of NC_081418.1, forward strand.
GAGCTTGCACTTGAATAAACAAATCAGTTAAACAGAACAAAACCCAGAAGCTACTTTAATATTTAAGTCATTTACTAATGATGCCAGGAGCCCAGGTGTGGTCTGTACACACCTGTAGTCTCAATACTTGAGAGGCTCAGGCAGGAAGTTCATGAGTTCAAGACAAGCCAAGAAAGAAAGGAGACAGGGAAAAAAGAAAGAAAGGAAGGAAAATTAAAGAGTTAAAGAAATAGGTTAGAAACTAGGAAAGAAGCTATAATGCATACGATTAAAATCCACATCAAATTTAAAAAGTCTTTACAAGCCAGTAAAGAATTCAAAGACTTCTTACTGGAAATGGCCCCAGAATATACAAGTCAAATCACCACAAATGGATATGGAAAACAGCCTGCAAACAGTGTGGCAAAGACTGGCAGTGCCAGCAGAGAACTGCTGCTGCTGTGGAGATGCCTGCACAGTCAGTGGGGCAGGAAGTGTAGCTCTTGCTCTCACTAGTTAACTGAAACCCCCAGTTGTGACGTAAGCCTAGGCTGCTACCATTCTGGTGCTATAGAAGCCTTGTGGCCTGCAGTGTGTAGCGGAATGTTATTGAAAGGTGTGTTACTTTTGTTTATGTTGCATTTGTTAAACTCTGTGAACCTGTGTTAATGTGCCTGTCTAAAACACCTGATGGTCTAATAAAGACCTCAGTGGCCAAATAAATATCTAAATGGCCAATAGTGAGGCAGGAGAAAGGATAGGCAGGGCTGGCAGGCAGAGTATATATAGAAAGAGAAAACTGGGAGGAAGAAAAAGAAGGAGCCAGAGAAGGAGGAGGACTCCAGGGGCCAGCCACAGCAAGACACGGAGTAAGAGTAAGATTTACAGAAGAGAACGGGAAAAGCCCAGAGGCAAAAGGTAGACGGGATAATTTAAGGAAAGCTGGCAAGCAATAAGCCAAGCTGAGTCTGGGCGTTTATAAGTAAAAAATAAGCCTCCACATATGATTTACTTGGGAGCTGGGTGGTGGTGGGGGCCCCCCAAAAGAGCAAAAGCAAACAAACAACAGCGGCATGTGCAGGGCTCTGGTTCTGGAAAACAGATTCTGTTACTGGCAGGAGCAGCACAGCTCTTGAGGACAAAAATGGGAGTTGAACATACAGATTTTAAGAACAGAGAATATTAGAGCATTATTAATAGCAGGTAGCCCAAACTATCTGCATTAGTTACATTTGTGTTGCTGTGGTAAGACACCGTGACCCAAGGAGACTTAAAGAAGATAGTTTATTTGGGGTTATAGTTTCAAAGGGAGGGTCTGGAGTGGAGGGGAAGGCCTGGGGACAGTGGAAGAACTCTGAGAGTCCTCATCTTCAGCCACAAACAAAACAAAGCAGATGGGAAGTGGGGCAAGGCTGTGTGAACTCCAACCCACCCCCAGTGATGGGCTTCCTCCAGTAAGGCTCCACCTCCCACAGGTTCTGTAACCTCCCAAGCAGGGCCATGAACTGGAGGACCAAGTGTTCACATTTTCAGATATGTGGACCAGGGAGGGTGCTTGTATTCAAAACAGTACAATACCCAAAAATCCCCAAAACAGTTGATCTGCCCATACGGTGAAAGTCATGGTACTAAATGGTGCTTAGGAAGCCAGGTTTGGTAGCACACGTAATCCCATCGTTACCATAATTCTTAAAATTTAAGTCATTCTCTCTGTGGAATGTTTTCAAGTTGACTGCAAAGGTCATCTCAAAGGCAGTGAAGGGCAAGTGTGTTTACACAACTTCTCCACAGCAGGGTTTTAGAATCAGGCCACAGGCAACAGAATGAGGCCCCACCTCATATATGGACAGGCTCACTGGCTCCATGAGAACCTCCAGACACATGTAAGATAGCAAAGCCCCGGAAAGCAGGTACAAGTGACAGTAAGTTCCAAGCCGGTGAAGATTGGTGCCAAAACTTGGGGAAACAGATAGTCTGACAAGCAAATCTGCCGGGCAGCAGTGGTGCACGCCTTTAATCCCAGCACTCGGGAGGCAGAGCCAGGTGGATCTCTGTGAGTTCAAGGCCAGCCTGGGCTACAGAGTGAGATCCAGGACAGGCTCCAAAACTACACAGAGAAACCCTGTCTCGAAAAAAATAAAACAAAGGGGGGAAAATCACAAGCTAATCTTCTATGTCTCTCTGCCTTCTGCAGTCACATATCTGCATTTTTTCCTCAATAATTGAAAAATAATACAGTCAGTCTTTTTTCCTGGCTTTCATTCACTTTCGATTGCTTTTGTTGATGGTGCCGCTGCTCTTGAGTCAGACTCAGGGCCTCACAGGCTTTAAACCCCCCGATCTGCCACCTGCACATTCAGCAACACCCATCTCTGTCATTTTTTTGAGACAAGATCTGCCTGTGCTGCAGAGGCTGGCTGGCTTTGAGCTCAGATCCCTTTCTGCCTCAGGCCTCTCAGATGCTAGAATTACAGATGCCTACCACCATGCCCAGGTCAGACCCTCTACCACCAGTTTCTACAACTGTGTTAAGGCTGATGCCAGATTCACTATAAGACACTTTCCAGAACTTGCACTCCTTGACAGTGAGTGTTTGGTGCTTTTCCTTTCTCCTTTCTCCAGAGCCTGGTCTGTCACCAGTGATAGCGTGGCGTGCGTGACTGTCCAGGAACTTGGGTTTCCTCTCTCCCTTCCCTTCTTCTTGTTACGACGAAGTTTTTTTTATTTTATTTTTCCAACAGTTTTCTGACTTTCCCCTAAATTGTGTTAGTTTTGGAGGAGGGATTTTTTTTTTTTGTTTTGTTTTTTTTGAGTGTCTAGTGTGTACTGCATTGATCTCCTTGGCCTGCATGGACAGAAAAAGCACACTGGTAAAGGACAATACCTTTTGTCATTAATTTTCTTCTTCTCAACAAATTTAGAATCACCTGTTGATTTCTTCTCTCAAATGTTTTTGTGTCGATTGTGGAATTACAAGCATTGCTAAACAATGCACAGAGCAGATTCCATCTGCTTTAAGCTTTTATCAGTGAAGGTTTTTTTTTTTTTAAACCAAGTGGTTTTTTTGTTT